>NC_143013.1:161853865-162206243 GCF_055824585.1 Amblyomma mixtum
AATGCAATGCATGAATGATTGCAGCATTTAATTTGATGTTTTATGATTGAAAAAAAAAGCCTAAAATTATGGGCATGGCACTAGTCAATCGGTTGTTCTAGGCTTAAAAGGAGCCTGAGAGAGATTTAAACACTCACATTCAGGAAATCTTTGGCCAGTGCGTGCTTGTCGGATGAGAAGTGAATTACATTCGGGGCTATCTGGCACAGGAAATCCAGGACCCTGTTGATGACCACTAGCTGGGTCGACTCTGCCATGTTGAACAGTGCAGAGCACTCACGCATCGATGCCTTGTTGGCTGCATACCTGTTAAATAAATTGCAACACGAATGCTTATAATTTATCAAACCAGCTTAGATCAAACATTCTTGCAGTTATCAGATGAACACACAAGAAAATAGAAAAGAAGACACTACAACAAAGCTGTTGGAGTAAGCCGTGCTTCTGGTATTCAGTCTTACACGTGGTCTTGCATAAGATGTTTTTAACGTGTCCTCGCATGCCAAATACCCGCCACGGTGGCTCAGTGCTTAGGGGAGCTAAGCCTCTGAGTCGGAATACCCGGGTTCAAACCCGGCTGCGGCGGCCGCATTTCGATGGAGGCGAAACGCAATGCATCCGTGTACTGTGCAATGCCGGAGCCCTTCACAACGGTGTCTCTCATAGCCTGAGTTGTTTTCGACGTTAAATCCCATGAACCAAACCTTGTATGGCAAATAAAAACATACTGTGTTCTAATAAGAGGTTTCAGCATTTTTTTTTCCTCAGTACTCTTTTCAACTGCATCAGTGAAATAAATTTACACAAGTTACAAAAGATTAATGTTCAAACGCAAACGTACCGTATAAATAAACTGTAAACACGCCTAAATACAGATTCAACTGGAACAAACGATATAAAAAACAAGTATGAAGTGAAAGCAATACTGAGGTTGCACATTTTCTTGTTTTCTATTCACGAACCGCCTGTACTACTCGTACACGCAGTTCAGAGAAGTGCTACATATAATCACGCGCATTATGCGCGTGCCCGCCAAACGTATCACTTTTTTGGTGTTTAAAACGAAGCTCACCAGAGAAAGGAAAGAATGTGCTCCTCTGGCGTCTTTGCTGGAGAACCGCCATGGTGTCAATCGGATGGAAAGAAGTCCGATTTCTCGAACCTGCCAATGAGGTCATAGCAGGCCTGGCGTCTCAGTCGGAAGTTCCTGCGGAACTGTAAAACATCACCGCATATGACTGATCAATCGGGCAAGCCGGATTGCAGCAGCTAATGGGGCCCTGGACTAAGGGCTCCATCCACTGGGGGCTATATAACGCAAGCTCTATTCATTCATCATTACATATCGGCACATACACGAACACAAATTCTTACCTCTTCTCCGGAGTAGTGTTGCACCACTATGCAGATGTAATCCTGAACCTTTGGTACACACGGAGGAACGCTACAGAGTTCTTGAAACACTGCCCTGTGAACAGCGCCGTCGTCCTCGTCCGAGCTGCTGCTGCTGTAGTCGCTGTTGTGATGCCCTAGATGTGACAGCAACACAGATGGCGTACCCAGCGCAATGATTCGTCTTCTTTTCGACATTTCGCCTCACAGAGCCACACAGCAGGGACGTTTTAACTGCCTCTAATACCTAAAGCGCCTAAACTTGCTTCTACGGATGCGTAAAAACTGACGCGTTAGGCCTCGCCAGACCGGTCGTGGTGTGCCGTGGCTACCCTGGCTCCCTGGCTTCGCATCCGTCTCCGCGAAACGGCGGAAGTGGCTCTGTCACGTGAACACATCTCGGGGCCGCATGGCGGGGCCGCTCCGACTTTTTTCTCGGAGCGCCTCAGAGCACTCTGAGCTGGAGGCGGGCGCTCTGAAAGAACCAGCCGAATGTAGTCAGAGCGCTTGATTTCGACCAGCCGAACGTGCGGCTGCAGCTCAGAGCGCTCTAGAGCGATCTGAAACGACCAGTCGAAGACACCATAAGAAACATCACCCGCTTCGAGTCTTTCGTGCTGCCTAAGACAGGGCTTCGGTATGTGCTTGGTTCCAAGATAAGTGCCAGTGGGTTCGGGCGGCAGTTGAAAGAAAGCGCGGCTCCTTCTTTTCAGCGTAATTCACACGACGTTATCAGGCTTGTTACATGCTTCATTCCTTGTTGGGATCTTGCTTCCAAATTCAAACTCATGAGATTGTCATCGTTCCTCCGCATGCATTCTGCTGACGTGACAGCGCAATTATCGCCGAAAAAACAGGAGCAGCTCTTTCTTTCAATTGCCGCCCGAACCCCCTGGCGCTTATCTTGCAACCAAGCAAAACTCGAAGCCCTGTCTTGGGCAGCACGAAAGTCCCGAAGCGGGTGATGTTTCTTACAAAGCACGGATGAGAGCGCTGTAGTCGCGGCGCATCCGGGCGCACGGAGCGCGCTGTCACGTGGTATTTTTTAAACTCCGCCGACTTTCTTTTTTCCCGAATAAAAACGGTCACGCTAAGTCTATCTCGTTGGAAGTGCCTGGGTTGGACGGTACTTGTGGAGCTCCGCAACTTTCCTATTGACGCCTGAACGTTTCAAGCTATATTTAAAGAGTTAATTTATTTATCTCGGCTAATTATTCAAATAGGAGAAGCGAAAAAAATCTTACTGTAACTTTCGATAAACCTTAAAAACATCCACGCGATTTCAGTTCTGAAGAACGCTTGGTTTTTTTATAAATCTTGGTCCAAGTTAGATGGGACACCCTGTATAAACTAACCAACCAAACCACTCCCTTCTAACCTTGCAATGTCTGTTCCTGAACAGATGAGAGCAGTACAAATGTGGAAGCGGTCGTCTCGTGCGGGACGCAACTCAAGCCCTATGGAGCTGGCGTGACACTGCAATCACGTGCGGCGCGCTCTATCGAGATTTGGTTCGAAGAGACAAGACTTTGCCTATGACCCTCGAGATATTCGGGCTGCGTCAAGGGTCCGTTTACAGTCTTTTGTACTATAAGAACCTCGCCTGCGTAACTCACACGCTGTAACAGTTTTCGAAGGAATAAACCTTCATTTGATTTAAAACACTCATTGCATTCGCCTTCAAAGCGGAGGATATATAGGCGGATGCGACTGTCCCGTTATTCGGCCTATTCGGAGCGCACCCGTTACAACACATAACCGACGTATCCGATGTATATGCAGCACCGTAGCTGCAATGCGCATGTGAAATATGCCAGAGTTTCATCTTACAAGGCGTGCAGAGACTGAGGGTGAACGGAAGCACGATTGGCGGCGCGTACGTGAAGCGCCACGTCATTGTATCTGTCACCGTGAGTTCTCGGTTGCATGTGCTATATATGTTGCACGCATAGGCAGTATTATGCAATATCAGAAAGAGACTTCAAGCAACATTTTTTGGTCGAAGGTGTACCCTCATTCTCAGGGAGCCAAATAAATGTCTTCGGCGGTGCAGCCTGTTTCGTATTACTGTGCTGGGAACCTCATCATACTTGCAGCGTTAGAATGAAGCCGATCGGCGGCCACAGGGCGCCACGTGATCATGAATTGTCTGTAGGAGCCTCCGCCTCCCCCCCCCCCCCCCCGTCTCCTCCTATGTATACCTGACGAAGCGGAATAAAGGGACATTCTGAACGGTGACAGCGCACACGGGGACTACACACAAAGAAGTACACAACCCAAGCGCTGGGGTTGTGCCCCCGTGCGTGCTGTGACCCGTTCAGAATGAACGTATTCCACGCCTAACTAGCCGTCCTAATACAGAATTAAGGAAGTCTTCTTTCCACCCCTCCACGAGCGGACGTTTGTTCTCGTTTAAATAATGACCCCGGCGACGCATGGCATCGTGCGGCATCAAGAAAAGAGTGCCTAGCGACTACGCCAATCTCGCGACGGCGCAGTGCACCAAGAATAATCTTCATAAAGTGCAGGCGTTGTGCAAACCCAATTAGACCGTTTGGTTACGGAGATTCAGAAAAATGCAAAACAAAAAATCTCTGCCTCTCCCGTAACCGAGAGTAGAGTAAGAATGAAATGTTTACGGGCATAACACATTGGTTGTAGATGGTACTAATGAAAATCTTGAAATGGGTCCAGTGTTCAACACACCACACCACACATACTGTGCACTGGTCCATGTGGACGCAAACGTTTCCTGTGTGTGTCTGGGGAATCTCTTCCGCTCTGCCTCGTCAGCTGTATCCGGTTTCTGTTTGCCTTTCATCTTTGTAATCGTTGTTTTCATTCCTCGGTTATTTATACCACTTTGCCTATGTGACACTGGTGACGTCACCACTGGATTACATCACACATAATTGATGACGAAGTAATGACAAATTAGTAATTAGTGACTAATTACTGACTAATGACTAAATACTAATTACCTGCTAATTAATGACGCTTAAGCTTCGCCTTTAGGAGAGGAACGCGACTGTGTTGTAGCGCTACCAGGCAGTCCACGGAACGCCACCAGCCGTTCGGCGCGATGCCTTGCCCTTTGGCCGCCGCGGTGGCTCAGTGGCTATGGTGCTCGTCTGCTGACCCAAAAGACGCGGGTTCGATCCCGGCCGCGGCGGCTGGAATTTCTTTGGAGGAGAAATTCTAGAGGCCCGTGTACTGTGCGATGTCAGTGCACGTTAAAGAACCCCAGGTGGTCGAAATTTCCGGAGCCCTTCACTACGGCGTCTCTCATAGCCTTAGTCGCTTCGGGACGTTAAACCCCATAAACCAAACCAACGAACCAGCCTTGCCCTTTGAACGCGACGCTTTTTGAGGAAAGGAAATTACGCAGTAATTCTCTGACATCTCGGTGGACACCCGAACCGCACCCTAAAGGTAGGGAGGAACGCCACCACCCGTTCGGCGCGAAGCTACCGGCGCTTGTATGCCGGTCCTGTAGGAGGGCTTAGAGAGTCTCATTAAATCTCGTTAAATCTCGTACGGTGCCTGGATGCTCTCGTTTCAGCTCCCAGATGTGTGGTATTCAGTGCCCGGATGAGTGGAATTCAGTGCCCGGATGAGTGGAATTCAGTGCCCGGATGTTGGCTCTCGGTCTCGGCGTGACGTCACCACAATGCCGACAACGGGAGCTAAAAGCATTTCATGCTTAAAACCGAAACAAGCCGAAACCGTAACCGAACTATTTTGCGGAGGCCGCGGAGTGACACACTCTTCTTTGGCGGAAGCCATACAGAACTCTACGATGCAGAGCAGAAGCTCAACTTTGGCCGCTTAGCGCACTTCGCAATTTGCGGGTCAGTTGCATCAGCAGCTTTATCGTGACGAGTTTATCGCGAGCTGGCCGTTAACGGTAATCGTATGTTTTGACATTCGTTTTGTTCGTCCTTGCGGCATCGCGTCTTCGACTTTTTTTCCGACGTGATAGTGTTGCTTCTAAGTGAAATCTGGAGCGCCCATAAACGAGACGGCACCGCGCTCGTCCACGCTGAAAGAAGGTAAGCAAGGGTAGCATTTCATTTCTTGCTTCATTCAGCTTACGGCCAGGACCGAGCTCTGTTAGCTCGCAAATGTTAGTTCCTTGTCTTGTGCAGCGGGTAATGTGCGCAGATGCTTTGGTCGCTGCCACTCCTCTAAATACTGCAACTCGTTGTACGGCCACATTGAACGAAGCCTTCCTGATGTCACGTGCTGTCATGAGTTCGGCCTTTTTCGGAGCTCGGCCTGAGGGCCTCAATAGTGCTATGTTTGGACTGACGATAGCTGCAGAGTCTTCTGTACTCACTGAATGGCTGTGAAGCGCGGCTGGTGTAGTGCGAAGGAAAAAATGGCGTGAGTATAGTTCCAGAATCATTCCTTGTGTCGCAGATCGTTGTGAGGCCTCTTTGAAAGCAGCCTGCCTGCTCCAAGTGCATGCGGTCATGAGTTAGGTCTTCATTTTTGGAGTTGTCGTATGTAACAGACTTGTATTAGAAATTGCGCTGTGTTTGAACTGACGGTAGCTCGTCGCCTGTTCTCGCTGAAAGGCAAGGAAGGGCAGTAAAGGAAGATCGAGGACTTATGTAGTTCCGTAATTGAGTCTTTTAGATACATGTACGCGAAAGCTCAAGGGTCAAAACTCAACGTCCCAGACGTCGCGCTCAACAATCTGGATTTTTTTCGAAAAAGTTCGTGGAAACTTATCTCAGTGTGCGTAATCAAGGCATAAAATATTTTTGCCGAAAAAAAAATGTATTTGTTAAGTGAGCGCATTTTGAAAATTGAAGACACCAGGCACTGATAAATAATTAATAAAAACTCCGTATGTTTACAAAATATCTCAGAAATCTTTCGCTGACATTTGCAGAGACAGCCTGGCTTTCGATGTGATTCAGACTACGCAGTTTTATCGGGCACATTTCTTAAAAAATTAGATTTTGAAAATGTATAATTTTGTCATATTTTAAAAATAAATTTCTCTCCGTAATTTTAAAATAGCTGTTGTGCCTCTCTAGATGTATATTGCCTATAAAAAATGTAACTGGAGTTCAACACTGTCTAAAGGAAAGTAAAAAAAAATACGAAATTTGCAAAAAGTGAATTTTGAGCCATAAACACGTTAATTTCCCCTTGAGGTGGTCCTAGCAAAAACAAAAAATGGCGGGTTAAATGGAACGGTTTATTGCCTTTCATTTCTGAAATTTTCGTTGAGGTAATTTTTGTTTACGGCGACAAACGAATTTTGAAGTTGAGCTCTCGCTCCGCAAGTGGCTTTCTTCTCGTTGATGCTGCATAATCTTCCCCGCTGCTCAGGTCCCTCCTTCTCCTCTTATTTTCTTTCACACCTCTTCTCTCTATTCGTCTGAGGAGAGCCGGCATCGAGTCATGTGACAGTTTTCCCGCCTTTCTCTCCTTCCTAATACGACTAGTTCGTGGTTTGCGCGTGTTTATTGCTCGATAAAAAAACCGCGGAAGTGCGTCGTGGAGAAATACGTGGACTCGATGACCAGAAATGAAGCGACGGAGCACGATTAGTTCGTGTTATGGCGGGTGAACAAGTTGATTTCATTAGGACGTTCTTGCGGGCTAATTGGTTTATTGCTCTAGAAATGTTATAACTGCGGAGTTAGAGGATACAGACAACATATGTCTTTTGCACAGTTTTAACACTTCTGGAGCTATGAACAAACTAGCCCGCAAGGACGTCCACTAAAGCACATCTCTTCTACTCCGGTCTCTGTTTTGTGTTCCCCGGAATCCAAAGAAGATGGAGCAAAAAAAAACTGCGCCCGTGGTGTTCTGTCTGTTACTCGTTGCCTATGTCCTCGCTTTTTGCGCACTTTTAACGTTTGTGGATGTTGATTTCACGAAGTAAATATTTTGAGACAAATATCGTGAAACAGTAAGACGCCGTGTTTCTAAATACTTGAACAATAGCTTTCTTTGCACGAAACTACAAAGTCGCGTGCAGAGAGGGTAAGAGACACGACTTATTAAAAATTTTACCCATGTTATTACCCGATAGAAGCCGCTCAGAGGAAAAAGGCGGTAAAAGTGTGTCGCATGGTCCCGCGCGCCGCCGCGGACACGCCGCCGAAAGGGGAGAAAAAGCCGGGAAAACTGTGTCAGATGACCCGCGCCGGAGGGCTCCCATCAGACGAATTGAAAGAACAGGCGTGAAAGAAAGTAAAAGAAGGAGGGAGAATATAAGAACAAGAGGGAAGCGGGGGAGGAGGGGCCGGAGCAGCGAGGAGGATTATGCAACACCCACGAGGAAAAAAGCTCCGCAATTTGCGTCGTCTCTTAATTTCCTTCACCGCTGAACACGGCACCTGGCATGGCGCGACATTTGTGGCCAGATCACCACTTCAATTTGTCATCGCCCGCTGTCGTGCATTTTTAAGGGTTGAGTTAAAGCAGACACTGCATGAAATTCGGCGGGTGGTAATGTTGAAAGTGAAATCGTTTCGGTTTCGAAGTTCGAACGGACCCGCTTTGGTGCCAGGCAGCCAAGAGCAGAAAAACGAAGGTATTCACCATGCTGTGCCGCGTGAACCACGAGGATCGAACGACCAGCCGGCATGGCAGGCGCAACACAAGTACTTTATGTCCGAATATGATTGCTGAGAGCCCGAGCGCGCATGCCGCGGCGGCGGGTGACGGGAGACACGCTGGCGGTGAGCGCGGCGTGCTGCCCGCTCGCGAGGAGGTGTCTCGCTCGCATGAACGGGCATCGCCTGCATAGAGGCTCAGCCTCTTTACAGTTGCGGTCGTGTCTCTGTTGAAGACGGATGTGCAGTTTTAATCACATGGGTGAACCGAGCCCCTCTTTCTGCATTTTATCTGGCTACAGTGTCTACGGAATTGTGCTTTGCGGTGAAGTGGCATTAAGAGACGACGCAACTTGCAGCGCGCGATAGCTCAACTTCAAAAAATCTTTTCTCGCTTTAAACAAACATTACCTCGATTAAAATGTCAGAAATGAAAGGCAGTAAATGGTTCTATTTAAACCGGTATTGTTTGTATTTTATTTCTTGCTCCTAAGGGTGAAATTAAGCGATGTTTACGGCTCAAAATTTACTTTTTGTCAACATGAGTATTATTTTTTGCAGACTTTCATCTTCTGTAACATTTTTTATGTTTCAGGCATCTATGGAAGCAAAATGGCTATTTTAAATTTCTCGAGAGCAAGTTAACATTTTTTTACATGACAAAAATAGTACACTTTCACAGTCTCTTTAAATGTATAAATATATTTGAGCCGTACAAAAATGCGCGGCTCCGAATCGCATCCAATGCCAGATTTTATGCAAATGTCATGGTAAAGTTAATTGGCTGTTTCCTCAATATTTATATTTTTATTATTATTGGGCAGCGTCTGGTTTCTCACCTATTCGAAAAGTTCACACTGTGCTCACCTCACCAGTGACTTTGTCTGGCAAAATTATTTTAGGCTTCGATTACATACACTGAAATTGCTTTCATTATTTTTTTTAACAAATCGGAGATGGCTGAGCACAATGCTGGGACTGCAATCGAATGACCCTCAATAAAGGCAACAGCAGCCTGTTTGCAGGTGAAACGTTTTGCATGTGTCGCTTGTCTCGTCGCTTGAATCTGCAACCACAGAAGATTTGGCTTGTCATGCACCAGCAGTAGCAAGTATGACATCCAGTTACATGTATAGCGAAAGCAGTAGGCCGCACTGCAACTGTGTGGGCTTCGTAAACAGGCAGCCCCCTCCGCAGTATTGTGGTTGCATCCTAGCCTGTACGTATCTAATTACCAAGTGCTCGGCTAGTGGTGTATCCGTTTATTTCGCATGTGGAACCAGATTTTAAGTTAGATATGAGTGCATACGCCCGGTATTCGGTCCTTAAAAGACCTTGTTTTGGAATTTTGTGGGTTCAACTTTACATTTGTACATTACAGTAATTATTGGGTCATCTGACCATTTAAGTGTGCACTCTACTTCAGCCCAATCAAGTGAGCATACAGAACATCTTCTAATGTTATAAAAATTTGTTTTCTGAATTACTAAAGTTTACTCACTATCCTATAGGCCCTTGCCTTTGTTAAGGACTGTGTGGCACTGCCGTCACATCCAAAATTTATTACGTTTAAATTTTAGATGCGTCGGTTCTGTGTTGATGTTTTCTTTTTTTCTGCAGTGGGAACCTTATCCAGGGCTGCTACACATGCACACTTAGTGGCCACGACAGAGATTTGTTTTTGTTTTGGAACCAGTTGAACATAACTGTATGGTGCTCCCAGCTAACAGAAACTCGTTGCAATGACCTCACAAACCAGGTGAGCTCTGTTTTAAACATTCTATCCCTAGCTTTGCTTAGATGCATGCGAATGTTTTTCGTTCATCAAATAATACATATAAACAGTCTGGATTCAAAGTACTTTTGCACTGAATGGGCTAATACGTCAACAGTCAGGATTTAAAGCACTTTTTCTCAGAGCATCCACCTTTGAGTAGGAATTTAATAAAGCTGCGATGCTAGCTTCGAAATATTTTTTTGCTCACTTTTAGTTGCCCACATTGCAAGTCTATTCCTATTGTGATTGGCTGCAATATTGTAAATTTGATGAGAGTTGCACCTTCAGTGTTTCTCTTTCAGCGCTTAGTCTTGTTGTGTGCAAATGAGTGGCAAGTTATGTAAGGTGTAAAAGTATTCCAGTAAACCAGCTCTGCTTCAGGAAACCAAAAAAGCAGATATGTGTATGCAGATATTCTTTTTTTACCAAGCTGCCCACCATATGTCAGCAGCAGTCAGAGAGGTATAATAAACTGCAGAAAATGCAGCA
Organism: Amblyomma mixtum; assembly: GCF_055824585.1. NCBI lineage: Eukaryota > Metazoa > Arthropoda > Arachnida > Ixodida > Ixodidae > Amblyomma > Amblyomma mixtum. The sequence goes on from NC_143013.1 coordinate 161,864,108, forward strand.
CTCTCTATGAGTCACGATATGAAACATTTCCCATGGCTCAAAATTCGATGCTCATTTCGGTTGCATTTTCACTTTGTTGCTGTTGCAGAGGTTGAGTCCAGGCCCCGTGCCCCGATACATGCACAATGGCATACAAGTGCAGCATATGCCAAGCAGTTGCGAAAACTTTGCCTCAGTTCTTGACGCATGCATCACTACATAAAAATGAAAGCAACCTTCACATTCGCTGTCCTTCTACTGACTGCTGCAGAGTATTTCGAAAAGTCAGCTCCTTGAAGAGCCATATCTTTAGATCTCACAAGCGTGATGGTATTCCGGCTGCTGTAATAACTTGCAGGAGCCTCTCACTGGTCTGCACCATCGATACATGTATACAGACATGTCGAGATGTCAAATCCTTGTTGAATCATCTAAAGGGGCACATCACTGAAGGGAAGAAAGTTTCTTTCCAGTTTTTTGCTTGTTCACGAATGTTTACGAACAAGTCGACATTTTCCTCCCGTATTTCTCGATGCCACAGGCATGCTTTTCAACCAGGTGTATGCGAGTCTTATTTAGAGAGCACCTCTGCAGAAAGGTGCAAGGAAGCACAAATTAATCTTGAAACTGAAATTCATACTGCTGGCTTGGAGACTTGTGCATCTCAGGAACAATGTACTGAGGACTGCCACTCAGAGGCTGATGGAAGCAAAGAGGTGGCTGAAGGTGTCATGCACGAAGATTCTCTATGTACTGATATTACAGATGCTTTCGGACGCTTTTACCTGCGTCTCCACTCGCCGCCGCGGTGGCTCAGCGGTTATGGTGCTCGGCTGCTAACCCAAAAGACGCGGGTTCGATCCCGGCTGCGGCGGCTAGAATTTCTTTGGAAGAGAAATTCTAGAGGTCCGTGTACTGTGCGATGTCAGTGCACGTTAAAGAACCCCAGGTAGTCGAAGTTTCCGGAGCCCTCCAATACGGCGTCTCTCATAGCCTTAGTCGCTTTGGGACGTTAAACCCCATAAACCATAAACCATGAACTGCGTCTCCATTCGGAGAGTTTGGTGCCCTCAAGAACAGTTCAAGTCATTTCTGAGGCAATTTGTGACCTCCAGAGCAACAATCTTGACCACATAGCTAGTGCATTAAGGACAAAGATGAGAGATGCTGGCTTGAATGAGGATTTCATTCAGCAGGCAGTCACCAGTATGCTTCAAAGTGATGTTATCGTCAGCCTGCACAGGAAGAGTGGAGTTTTTCGGAGCACTTACTCTCGAAGAGACTACTTTCAGAGCAAATTCAGCTATGTGGAGCCGGTAGCTGTGCGTCTTGGAAAAAACAAAAACAATCAAGAGGCTCATTTTCATTATGTTCCAATAATTGAAACAATAAAATTATTGTTAAGAGATAGCTCAGTTCAAGATCAGTGTTTGAATCTGGAAGTTTATGAACCAGGTGTCTTTAAGGATTTCACTGACGGGAATGTTTTTAAGTCAGTACCACTGTTTCAGGATCACCGCACTGCTTTACGCTTGATTCTTTTTCAAGATGCTTTTCAAGTGGCAAATCTTTTAGGTTCGGCAAAGAACAAGCACAAACTTTTAGGTGTGTATATGATGCTTGGAAACCTACGTTCTTGGAATAGAAGTCGTATCTGTTCAATTCAGCTAGTGCTGCTTTGTAAAGAAACTGACATTTTGTTCTTCGGACAAGACAAGGTGTTTTCTTAATTGATTGATGACATCAAAAAGTTGGAAGTTGGCTGCCTGTTGGCGGACAGCATTCCGGCATATGGCACGGTGGTGACAATTCTGGGCGACAACCTAGGCAGCCACAGTATTGGTGGATTCATGGAAAATTTCAGCACAGCTGAGTACATCTGCACGTTTTGTTTAGTGAAGCGTGAACATATGTTTGAGAAAAACGTATCTGACACCAGTGATCTAAGAAACAAAGTAATCTACAAAGAGGCAGTGAAGAACCTACAGGATGACAGTTGTCTTCTTTCATGCCAAGGCATTAAATTTGATGCTTTGTTTAATGGCCTAAAATACTTCCATGTCTGCGCTCCTGGGCTTCCTCCATGTTTAGCACATGGGCTGTTTGAAGGTGTGGTATCGTACGATCTTGCGTTGATGCTACAATACTTCATCACCAAGCAGCGATGGTTATCACGTGAAGAACTGAATAAAAGGATACTCTCATTCAAGTTCAAAGGAATAGATGTGAATGACCAGCCAGCTGAAATCAAAACATTTAAAAAGCTGAGTGGACATGCAGTCCAGAACTGGATTATGCTTCGGTTTTTACCCGTCTTTCTTGATGACAAGGTATGCAGAAAAGACCATGTATGGGAGTTAGCATTGATGCTCACTGAACTTGTTCAGTTGGTGTGCGCACCGGCAATAAATATGCCCATGGTAATGAGGCTGAAAGATTTGACAGAAGATTACATTGACCGAAGAATTGAGCTTTTTCCTGGTGCACCTCTGAAACCAAGCACCATTACCTGGTTCACTACCCTTACCTCATTACTCAGTTTGGGCCACTTATTAGGTTATGGACTATGCGTTGTGAAAGCAAGCATGGTTATTTTCGCAAGTGCATAAGAAGTGCCCAGAACTTCAAAAACACCACGTTAACACTTGCTGAAAAATACCAGCTTCTTCAGGCATTCAGGGGGAGTAGCTGCCGCTTTGAAAAAGACTTAGTGATTGACTCTACATTTCCTTTTTGCCCTAGTTTGTTCAGTATGGAAGTTCAGGAAGCCATCAAGACTTGTGGAGCACAAGGAAAAGAAGTGTATTGCGCTTACCAAGTTTAATACAGGGGCACCAAGTACAGCAAAGATATGGTTGTGGTTTTGGATCGTGAGGAAAGCAGGCTCGTGTTCGGCCGAATTATTTTCATTTTATTGGAAGACAACATGGTCTATTTTCTTGTTCGTGTCACTTGTTCTGTTTTGAAACCTATGATGATGATATACCACTTGCTAGGTCCAGAATCTGGGACACTAAAATGCATTTCTATTCAGGACCTTTTGGATTACTATCCACTTCATTTATATGATGTTGGCCATTCAAAAGTGACAGTCATTGCACTGAGGCATGCAGTTTTAGATCATTACTGAATTTATTTTTTTCAGCCCAGAGGACTTCATGTCGTGTGTTCAGGAGTGGCTTCCAGCACTCAGTGAGGAGGACGTCGCTACCATTGGGCATAAACTCCAGGACTTGGGAGTAAAATGTGTGGAACACTTCAAGTATCTGCAGGAATCAGACTTAGACTTCTTAGCCCCTGTGCAAAGGCGCATCCTGCTTGAGAAGTTTCAAACCGTCAGTGCTGCTCCTGTCCTTTCTGGGAAGAGTGGTAGTTGTGATAAGGTGACTTCAAATGCCAACTCACAGCTAGATGAATGGGCTGAAAAATTTTTCATTCCTTGGGAAATGCTTCCACCAGGCTTACTTCAATCATGCAAAGCAAAAGAAAGCCTACAAAAGTTGATCTGAACCAGATGGTGAGGATGCTAAGTTCTCTTATCCTGGACAAGCATCGAGCGCCTGGCAGACGAAACCTGAGAATAATTGGAGCAAAAGTTGTGCCGGTGTACCGCTCATCGTTTCAGGATTTGCTAGAGGGTACAATTGTTGGCACAGGAATTGAGACGTTGATGTGGAAGCTCGAGAACTGTATAAATAACAAGAGACCAATTGCACATGTGCTGCCCGCAGAAATTGTTGGTGACCCAGACTCATTCCAGCCGCGCCCAAGATCTACCCGTGACTCGTATGGTTGCATATCATGGCAGCCAGAGTTACCGAGTGGTGAAAGTTTGCTGACACAGCGTGAAAAGCAGCAGCAGCAGCAGCTCCTTTATGAGTATGCTAAAGTACACCCGAACAAGCAGCTTGTCATTCGTTTCATGACTGAGACGTACGCATCGTAAAGACTGACGATAAATCACTCGAGGAGTGTGGCAGAGGTAAAAAAAAAAACGGCCATTTTTGTTTAGTGAGGACTGTCGTCTTGAGCATTCCAAAGAGCTACTTGGTAGTGATGTTTTCCGAAGAATTGAGGCTAGCATGGAAAGCGTCGGCCGTCGTATATATCGTTATGCTTATAGTCACATTAAGCGGCCCAAGGTCAAGAAATGTCTCGAAGAAATTGAACGAGCAAAGAACCACCTCAGGAGTGTGACACCAGAGCATGAAGGTGCACCTGTTCTCCTCCTTGCACTGTTTGGAGAGGATGAAGAGCTCATCTACAAGTCTGCTGAGGCAAGCTTATAATTTTATCCTCTGCTGCTGTGTGGCAGAAAAGTGTTTGTGCATGCAGAATTCAGATGTGCATTGCATATGGGTATAAAAAATTCCACACTCCACAACTACATTATTTTAATGGTAATTGTATACATTATAGTCGGTGCTGTTATTAAAAGCGGTGCTGTTAATAACTACTGTTAATAAACTGCTTTTATTAATTTTTAAGTCATTTTGAGCTTTGTACATTTTATGCTTATGCATGCTATGGTGGACTAAAAGATACTCTGAGAGTAGGTATGAGGACAAATGCTGTAGTAGAATGGCACTAGTGTATCAAAATAGTTAAAAACTTATTACATAGTATCGTTAAAAGCCTTGCCTTGCATGATATCAGGTGTCAGCTTTGTCAGCGAAAAATCATGAGCCTGGGCTTTGGTAGGGTACATGGCAGGACACTGGTTCGTCAGTGGGTTCTGTGACGTCTCAAGCCGGCATGACGTTACCGAGTTGGCAGGACCAACCAACTTGGCTAACTTCATTGAGATGGCGCTAATGCATTCGCACTATACCCTTTAGGGCACAGCTAATGTGTCCACCAAATATCTGTGGTGATATACTTTATGCGAAAAAATTCTCTCTAATTTACGTTAGTAACAAACAGTTTGTGCCTGCAGCCATGAAACATATCTCTATGGTTTAAAGACTTTGTTCTCCACCTAATTTTGTGCGGTAATACAATTATGCAGCTGATGACAGTCAGTTTTCTTAAGAACTGTTCTGGCTATTGGTATCAGTTTTTCAATACCTTCCCTCTGTATTGCTTTTCTCATTTTGCAGGAGACCGCCCATGATGATGACTTGGGCGACATGCCACTGACGCCCATGATATGTATAAAAGGTTAGTTTTGGAATCATTGAACATCTCATTATGCACTAATATTCTTTTATTCTCATTCTTCTAGGGCCAGGTCCCTTTGAGGCTGAAACGTTCACTGTTTGCGTGGATGGTGTTGCTGTAATAACTACCCAGCGGGCTGCAGCTTTCAAATTCATGTTTCTCTTATACTTCGTTTTAAACATCCAGTATCCACGTGAAGTGGCTTCGACATTGGAGTTTGTGCAGAGGTAAGGTCTCGTATCTCTTTTTCTTCAGCTATAGGTTTAAATTTACCAGTTGCTTTTCTCACAGTTGCACATATTTTATAGGAATATTGCTGATAGACTGTTTAAAAATTTCTGCTTTTGAGCCTTTGCAGAAGGTGGAGAAAAACTTTTCAAAAATGAGGATGCTAGTGATTTTAAACTTTTTAGGGAACGCAAAAAAAACAGAGAATTCTGAGAAGCGCTGAGAATATTTTTAATCAAGTTATTGCACTATCTCCCGATAGCAGATATCAGAATGGACCTTTATAATTCATTTTCAGAAATGAGTATTGAAATGCTTAAATGTTATATATTAAATAAGAAAAATCTTAAACGTGAAATTTCGAAAAACTACAAGTTTGAAATCCTTGAATATGGAGGTAAAAAACCACAAAAAATCCATAATACACAAAATGTGGTACATTTCACCTCTTATAACTTCGAGACAAAAACTTTGCAGGCTTATCTACTACTTCTTTGTTTCTTTCACCTGTATTCACCACTCGGTTTTGTGCCCTGCTCACTCCACTCAAAGGAACATTCATGAAAATATTGAAGAAAATTTACTTTGGATTTACTGAAATAAACAGTACGGACAAGATATTCTGTTCATAGCACAGCATGCAGTTTTTCGTTTCTGAATTCTTGTGGCGGTTGTTTTTACAGAGGGGTGTGAGCTTGTAAGTCAACGAAAAATCACAGGCGTGACTGGTAGCCGCTATTGCCGTAGGATTGTGCGACCTCACGAGACCAACTGAAATGGCCATATTGTTACGGGCTGCAACTTGAGCTTCTTATTTGAGATGAAAGCGTGAGATCTTAACTCGGGGTATCTCGAGGCCACGCAGGCATGTTTGTAAGGCTTGTTTAAGTGGGGCTTTATATCTATGGATGCATTGGCAGTAGCTGCCAACTCGGGCTTCTCCCTTAAAGTGCGTGGGTGAGGTAGAATTGAGCCCTCCAGGACCCTTTCATTCTGAGTTGGACACGCTACCCCAATGCAAGCACGATCGTACGACTTGGTTGAAGCTGGGCTCCACACATGCATCGGGTGATCTTTCACATTATGTGGTAGCTTGTGACTGAAATCTAATGGGTATGTGTGAGATAAGAGGTGCAAATTTACAATCTACAGAGGATCCGTAACTGAGCATCCACAAAAGGAGCCGGCCGATGGGACCCTTTAACGCTGTCGTGTCAAAGGCACAGCTGAAGTGTCCCCCATATTTTTCTTGGGCAGGTCTTTCACCTAATGTGGTAGTATAGACTGTATTCCGATGAGTGTGTGTGGAGTGCATGTGCGCAAACAAGTATCTGGAAGGGGAGCCGGCAGAGTGGAGCCAATTAGTCAGTCGTGTTTTACCCTTTTAAAGGTGGGACTTGAGTGACCCCACAATTTTTGCATTCAGATGCTCGCTTTTATTGTTGAAACAGACAAAAGAAGCGAGCAGTCTTTTTAACCGACAAAGAGGGCCACAGGGGGAGGCAACATTTGTTATGCTGTCCTTGGTTTCAGTGACTAGCGGGTTCTTTCGTACATGTACTGAAACAAGCCGTTCATACGCAACTTCGTGCACTCATGAAAAATGCAATGGCTTGTGGCTTTTCCTTTTATTTTAACAATGTATCCAGGCATATTTTCAGCGTTTTCCTTGATTTTTAGTCAATGCTTCACACAGCATAAACGTTTCAGGATTCCACGTAATTAGCCTGGTGGCATTCTTGGTATAGCCGCAGGAAAGGGGTGTTATCCTTTGTGTTCGTGACGCTAGAAGCGACCGGACTGATCTCGCTTGATTACAACCATGCTGAGCTGCATCTACGTGTTTCCTGATTACCCTAGATGATCTCGACCTGTTATCTCGAAGTTTCCTTGGCGGCTTTAAATTGAACGGTGCCGCGAGCAGCGGGCATTCGTAGTTCGACGACCGACGAGCACGTTTGTTGCTTACGCCGCCGCCGAGTGACTTAGTTCTTTTGCGGGCGCAAGTCAGCCGAAATAAAGAACTTCGTTTCCAAGACTGGTTGGTATCTTCCTGACCACTCGACTGCCGTCACTACAACGTGACATCTGGTGGAGGTGCGGGGTAGCCTTCCATGTACCGGTCACCCCCTGCAAATCGTGACGCCCGCCCTTTGAGCCGTTCACCGGAGCACGTGACTCCAGTCCATCGCGGAAGCCAACGTCTGCTAGGGGACGCACCTGAGTTTGGGACTCTGCCGGACCCTACTCGGAAGCGAAAACCAGTAGCAAAGTCCACCATGAGCCTGCCCCAGGCGACGACTCCAATCATTCTTCAGCAGCCCCGGGTGCCACCAACCTTCGACGTTTCGCCTGGCGCCGACCCCGAAGAATGGCTGGAACAGTTCGATCGTGTGGCTGTCTTCAACAACTGGGATGATGCTACAAAACTTAGGTACCTCTTCTTCGCCTTGGAGGGACCAGCAAGAATCTGGTTTGAGAATGAGGAAGCTAGCCTGACGAACTGGGAAACCTTCAAGGAGCAGCTTCTGAAGATCTTCACGAACGTCGAGCGAAAAGAGAGAGCCCAGCAGCTGCTACAGTGTCGCATAGAACATCCAAACGAGACCGTTTCAATGTACACTGAGGAGATGAAGCCTCTCTTCCGGCGTGCCGACTCGAACATGAAGGAGGATGAAAAGGTGAAGCTGCTTATGCGAGGAGTTAAAGAGCATCTCTTTGCGGGCCTCGTACGGAACCCACCCAAAACCGTCGCGGAATTCGTCGAAGAGGCATCCACCATGGAAAAAACCCTTGATGCCAGAGCCCGCCAGTATGACCGCCAGCAGCGCTTTTTGTCAGCAAGCTGCATGGACAACGCTAACAACGATGACCTGCGCGAGGTTATACGTGAAATTGTGCGAGAAGAGCTCCGACGATTGCTGCCAACAGGAACGCAGCCGCAGCTCACTTCGCTCACCGACGTCATCCGGGACGAGGTGCAACAGGCCTTGGGTGTGACACCGACCACCACCCAGCCTCTGGAGCCTCCAGCCATGACTTACGCCGCAGCAGTCCGCCGTCCTGCACCTCGACGACGAGACCCAAGCCCCTATAGCCCTCATCCAGCTGCGCTGGACCTCCGCCCTCTCGCCCCAACCCGCCCGTCCTACGAGCGTCGCACACAGCCAAGGAAATGCGACGAGTGGAGAACTGCCTACCAGCGCCGCCCACTATGCTTCCACTGTGGCGAAGCCGGTCACATTCTCCGGTACTGCCCATACAGCAGAATGGCCATCCGAGGGTTTTCTTACGACGCCCCACGACCCCGACCCGGCCAGCGACCAGCCGAAATTGAGGAGGTCTTGCGGCGGGAAGAATACTCATCGTCGAGCCGCCTGTCATGTTCCCCGTCGCCATCGTCACCGCGCTTTGTATCCCCTAGCCGAGGCTACGCAGCGCGTGGACGCACTCCCAGCCCCCGAAGGTTAAACTGAATAAAGCAGCCTCTGGAGGCTGCTTTATGCCTTTATGCCATGACTATGCCTCAACTATGACGACCCCTACGACGACGGCGACCCTACGACGACGACCCTACGACGACGACCCTACGACGAAGACCCTACGACGACGACCCTACGACGACGACGACCCTACGACGACGACGACCCTACGACGACGACGACCCGTACGACGACGACGACCCGTACGACGAGGACGACCCGTACGACGACGACGACCCGTACGACGACGGCCCCCTAGCCGACGACGACACGGCCAGATTTTAAGCTTTTACCGCTGCCCTCAAACCTTATTATGAACGCTAAAGGACTCGAAGTTAGCATCCTCCGTGTTTATTTTCATTGTAAAGCATCGAAGCGATGCTTCTTTGAGAGGGGGGTAATGCCACGTATCATTGTAGTGTCCTTTCGTTCGCGCAAGGCCGCAGGAAAGGGGTGTTATCCTTTGTGTTCGTGACGCTAGAAGCGACCGGACTGATCTCGCTTGATCGCAGCCATGCTGAGCTGCATCTACGTGTTTCCAGATTACTCTAGATGATCTCGACCTGTTATCTCGAAGTTTCCTTGCCGGCTTTAAATTGAACGATGCCGCGAGCAGCGGGCATTCGTAGTTCGATGACCGACGAGCACGTTTATTGCTTACGCCGCCGCCGAGTGATTCATTCTTTTGCGGGCGCAAGTGAGCCGAAATAAAGAACTGCGTTTCCAAGACTGGTTGGTGTCTTCCTGACCCCTCGACTGCCGTCACTACAACGTGACAGTATACTAATCTTGCCTCTTTCGTTTCTTTAAGGGCAATTGCGGGAATTAACCCAGAGAGAAGCACAAAGGCACGACGAACATCAAAGAAACAGTATTCTTTGTCTCCAAAAGTCGCTGCCTTTGCAAATGCCCTGGATGAGTAGAAATTGTGAGCATATCAATAAAGAGGAAAATTTGGTAGTTCTGACCATTGCCTTCAACTCCTTGCTAGAATATAATACACGGTTATAGTGCTAGCACAGTGCATAGGAAATTGGTGCTGCACGCTGCTGCTTTTATGATTGCACATAGAGAGTAGAAGCATTCATCAAGTCTAAGTCAGAATATCTACTGCGTTAAGGAGAGAACAGTACCCATTTTTCTTAAATCTTGTAGTGTATGGTCTTGAGTGCAGGGTTAAAACATATTTCTGCAAAATGACAAGGAATATATAAACAGAAAAATTGTGTGCTATTACAAAATTGCATAATCAGTGAAAAAATCTGCAGAATTACAGAAACAGCACTAACAGAAAAATTGTGCTTGATTACAAATCAGCCTGTTATAGTAAGAACTATGCAGGGAAAATTTCTGTAGAGTTACAGAAAATGCATTCGCAGAAAATTTCTGTGCAATTACCAAATAGCCTGTTTTTTAACAAGGTATCTGGAACAAAAATCTCTGTAGAACTACAGGAAAGCAATAACAGACTACATATGCAAAATTACTAAGAAAGACAAACCAGAAAATAGACAAGAGCAGAGTTGTTATGCCACTAAATTTGCCATGCATTTTCTATTTTTCTGTGTTTTTTTACAGTGTGTGCTGCAAACGGGGGCATAAAGTCTCGCTCAATCGCCGGCCAGTCGCTCGCTGCTCGATTTTCCAGCCTTGCGTGCGCAATTCGAAAGCTACGGAGCCAATCATTGAGCGAGCCAAGCTTTTCGCAACGACGCTACTCGCGGTCGCGCCGGGCGACGCACTGTGCGCTGCTCGCTGGCTGCCCTTGTCGTCGCTAAACCTAGCCGATTTCACATAAACGCTGTAGCAGAATGCGCTTCGGAACTGGCCAGCACTGCGGTGCTACCCTCGGCACCGTTTTACTGTGAACCCCACGTCATATGGAAATAAAGATATGCTCGGTTTTCGCGACTCCTTCAGGAGCGGAGCTACGAGAGGCCAGGTAAACTGCAGAGCACCAGCAAAGCGGTTATGGGAGGAAATTTGTATTGCTATTATCGCTTCGACAACTCGACATTGGCTGAAGATACTCTATCCCAGAGCTTTGGTCGTGAACAAACAATACCAGTGTATTTTTCTTACGCCGGCAGCCGGCATCCAGGCCGGCAGGCCGGCCCCGAGAAGCGCGTCCTTACGATTGTATGGCCGTGGCGCATATCAAACCCGCCACGACATTCTCCTTTTCGCTCAGGTTATAGTAGCACACTGTTTATAGTGAGGGACCACACCACTTTAAAGGACCGAGCGCGCGACTGACGTCATTTCCGAGACTTCTCATTTCACGTGCGAATAAAACGAGCAGGCGACCCGCAGGTCACCCTTGTAGGTGTGAGGAAGGGTGTCGTGGAGCTGCTGCCTGATCGCAAGCGACTGCTGGTCTCATGCTCTTGGCTACTTGCGAGTGTGAATGGGCATTCAATGCCCGTTTGAAGCCCCGAGTCCCAGAGTTCGCGTGAGTTAATTCAGTCCCCTGGTCACGGAGGAGGAGCCCCGAGCAAGTACATCCTGGAAGTCACTCAGTGACCGAATCCTTGCGGCACGGCTTCATGTCGCAGAACTCGTCACCCAATTCTTGGCGTCGCGGGATATAACGCCACGCAAGCAGACAAATATCCGGGTTCTTGCTCCGCCGGGAAATTACAGTGAAGGCGCGAGGGAACAGCCCACGCGCGCGCCCTTTCTAGGTGTCGGTGTTCAGATACACTGACGGCTGTATTGGGACTTAGGATATTTACACTGTTGTCTATATTTAGCGAGATGGTTGTGTCACTGTCCTGAAATTTTCTGCAGAGGCAATGAACGAAGTCGTAAATATATATATATATATATATATATATATATATATATATATATATATATATATATATATATATATATATATATATATATATATATATATATTTCTGATCTTATGATAAGCAGCATGCGCCGCTATCAAACTCAAACATAGAAACTTGATATGGGAGTCATCTTGATCATTTATGCAGGCAGCAGGACATGCGTGCGTATGCATACATGGTGCCTTTGTGATAGCAGGACGATTAGTGCGAGTAATTTTCCAGCTTTTTCGCGATCATGCAGGCTACTCTCACTATGCGCGTACGTCGTTAGGCGCCGCGTATATGTGCCCTTAGCCTGTTTTCGCATGTGGTAGTGGATACAGTACGTTATATGGCGAGACGCTCACGTCACAGCAGACAAGAGGACACTGACCTTCGGTGGCGCCACTCGTCGCGCTCACGGCGAGTGGCATGCAGACGCTCGCGTGGCTGGCAGCTTGCCGCCACCGCAAGCATGGGCACATTCACAGGCACCGCGGGCTTTATCGCTGGTGCATTACAGCTTTCTGGGCATTAAAGCCGCATTACTCTTAAGCATGGTCTTCTTTCGCTCACACGTACTTCATGTGCAAACTGACGGGATGAGGGCTCGCGAGAGGTGTCTCTCCTCCCTGCCAATTCTCGTCTCGTCTCGGGCTAGGTCTCGGGAAACGAGTTGCAAACACCAGTCGCGTTTGTGAATTAACACTTCAAAGCAGCTTGTGGCCCAAAAAGTGTCTTCTACGCTTTTAAGGGCATTCATTGCACCTGAGCTTCTCTTCTCCCTGCTCCTAACACACTGTGAGCAACTCGTTGGCAGCCCGTGTTGTAGCCGGCACGGTCCCAGACATTTGTCGAGCAAAACGCACTGTTGGCCGTGAAATCGGACTTGTAGCTTCTAGAGGGAATGGAGGAATGCTTGTTAATCACTGGTAGCCCTTAGCAAAAACTAATAGGTTTGGAATATACGGAGGTCTATTTAAAATGTATTTTAAACATATTTTGTATTCATGAATGCACTAAAAATATGTAGGAAATACGTTTCTGAAATTTCATGCTTGGTATTCGAAATATATTTTTAAAATGTGCCAAAAATACCTCACTTAAAGCATACTTCGAGCACTTTTCAAATACATGAAAAAATATGCATGCAGTTTTAGCATCTTGTCAGTGTATTAAAAGTGTATTTTCGGAAATATGAAATTAATTCATCGAAAGTATACTTCAATTCTAGAAAACGGGCAGCCCTTGTAAACGTATATGTATGCCGTTTTAGCATCTTGTCAATGTATTAAAAGTGAACTTTCGTAAATATGAAATTAATTCATCCGAAATATATTTCAATCCTAACAAACGGGCAGTCCTTTTAAACGTCTTTGCACACTTCTAGCTGCCATGAACAGTCGAGTGCTCGAAATCGTGTTTCGGGAAATGGCATTTGCGTGTCGTCAATGTATTTGAAGTGTACTTCCGTAAATACGTAATTAATTCGTCCAAAGAACACTGAAATTCTAGCAAATTGGCAGTCCGCATTAGCATATTTGCAGCGCACTACAAGCTGTCGTTGAACAATCTAATGCTCAAAATCGAGTTTCGGGACATCGCATTTTGGTGCTGGCCATCTATTTAAAGTGTACTTTCGTAAATACGCAATTAATCCGTCTGAAGTATATTTAAATTCTAACAAATGGGTTGTCCGCGTAAACATATTTGCATTACACTTCAAGCTACCGTGGAACAATCTAGGGCTCGAAATGACGTTCCAGCGAAGAGTGAAAACTTTCCCTTTCTTGTCATCCTTTCGTTTATGGTAACTTCTAGCAGGAAGGTGAACACCACTTATACCCCTGCTACACGGGCGCTTCGAATGCCTTCCAGCCGAATGTCATCTAACGATGCTACATGTGTTCTGTCTAAGGGACTGCTTGAAGATAATATTACGCCAATGAGTATTAACCGCGTCAGCATGAAATTTCCCCGGGAGTGCGCCGATGAGGACGACTGCACTCATACTGTTGTTTACATCGCTTGTTTACATAACATAAAACGCAATCTGCGCTTTGGTTCTAATAAACAATCTGTTTTCTTTTTTACTGGTTGTACTCGTGATTGTTTACGCAGTGCTACAATGTGTGGGAAGCGATGATGCGATCGCACGCCTGAGAAAGCCGGGTTGTTGGCATCGCGCAGGACTGGCGCTTCTCGCTTCTTGTCCCGGCTTTCTCCGACGTGACCAGTACTTTTTTTTAAACTACTTTATCCAGAAGTATGTATGGCGACTGTTCGCTTTAACTGAAACGGCCTAACTTGTTATCCACAAGCTAGCGACGGCGACGACTGCTGCTGGCCGTAAAGCACGGCTCGGCAGTCTGGGTCACACCGGCGATTCCCGTTCATCGTACGCGTGCCCTGCGATGTAAGCAATAGTTGATTTCAGGTCACTGTTGCCAAAACTACACCTGGTGACCATTTGCATTCGCTAAAGCTTGTGATTCGCTCTTCACAACCGCCGAAATCACAGATCCAACCCTGCGAACTCGCTGGGCATAGTCGTCGCGGAAGGGAACAGAGCCGTCGTCGATTGAAACTGATTTGGCAAGCGCTCATCGCTGGTGAGTGTTCAGGTATGCACACGTGAAATATAGCCGTTCGTTTCGCTCATTTAGAAGCGCGAGCATGCACACACCGCCGCCTCATCACCGTGCTCTCGCTCAGCCGCCGACAAGGCTGACCGTCCGCCGACCGGATTCGTCGGTGTCGTTGGCCTGAAAAACGTGTCCCTCTAGAATCATATTATAGTAAACTAGATATTTCACTATAATTACATGCTGTTGTTGAGCGTGATGTATACTGTCGTTGTCGGACTAGTGTGACCGCCGTCGTCGTCGTCGCTGTACACTGAAAACGAGCTGAGGCTTTCGAATGCGTTTCGAAAGTGTCGTGCAGCACCGCGGCAGTCCATCGAGTCCGAATGTCATTCCTATTCTCGAATGCCATTCCACTCAATGTCATTCGAACATTTCCGTGTGAGAACGTGATAGCATTATACCAGCAAAAGCGCCTTGGGTACTTCTGGGTCCGAATAAGCCAGCGGAAAGGACCCCGTGTGGCAGGGCAGACCGGCTCCCTTACACGCCCATGTATCTGTTGGTTGACAGTTCGACTCCTGACCTGTGCCTGACGCAAGTTTCAACTAGCAATTCCGTTCTCAATTAATCCCAGATTCGAACGCGACCAGTAGGGTACTTCTGCGATAATTTGGAAGCCCACAGTATTTGCGCAAAAAAAGGTATCACCGTGCAAAATAGTGCGTCGCTTTCGCTGGGTATATATACGGCAAGCCAAGTATAGCGCTTGTCGTAGGATTTGTTGTTTGCTGTGTTGCTGTCGTCTTGGTATGCTGTATGTAGGTATCTGCCGTTCCCATTCAATCACGTGACGTTATAATATCAGACTCCTGTTGATTAATGATAAATACCCGTGTACGATTTGTTCTCCAGTTGATGAATTAACCCGTGTCATTCTATGGAGCCGCCCAGTAGACTTTTTTTTAAGCCCGAGTAAACACATTTTTAATGTATTAAATGTATATTTTTAGTATATTTCTAATGTATATTTTTATTATATTTTTAATGCATTATAAATATGCTAAGCGGGCAAAAATGTACTTTTCACGTATTTTTAAGAACGTTTAAAATATTATTCCTAGTATACTTAGAAAGCATTCGTATTGCAGTTTAAGCATAGGGACAAAAAAATGCGAAATAAATTTGAAATTAATACAATACGTTTGAAATGCATTTTTAGCACATCCTCTTTTCGCTAAGGGAGGTGACATCTTGCACGTTCTGCTTCAATGCTCCGCATGCTAGGTTAGCAAATGCATGGTGGCCACCCTCGTAGCATCGACGCGTTCGTGCCTTTCCTCCGATACTTGCTCGAATTTTACATTTTCAGGCTGGCGGCGTCCGGTGGGAACGAGAACTGCTGCTATGAGCCATAGCACTATACGCAGAAGAAATGCGGAGCGAACTTAGTCATGTGCCAAAAGAAAACATTGTGGAACGGTGTCTTGCACTGCCAACCGAGAAATAAAGCCTAAACAGCCATTATAAAGCTGTACTTCAATAGAATTATGATTTTGGCTATCTCTGATTGATGAGGCGTAAGAATAGCCCACGCTTTGCGTATAAACAGTGAGCACCAAAGGTTTCAGTAAGGACGCAGAGCCGCTTAAAGTCCAATGGACGAGGCAGTCGACCGTCCATACTAGAGGCTGCAACGAGGAGCTGTGAAAAAAAGACACAACTGAAGGCCGTCCAGCAGGTCTCGGCAGCTCTCGAGAGGCAGCGACCGAGCGAAACCGAGGAGAGGGGGGCGGCACCCCAGGAAGGGGGCGGCGGCCCTCTCGAACCCGCGGAAGTAGCGAGGGACGTAACAAGACCTCAAGGAGCACAACGCACGAGATTGACGTAGTGGCCGCGTCGCGGTAAAAGCTTGTCCTCCCTGCTTGGAGGGAGCCTAACCGACTCTGCAGGCTTTCTAAATAAAAGTTGTTCTCTCTCTCTCTGCCTAGACTATTCTGAATGCAAACTTTCGCTGTATGGAGGGCTTGACTTCTTGTCTTCATGCTGCTGCGATTTGCTGCCTACAGAAAGCTGGCGTTTCCACAGCGGGCATTTAGCGCGCCTTCCAGAGAACCCAGAAGGCAACATTTCTTCACTTTAAAGGTTTACCTAAGAAGGCAGCGATACAGAATAAGAACTTTGCGTAAACAGCGCAAGGAATGTTACGATGCACGCAGTTAATTGTGCCAAGCGTAAACAAAGGCTTCCTTCGTCTTTACTTTCGCCGTTCGTCAGCACGGTCCAAAAACTGGCCCCACCACATTTAGCCATCGCGGGCATTTTGGCACATCCGAGATGACGTTGCGGAGAGCTGGTAGAGTAAAAAAAAAAAGACGAAAGGCGTGAAGTCAACCGGCAGAAACAGTCAGGCCAGGCCGTGCAGCGATGCACCGACAGCTGTGAGGACAGCTGCGAGGGCAGGCCTCACAGCGACAGCACCCGGCGCCGAACCGCTCCGTGGCACCACTGGCGCGTCACGATCAGGTTCCGTGGGCGGCGCCATCGTCGTTGTCGTTGTCTTCCTGGCGTCTTTACCAGGCTTGTCACCGGTGACCCTGCAGAGGCCCGTTGTCTCGACGCACTCCGTTCCTTCCGGGCAGAGAGAGCAGGGCGGCCCGGGCCGGTACAATTCCTGGCCAGCCACGTTGCCGGCCGGCGCGTAGTTGCAAACATACATTTGTAATAGTTTCAGATTTGTGTCCAAATTTGCGTAGCTGCAGCCGACGGCGTAGGAGCGTGCCCAGGCGATCTGGGTAAAATTTGTGGCTGCCTCCACCGCACTGTACTTCTCCACTTTGGCCGAAGGGTACAGGATGTTCTCGTCAAACCAGTCCCGAATAACGAAGTTCCACGTGGCCCACAGTTGCGGGTTCGCCCAGTCGCAGAGCAAGTTCTGGCCGACCTCAGAAAAATTCACAGTGGCGCGTTGCTCGGGCTTGTCGTGAAACACGGCATAATCTTCAGTGGCGCAGCGTTCTATCAGCGCCTCGGCCACCTCGGCCAGCTCGTCCTCCCACCGCATTTCGAGCATGTTGCCCGCCGCTGGAAAGTCCGCCAGATGTCCCACTGCCAGGTGGCTGCGGTAGCGGTTGTGCTGCCAGAGGATTTCCTCGGTCCACTTACTTGTTTGGATATCATCGACGTCGCAGAGGCCGTACTTCTCGGAGCAGAGCGTGTGGTTCTTCATACTACTGTACGGCGGTCGGCACTTCGGATTCGGCCCGGCGGTGCCCAGAAGCGGCAGCAGTAGGACGAGCAGGGACAGTCGTGCGTATTCCATCGTCGCCATCTTCTACTCGCGCTGCTGGGGCACGAGCTGGGAGCTAGGAGCGCGAGAGGCGCACAGAAGAAAAAAAATCTAGAGAGCATGTTTACCACATTCGAATCGGAGCGAAAGCATGGATTTGTGCTGCGCAGGCAGCACAAATGAGCAGGCAGTGCCGCGGGACGGATGGTATGAAAGTTGAAGACGGCGCTCTTCAATAAAAGGCGCGAGAGTGGGGTGCACTTTAACACGAGGCGTGTTGGCTGCTGAATCACCACAGTCAATGAAATGTTCATTCCATGAACACTGCACTTCGGTGCGGGGAGTATTGAGGGCAAAACATGTCTAGAACGACCAAACTGTGCGTTTCGCAAATCCCACAGCCGCCGCGATCAGGAAAGCGAGAAATAAAGATGAAGCCCTATGAGCTTAGCTGCGCATGCGCAAAGCCAGACCGTTTTTAGCCGAAAGGTATTGCTAGAAATTGCGTGCTCAGACAGAAACACGCCCAGAACGTGTTCTGGGCAAGCATTTTACCCTCTGCACATGCTGCGTGCACAAGCCTCCTAGCTGTAGAGTTGAAATATAGGTCAGTTGGTACATATTGATGAACAAAAACAGTCAAATGACGGACCACAGCGAAAAGACGAGGCACACTCAGGACGACTGGATGAATAACTCGACTGACAACCGCCTAGCTGGCTCCTCTATCTTGATGTATGTGTGTGCCTCCCAGAATTTTGATGTTTTGGAGTGTCGGGTCATGCGTGGGTGTGGTGGCCTGGAGTTTTGTGGCGTAAGCATGCTTTGAGTTTTCTTTCCGGCACTATTTAAATGCAATAAAGCAAAAAAAAACGCCAGTAGCTTAGCTTTGCTATGCCAGGATATACGTACCGTAAGCGGCTAACTGCCAAGCAAGAACCTCGGGGTGTCAGGAATTGAGATTTTCCACTCTTCTCCGCCGACAGGCAGCGACCCGGCTCTCTTTAACCTCCATGTAGAGCGCAACTATATCAACCGCATGTCCCGCACATTTTACACGCAAGGTGAGCCCTCTTCGCGCATGCGCAGTAGTGTGCGGCAGTCGTAAACACAGCGGCGGGCTCACGCTGTTCCGGCGCGTCTGCCGAGACTGTGACGTCACGCCTCTGGAATGCGCCGACCGGTGGAGCGTCGGAGAGGAACGCCGGCGGCGGCGAGGGCGACGCAGATGCGCCTCACGAGACGTAACGGGGCTGCCGCGCATGCGCAGTATGGTCGGCGCCAGTGCTGCCAACCCTACGGTTTTTTAGCTACATCTACGGAATTTGGGCGTCGTTTAGGGGAAACGGTATTTTTTGTATAATCTAAGGAAATTTCATTTGCTTGGAGAGTTCTTTTTTTCTCTCTCTCAAAGTGGGAAGACAGAACAAGGTTTTTATTCTTTTTTCGCTACAACTGACGAAGGCCCTTACAACGCTGCCGCACGCTCGAGTAAAGCCTCTTTCACATGAAATTGAAAACGCGTTGTTGCCGAGGCTCAAAAGCTGTTTACAGGCATAGCGGTGGTGGTGGTGGTGAAAAACATTTATAATGCAATAAATATTTACAGAGAGGTGATTGGGGTAGGCCCTATTGGCCCTTTACCCTAACAATACTAGGTGGAGCCCCTATTCCGGGGCCCCATTGGCAAGCAACGCCGCCCGTGTCCGGTGAACCAAGGCCTTTTGGGTCTTTAGGTCCTGACAGCCGAGCAGGGCCGCCTCCCAGTCCTCTCTGGTGGGGTTGGGGTTGGGGGGATAGATGGGTTTGACTGACACGCCCAAACCATGTGGAAGGTGTCAGCCACCTCCCCACAGAACTGGCACGCGCCATCAAAGGATGTATTGAAATGTTTAAGCACCGCCGGGCGCAGTACAGTGTTAGTAAGAATTATGATGAGGAGGCGCTCGTCAGCGCGATCCAGACCCTTACAAGGGGCCGGGTAGCGCCGGTGCTCCTCCATGTAGTAATCGGTGATTTGTTTGAATGTAATGGCCAGATTGTCTGATTGGGAGTACCCTTCCAAGGACAGGGAGATAGCCCGGGGAGAGAGTGCGCGGGCGGCCTGATCGGCCTGTTCGTTTCCCTGGAGTCCCTGGTAACCGGGGGCCAAATCAGGTTGCGTGGAGTTGGATATTCAGATCGACAGCTTTATTCCAGTATGCGCCAGGCAAGCGGGGGAGCCCAGCCCAACTCGTAGTTCCGACAGGCCCCTCGCGAGTCGGTGATGATGTGTTTCGACTTGGGAGTAGTGAGAGCAAGAGCAATGGCAATCCCCTCCGCGTGTGTTGCGCTGTAGGCTTTGAAAGTGAGCCCGTTGACTGTGTTTGTGTTGTGTACGACTGCGGCCGTGTACCACACCCCGTGGTGTGGGCCGGCAACGTCCACGTAATACACATGTTGTTCGTTACCATAGTATCGCGCCAACGCTTCCGCGCGCGCCTGGCGACGACCGCTATGGTCTTCTCTGGACATGTTGCGGGGAAGGGGTCGGACCCGGAGGGCGCGCCTCCAGGGTTCTGGCACTCTCTCCCTTTCCTCAATATGGTAGTCATGTTTGATGTGTAGCCGGTCCAAGAGGCGGCGACCGGACGTGGTCTGTGCAAGACGCGTGTATTGGTTGACTAAGTGGGCTTCTCGTAGCTCCCGGAATGTGTTTACCACGCCCAAGGCCAGAAGTCGCTGGTTGGACGTGGTGACCGGGAGGTCGAGAGCCCGCTTGATGACTTTCCGGTGGATGACCTCCAGTTGGTCATCATCATGTTTGCGCAGGTGCAAGTAGGGGGTTGAGTAGAGGATTCTACTCGTTACGAAAGCATGGGCAAGCCGCAGTGCATCCTTGCTTCGTAATCCGCCCCGCTTGTTGGAGATCCGGCAGACCATGCGGCCCAACTGGTCTCCAACCGTGCGAAATTTGGCTAGGGTGGTGTTGTCCCTGCGTTGGTGGTGCTTGAAGAGGCCAAGGATGCGGATCTCCTGGGCCTCCCAGATCGCTCTCGAGGGGAGACTGATGCGTAGCGGAATTGTGTCCCGAGGGGAGGGACGTATGTGCACAAATTCTGATTTAGACGGGGCGCACTGCAGTCCGCAGTAGGCCGCGTAGTCGTCGACTAGGGTCGCCGCTGCTTGCAGGCAGGATTCCATGTGGCCCAGGTTACCTTGCGTGGCCCAGATTGTAATGTCATCCGCATAAAGAGCGTGATGTATCCCGGGCAAAGAGGACAATTTGGAGGGAAGATGAAGCATTGCCAAATTGAAGAGGAGGGGAGACAGGACCGCGCCTTGAGGTGTTCCCCTCGAGCCGATGGTGTATGGCCCGTGTTCCTCATCTTGTATGCGTATGTAGGCTTGACGGTCTGTAAGAAATTGTTTTATGTAGTTGAATGTTTTGTGGCCACAGTTGGTGTTACTGAGGTGGTCCAGGATTACTTCGTGTTTGACGTTGTCGAATGCGACTTTAAGATCCAAGGCCAGGACCACCTTGTCGTTGTGGGGACATTCGACAGGATCTAAGATGTCGTGGTGAAGCTGCAGAAGTATATCCTGTGCAGACTTGTGAGGGCGAAAACCGAACATGGTGTCCGCGAAAGTGTGCTGTGTTTCGAGAAAATCGGAGACTTTGTCGCGCACCATCGTCTCCATCAGCTTGCCGACACAAGACGTGAGGGAGATGGGGTGAAGGTTCTCCACATCAATAGGTTTGCCGGCAGCTCCAGTACTCAGAGCGGCGATGTTCCAACAAGTTAAAAATTTTTCGCGGCACTGCTCTGCTCAATTTTCAGTCGCTTGCATGCATGTGAACCGGCCTTTACACGGACGTAGTCGGACGTGTATGGTCCCTAACGTGGCCAGTGGCACCCGCTGCTGTGATCTGGCGCGCCACCGCTCTATCTCAACACGCGCGCCATTCCTCATGCTGTGTTTGGAGCTCGCAGCACGACGTGCAATTAATATTTAGTAAGCATATCTGCATGTTGATTTTGATAAGCTGGAATGAACAAGGGCGCCATTTTTGATAAAGGAGCCCCGCGTTGGAAATCTCAGCTAGTCTAACTAGGGGAACAACTCACAATTCGCAGTTAACCCGCCACGGTGGCTCAGTGGTTATGGCGCTCGGCACGTTAAAGAACACCGGGTGGTCGATATTTGCGGAACCCTTCACTATTTCATCCCTCATAGCCTGGGTCGCTTTGGGACGCTAGGACCTCCGAAATCATAACCGATAATTCCCAGTTCCACCAAGACGAGAAAAGCGAGTTGAGGTCACATGAAGCATACAAATGCTGTATCAATCACTGCTTCATTGTTTTATTTGACTCAAACTGTTACGTCAGCCATCCTCTAGAGCAATCGCAGCAAATAAACAAGCCGATTTTATATCGCAGTTTCCGAACACTCCTCAAGCGACCTCCAGACATTTTTACGTAATATCCTTCGGCTGAAGTCCAAACCGACACAACATGAGGGGAAAAAATTCAGTTAACTTCACATGCCGATGCATGTTTACTAATATCTTGCGTACAGTGAAAAAGAAACGAACACATACACGATATAGAGCCTTTATTTTTAATTTCCAAAGAGCGCTACGGTTTATCTGTAGCTTCATTTAGAAGTTCTGCATTTTAGATCCTTCTATTCAAATTCTTCTGATAATAGGGTAGCTGCCTGACAAAACTTGCCACTGAACTACGCATAAATATACATTTTTTTCACAATTGAACACTACTTTTCGTATCTAGGGAAATCTAGGAAATTTTTGGTTGCAAACTAGCGGAGAGACGGCTCTGGAGGTTGGCAGCACTGGTCGGCACAGAGGGCACGTGAAGCTTTTTCCAAGCCGCGTAGTGTAGCTTACGCTAAAAAAAATGCGACAATAGACAGCAGTCTCGCTGAGTGGCCCTTAATGGGATACTGAACCAAACTTTTGCTCTGCTGCTCTTTTACATGTAATCAAGAGCTTGAACGCTAAAATTGACAAATCCGACATGCATTTTAGCGAAAAAGGCGGATAACACGTTTTTTTCGCCATTTATTGCCGTATCATTGCACCTGGCGGCCGCCTGTGGAAGCTGCGACTAGACGTCGTAACACCCGCGCGCCCACCGTTCCCGCAACAGTACGATTGCCATCGCTACTCGCGGCTTTTCCATGTCTGTCGTCTGTTCACGGCGTACACAGATATGTTAGGATATTAATCGCTGCTGTCTACAAACCATAACCGTATGCACGCTTACGTCCGCTAAATGCAGGTACTTTTTCCGGACCTTATGCCATTTCTAACATTCTCACTTTTAAAACAGAAGCCCGACGATGTTCAGACTAGTGGTGCCATCTGGTGTTTAGGAGGGGAAGCATTGTTTTTTTTTAATGCGAAGTTGATTGCCTCAGGGCATAAAACGGCATGTAATGATAAATGAGGATGCCTAAATAAATGAGTAAAGGTTCGCTGATCTAATGAAATCGAGCAGTGAACGATGATGAGGTCCTTGTGTCCAAGCGGTGTATGAAGCACTATTATCGGGCGAAAGACCCGCTGCCGTCAGCTGCCGAATTCTTGTCGGCTTCAACGCCGGGCAAACCCACAGCAGGTGGTGAATGTCGGCCTCAAGATTTCTGTTCTTGCAGACTGGACACCCGGGGCGGGGAAATACACCTTCGAATTGCGGCCACTTTCGTGTAACGGCCGGAGTTAGGGCAACCCCGACCCGGATCCTCCGAAGCGCAACCTCCTCTGCACGGGTAAGACCACGGGGGAGGGTTACCGCACACGGAGGGATTAGAGCACGTGTGCGGCGCCAGAGGTGTTCCTTTTTTTTTAAAAGGAGGGTGGTGTCATCCAGTGTTAGGACTCGAGGCAAAGACGAAGTTGGGGTCACAAGGTGGGTCGCAGAATCTGCACGGCTTTGCGAACTCAGGAGGTCCCGTGGGACCCACTGAATTCGGATTGTCTGCGGGATGCGTGCCGCGAGACGATGGATGTCCTGGCAAATGCCTGGGGTGCGACTGACGCGTCGTAGTAGGCGTATGACTTGAAGAGCGTCGGTGCGGATGACAATGCCAGCCGTAGGTAGTAGGGGAACGCCGGCCACTGAGCATAGTGCCTCTTGAACGGCAAGCATCTGCGCACAGAAGGAGGAAGGAGGTTCTGGGAAGCGAAACCTGGACGTTTTGTTGAGGGCAGGATTTCAAGGGCAGTAAATTGCAGTCGTGGTTTCGTAAGCCTGGATGCCTGCGTCAACGTAAAGAACGATGGAGCCATGCAGCAGATGGGCGTCTTCTTGTGTAATTCGTTCGCGAAACGACGCCGCCGCGAGGGTAGATGATGGCCGACGTAGATCAGTTGGTTTTTTATCGCTCAGCTGCACAAAATGCCAGGGAGGGAGAACTGGCGGAGGCGGCTGTCGAATGGAGTGCGAGGAAGTATACGCCCTGAGTGCACACGTTGCGTGTGTAAGGTTAGACTTTAGCCGGCGAGCATCACGTCTTTGCTGCACCAGCTCATCTAGAGTATTCAGCTGCGCATGTTCTTGGAGCGCCACGATCGGGGTGATGCTGGGAAGGCAAGTGATGACCCTCATTGCCTCTCGATTAACGGCTTCAAGGCGATCCCACTGAGCCCTCGTCAAATGCTGGAATTGGGCTTGGTACACGAGGCGCGGTTGCACAACCGCCCGCACCAACTGCCGTGCAACATGAGAGCGGGCGCCGCCTGTTTTAGGGGCAATTCGTCTAATCAGACCTAATGCCTGAATCGCTTGCTTTTTAGCTCGAGAAAGCCAAGCAGTCCTTGTTCCTGACTCGTGAATCGTCAAGCGCAATATTTTGACTATCGAACTTTCTTGAAGTGGAGTTCCGGACAGATGGAGACGAATTAGTGTCGCAGCGAGTTTACGGCCTCCCCAGCGGTTGGCAACAGACACATACGTAGTTTTGCTCACTGAAAGCTGAAGACCAATTGAAGAGGCATAAGTAGACGTTATATCTAGGGCTGACTGTAGGGCGGAGGCTTCAGTCAACAGGTCGTGGTGGGTGCTCCACACAGTGATGTCATCCGCGTACAATAAAAACTTAATATCAGTCACTTCATCTAAGCGCCAAGCAAGGGGGATAAAAGTAATATTAAATAATGTGGGCGATAGTACCGATCCCTGGGGCACGCCGCGAAGAGGCACAAAGGATCCGACGGCCTCACCACTGAGGCGTATGGCAAAGTGTCGGCCTTCCAGAAAGGATTTTACAAAATTGCGCACTCTAACGGGGAAATGCAGCATGTGAAGTGATTCCAGGATAGCAGCATGACTGATACTGTCGTACGCCTTTTCAACGTCCATGGCCAGTACGGTACGCATATTGTGGCTGCGTGTTGATGCTAGAACTGATGACGCCAAGACAGCCAATCCATCTTCTGTACCTATGGACGTTCGAAAGCCGATTTGGGCGGGATGATAGAAACCGGGGTGCTCAAGCCACCACGACAGGCGTGTGGCAAGCATCTTTTCAGTAAGCTTGCACAAAGTGGGCGTAAGCGATATAGGCCGGAAATTACCAAGGTCTGTCGGCGGCTTCCCTGGCTTTGGGATCGGGATCACAATAGCCGATTTCCAAGTTTCTGGTACGACGCCTTCTATCCATACCTTGTTGATGGTGGCGAGGAGTTGAGGCAGTAGAGCGGAACTCATGTTCTTGTACACCTCGTGCGGAATGCAGTCCGGGCCGGGTGCCGTCTTCCGACGGGCCTCATCTATTGCTGCAAGCAATTCGGGCATGGAAAATGGGCTTGCGATTCCCTCGGCGTCGGCTGTAGATGGCAGCCTGTCGACATATGCTGGAATGCCAGCCAAGGAGGCTCCTGCGGTCCTCGGAGGCAACATGTCATACTTGGGAAAAAACTTCCGCGCTGCTTCTCTTGCGAAATCATCCGGAGCTAAGTTAGCAGCGAAGCATGCTGTGGCCGCTGCGTCAGGACGACGAGAACCATGTTCCATAGCGCGAAATGTTCGCCATAAAGAAGCATTCGATGACTGTGTCGAAAACTGGTCACACCACGCATGCCACTGCCTTCGCGATAGATCACGTTCATATCTGCGAGCCTTGGCAGTAAGGTAATTCAGCCTTGTGCGTGCTTGTGCAGAAGTCGAGTCTCGGGAAGCTGCCATCTCCGCTTGTCGGCGAGCAGCCCACAAGTTAAGCAGACGCACATCCGGCGGCGGACGATTGACGTCTGTCCAGGTGACAGTTGTAGCCTTGTTGAGCGCAATTTGTATGCAGTCCATACGTAGTGTAGATGACTGCACAGAGAGATCTTCGAGCGTGGTGCGAAAGGTGTCCCAGTTCACCACAGAACACCTACGGCGTAATCGGCGGGCTCGTAATGAATGAAGACCGATGATGATAGGGTGGTGGTCACTACCCCAGCAGTCAGGCTCCAGGTGCCACGAGGGAGTGCCGGGACCGGACCACCACGTAAGGTCCGGAGCATACGTTGGACTGCGAGCATGGCACACAGCCCGCGTTGCTGAATCGGGATGGTTGAGTAATACAAGCAACGCATCCGCGAAGGCGTCCCGTACACGCCTACCACGGGGGCTAGAAGTGGGGTATCCCCAGTCTGGGTGAGGGGCGTTAAAGTCACCACCGACTAAAATAGGGCACCCTGGGTGTTGTCGTCGCAGAGTTAATAACCACCCCAGATTAATGCGGGAGGAAGCTCCACCGGCGGGCCTTACATAGCATGACACGACTACAACAGTTGCCTTGGGAAACTTCACGGCCACTGCAACTATCTCCTGATATGAGGTGCACCATTTTTCTAGGGAGAGGCAAACTTGAGGAAAGCGCGTATCAACATATACCGCCGCCTTTCCTGTAGGGGCTGCAGTGTGCACACGACGGTCGGTCATTAATGGAGACATGTGTCCATTAAAGCCCGGGATGGATGGCAAGGCATTGGTCTCCTGCAGTAGCAGGGCCCACACCTGGAGCTTGTTCATGCGAAGTCGATATTTGAGCTCTCCCAGCTTTGTGGAGAGGCCTATGCAGTTCCACTGGAGCACGCCACAACAACGTGTACTCGCCACTTTCGATTAAGCGTCCAAGCGTTGTAAAAGAACGGATGTCAGGTTAGATAACTGGGTTACCATAAATAGAAGGAGGGATGTCGTAGAATTATCCCGCAGTGCACCAGAAGACCTGGTAGAGTCAGGAAACAACGCTTGAGGGCTAGACGTAATCGACGGTGCGGCAGCACTCAGTGGCGCGGGGTTGGATTCCGCTTTTGATCTTCGACGAGCAAGCAGCTCACGGCGCTGTCGTAGCTTAGACACCTCGGCTAAAAGGCGTGCGATTTGGTCGTCAACTGCTGCCATGTCCTCAGGCAGTGGCTCCAGCATGCTGGTATTGTTTGTAGCCTGAAGGCGACGGCGATCCTAGCGCACTTTATCTCTTTAAGACAGTTGAACAGGGGCTGCAGGCGGATTGGACTCGGAAAGCTCTGGCCAGTCGTCGTCATCCCACTGGAGGGCCGCAAACCTGTTGGATGTCTGTATCGGGGCTGCATTTTCAGGTGGAGGCACGAGTTTATGTATCCTACGCCGATCCTTGTCAGTTGCCTTTTGTTTTGTTGGGCAGGTTGGAGAGGTGATCTCATGGTCGTCGGTCTTGCAAAGTCCGCAACGGTAAGACGGTGTGCTTTGTGGCGTAGCCTTATCTTGAGTTGTAAAAGGGCATGATCGGCGCATGTGGCCAGATCTGAAGCAACTGTAGCAGTAGACAGCGCTCGGTTTGTATAGCCGAGGTCGCAGAATACAGCCATAATAGTGTGAGCACGGATGCATTTATTCTACCGTTGAACATCAGTTACAACAAAGGGCTTCAAATACAGACGGCAGCGTCTCCGCTCGCGGCCGAAGGCTCTCTCCCCGCCTCGGCACTCCGAGAGGGAACGCACGGAGCCAGTCAGGGTTGCCAGGCCACTTATGAGTTTGGCTGTTCCAGGCGGCGAGTGGCTTGCACCTCACATCCCACCCCGCCTGCAAGTCCAAGTCCTCTTGGACAGGAACATTAGTCTACTAAGGCAAAGTCGTAGTCAAGCAGTCGCTTGGGTGGTGCACGGTGACGCTGAGGTCGCTGACTCGCTGAACCAGTTGGCTGGTCCGGCTCATTGGTCATAGGTGGCATTTGCTCGGCATTGTCTTCATCAGGACTCGGGATAGGTTGCACGGCTTCGCATGTGGGCTCCACTAGCACTGGGTCAAAGTACGGAGGGTGGTACAGTTTCATTTGACTTATGTGCACTGTACGCGCATCTGGTGAGGGTGTGGCGGAGTTCGTTATGCGCCGAACATCGTAGGTGACGGGTGTCCTTTTCCGTGTCACCTGGTAGAGTCCCTTGAACTTTGGCGCGAGCTTTTCAGTTCCGCCAAGTACTGGCTCTTGTCTTCGCACCCAGACAAAGTCTCCGACGCCAAATGAGGCGCTGCGGTGGGTGCGGTCGTAGATTCTCTTGCGGTTCCTTTGAGCTTCCTGGGAGTTACTCGCAGTCTCGCTGCGAAGGTCTGGCAAGTTCATAAGCCTGTCACGAATGTCGGCGGCTTGCGTTGTGCGGACTTTCTGATATGGGAGTTTCGGCAAAAATCCAAACAGAAGCTCGAATGGCGAAAATCCTGTACTTCTGTGGCGGGTTACATTGACAGCGAAAGCTGCTTTATCGAGTTTGGAGACCCACAGTGCCTGATCATTGTTGCACAGTTTTCGGAGGACGGTCACAAGTGTGGCATTCGCACGTTCCACCAGTCCGTTGCTAGCTGCCCTGTAAGCTACTGCGAAGTGTATGTTCACACCATGCGTACGCATGAAGTTCTTGAACAGGTGTGATTCAAATGACTTGCCATGGTCACACAAACAATGGTCAGGAGCACCGAACCTGTAAAACACTGAGTGGAGATGTTTCAAGGCATCTTTTGTAGAGGTTGTAGGCACAGCAGTTTCATTGTGGAAGTGTCCCAGTATAGGTGCTGTTGTAAGTGCGGCACGAAGGGCTTCAAAGGCTTGTTGACACTCAACTGTCCACTCGAAGTCAGCCTTTCGGATGACAGCTTGCAGAGGTGCGGCAACTTTCGAGAAGTTCGGGATGAAGCGGCTCTTTTTGTCTTTCTGCGTCACGACAATGGCAGGAAATCTCCAAGGTCTAGATGAAGAACGGATGATGTCATTTTGAAGACGAGATGCTGTTTGGGCTTCGAGGAACTTGCAATCACTGGCTGTGTAGCGGTACGGTTGCCGTCCATAAGGCTTTGCATCCGGCAGTAAGTTGATCTCGTGCTCGATGCCTTCATAAAGGCCAATGTCATCAGGACTGGTAGCGAAGAGACGTGAGTGGCGGTGCACTATTTGCTTCACTGCTTGCTGTTCTTCGGGCTTGAGTTGGGTCCCGATGATGATATCAGGGAAACTGTTGGGCGTGGATGAACATGGCTCGGAAGGAAATACGCTGCATGAGGCTGGCTGGGCTGGGCTCTTGTAGTCTGCTGGCTGAGTTTGAGACTGGGCTGCCTTGTTGAGCTTGCTCCACACGGGCTCGTGTTCGTCTGGTTCAAAATCCACTTGTAGGGGTTCGCTGATGGTATGCGGTCGGTCAAAGCGAGACAAAGTTGATGTTTTAAGTATCACTGCATTGGACATACGCGGTAACAGTTCCTCTTTGCACAGCACGACAGTGTTTGTAGAGGGCTGGCAGATAACAGGAAGGTATGGTGGTCTGAAATGAAGTTCCGCTTGAGCAGCATAAAACCAGTCCTCTCCCAGAATAAGGGGAAGGGCATTTCTCTGAAGGACTGCGGCTTCCACAATTGCAGAGAGGGGGCCTACGCTGATTTGCAAGAAGACAGATCCCTGAGGCGCGACGGAGGCTCCTCCTACGACGAGAAGGGGTGGCTTTGTCCACGGCTCTATGCTGAGGTTTTCAGCTAGGCTGGCAGCGAGGATAGTGACGTTCGAACCACTGTCTGGGAAGGCATTGATCTCTCCAAGGTTCTTGACGTGAGCAGTGATAACCGCACACCTGAGCATGAATCCAAGCAAAGGGTCCTCAGTGCGGCCAACACATGCTGTTGGCACTTTAGGGATTGTTTGCGCCTTGTCTCGGGAGGGCTGTCCTTTCTCAGTGCAGTTGCTAGCCAGATGGCCCTTTTTCTTGCAGCTATAGCATACCGCTTCGCTTAGGTCTTTCACTCGTCTGTAGGCAGGTGCACCATACTTGGAAGAGATTGCCTCGTACCGATGTTCTTGGTCAGCAGGTGGCAGGTTGGATATTCTTGAGGGCGGCAGCCTTGCACGGTTTGGCTGCTGGTAGGTGCTATTTATAGGTCGGGAAGGCTGGCGGATGTCTGCAGTGCTCTCGGTCGTGGCTGTAGCACTGGAGGTGACAGGACGCGGCTGTCGACTTGAAATTGGCGCGGATGGCTTTGTCAGTCTAGTCATGCGAGAGTGGTCCATGGCACGATCAACTTCTGAAGCGATGCTGACGAAATCCTGGACAGTCTTCGGGCGTTGAACGACGATCGCTGTAGCCACTTGCTCATCACGGATGCCTTGAATTAAATACTCGATGCGCTCTTTGCCAGTTAATGAAAGCGGGCACCTTCCAATTATCTTGAGTTTGGCGAGAGTATAGGTAACCAGGCTCTTACCGGGGGTTTGCTCACGCGCACCGACAAGTTCCTGCCACTGTATAAGCGACAGTCGCTCGCCGAACTGCGCTATAAGCGCTTTCTTCCACTCTGACCAAGTTTTTAGCTGGTGGCCAGTGATTTCCTGGTTTGGTTTAGGTTTATGGGGTTTAACGTCCCAAAGAGACTAAGGCTATGAGGGACGCCGTAGTGGAGGGCTCCGGAAATTTGGACCACCCGGGGTTCTTTAACGTGCACTGACATCGCACAGTACACGGGCCTCGAATTTCTCCTCCAAAGAAATTCAGCCGCCGCGGCCGGGATCGAACCCGCGTCTTTCGGGCCAGCAGCCGAGCACCATAGCCACTGAGCCACCGCGGCGGCAAGTGATTTCCTTCCAGTCAGCGGCTGGGCCACGAAGTTTTGAGAGGGCGATGGCTAGCAGGGTAGCGGGTTCCCAAGAGGCAAGCTGTTGGGTGCGCTCGAGATCGTCTATCCATCGGGTTACGGATAACCCTCCGTCGCCACTGAATGTCGGAAGCGTTGATGACAAGTCCGGCAAAGTTGTTACGTGCACTGCTCTCGTAGAGGCTTGTGACAGTGACAAAGCTAGTTGATTTTGAAGGTAGGCGGTGAAAATCTGCATATTCTGTACGGGGCCGGCGCTGAACACTGGCATAGGTTGGAAAAACTGGTCACCTTGAGTTGGAGCGGGCTGCGTCTCGGTGACTGATACAGTTGTTTCCGGTAGCAGGACTCGTTTTGCGGCAGTGTCAGCAAGGATGCGAGAAATAAGTTCGTCCTTGGAACCAGTATTGTCCAAATTGCGTTGCGATAGTTCATCTCGCAAGAAGTCCACTCTAAAACCAGCGAGGTCCGAGGCGGTGGCTCCCTCCCAGTTTATGAGCGGCATGGCGGCGGAGGGGGCGCCGGCGGCGGTGAGACGGGCGTTGGACTTCGGCTGCTGGTGCTCGACACACGTTGACTCTGGCTTTCGGTGAAGTGGCTTGCGGCTTCGAATGGGCGGGCTACACGGAGGTTCGGGACGTCGACTGCGCCATATGTGAGCACGGATGCATTTATTCTACCGTTGAACATCAGTTACAACAAAGGGCTTCAAATACAGACGGCAGCGTCTCCGCTCGCGGCCGAAGGCTCTCTCCCCGCCTCGGCACTCCGAGAGGGAACGCACGGAGCCAGTCAGGGTTGCCAGGCCACTTATGAGTTTGGCTGTTCCAGGCGGCGAGTGGCTTGCCCCTCACAATAGTAAAGGCGTTCTGGAGGAGTTGGTGGGCCTTGCAGTGTGACGATGCAGGAGCGCCCTTTGCCCATATACCGCGCTTGGATAACACGGTGCGAAGGGCAGTATAGCTCACGCTGTAAGGTTGCCTGGTCTTCGGCGACGTCGACGTTGTACACAACACACCGTTGTAGGTCCGAACCTTCTACAAGGTACACCTGGACAGGCACCGAAATCTCGCTTGTAATCGATATACACTTGAGCGTTTGCAGACGCTCGACGGCAGCCAGAGTCGGGAGCCACACAGCGATGGTACTGGATTTCGTTCTAGCCGTGAAGCCACGAAAACCTTTGGTTCCAAGACAAGCGTCCAGGTTTGCCTCAAGGATCCTGTTCGGGATGTCTGTGAGGCTTGTGTTTGCCAGAGCTTTAATGGCCACTTTATACGATGCCGATCCAGGCGTCGACACAACGTGGCTGGCATTTGCTAGGCAGGAACGCTTGCCTTGTGAGCTGTTGTTGGCCGAAGATGAATCCTGTGCAGTGTCCCCTGATGGACGCTTTAGAGAACCGCGAGAAGCCGGAGTCACGGGTGCAGGTGCTGAAGTCATGTCCATTGGAGAGCTCTCCTCCTCACGCAGCGCGGTTGAGGCCCCGTCCAAAAGTGGAGGCTGGGTAGCCATGCCGTGTTCCGCCCAGAGGGCAGGTCGCTCACGGGCTGAGAAACATTTGGAGAAGGCGGGATGTGCGCTGCCGTTGATGGACCGGGAGCAGGAACCAGGAGCTGGGACCCAGGCTCAGTTGTCAGAAGAGGTGCTGCTGAAGCCGTGGCGACGAGCGACACCGGCGGAGTTACCTCCGCCAGCGCGTCACCGGAGGCCCTAGGCCTAGTCTCGGAGCACAGTCCAGTTGCAGGGATGACTGCGGGACATTGTCAATGCCACACAGCCAGACGGCGCATGAGCTTCGGGAGCTTCTTCAGATGGTATGAAGTCAGTTCTCTTGGTATAGGGAACGTATTTGCGCGGATGGCGAGATTTTTCACTGGAGCGATGTGCAGCCACCGTAGCAGGGACACTTCGTCTTCCTTCACATTGCTGTCAACAAATCGACAGCCCTCTTATCCTAAAGGGGGCAGAATCGTCACTCTAAATAAAAAAATAAAGCAAATTATTACTCATATGCTTATTTATGGGTGACAACAGACGAAGCGAAAGACCGGTGGCCCCTTTATGGCCAGTGAACGCGCTGAAGAAGTCAGTAAAAACGACGAAGCCAGTCCGAAGCGAGGTTTCATTCATCGAAGGGCACCGCCATATTTGTCGCCGCGGGAGAGTGCCATGGCGTCACGCTCTTCACCCAAGTGCAGCATCCTGGACCAAGCATCGACCACGGCGCCCAGTGACCCGTAAGGGCCAAGAACACTTGAAATTTATTAACAATAAAGTTTTTTCCATCCATCAATCCATTCGCGCCGGCCGGGAGGGCTTGGCGCGCGCTCATGAAACATCGAAAATAAAACCATCCGCTGAAAAATATGCGCCGTAACGACTAGATTTCGGTGCAATCACATTTCGAGAATCTATTTCCAGCGTTTTTGCTCAATTTTCAGATTTTGCTTCAGTATCTCTTTAAAGGAGGTCTTTTCGCGCGGCCGCGGGATGGACTCGCAGTCATGGATGTTGATTGAATTTCTTTTTCTCTTTTTCATGGTTTGGCCTTTAACATAGTTGAAAGACAAAACTAGGCACCTGTCGACCGAAGCACGAGATGCCGCAGTGAAGTTCAAAAAATGCTAGCGGTTTAGCATTGCTAAGCACGAAATAAAGTGCGAAAGCACAGTTTTTTTGCAGCTGGGGCCCCCGCCACGTACCTGAAAACACGATTGAGATTTCCACTGACCCAGGGAACCAGTTATGCGTTCCTTCAATTTTTGCACTGTAAATGCCATTTACCTCATGTACGCCAGTGGCCTGTGCTTCAGTGCCGCTTTTCTGCGGCAGTGCTGTGTTGCTCCAGTGCCGTGTTTT
Organism: Amblyomma mixtum; assembly: GCF_055824585.1. NCBI lineage: Eukaryota > Metazoa > Arthropoda > Arachnida > Ixodida > Ixodidae > Amblyomma > Amblyomma mixtum. The sequence continues at coordinate 161,897,624 of NC_143013.1, forward strand.
TGCAGCAACGTTGTCCACGACAACGCATGCAGCGCACATCTCACTTTCAGAACCGACGTATAGCTCAAAGCGCGAAAATAAGTTGACAGCAGTATTTGTGGTCGAAGACGACGACTTGCAGTACGCAGCTCAAGAGTGCGTTGCAGTTTAACACAAAACAAGTTCGGCTGTGGCTGTAGTCTAGGGCTCACACGGAGCGGCCTGCGAAGCTGACCTGCTCGCGCCGCACGGGTTCGCATCCCAGTCGTCGGCAAGTGTTTCGATTTCAGTTTCATTTATTACCTTCACTTGGCATAAAGCCCGCATACACTGTCAGCATACAAACATCCTAAGATCTGGCTACGGATTGACTCATCGAAATAGTGCTGTCGCACTAGATGAACATAAACTCTCCCTACAATAACTGCACAGCAACACGCCAAACTCGAAAAAAGGAACTCGCCAGACCCGCCACGGAGGCTCAGTGGTTAGGGCGCTCGGCTGCCGAGCCGGAGTACCCGGGTTCGAACCGGACCGCGGCGGACGCGTTTCGATGGAGGCGGAACGCTAAGGCGCCCGTGTGATGCGTGATGTCAGAGCACGTGAAACATTCCCCCCAGTCAAAACACTACAGGAATTTACGACAGAAAACTTCTGTAGTCTGTCGTATTTTGGGCATGTAGTATTTGTGTAGTGTGTCTTCTGTAGTGTCGTATTTCTGTAGTCTGTCTTCTGTAGTGTAGTATTTCTGTAGTCTGTCTTCTGTAGTGTAGTATTTGTGTAGTCTTTCTGTAGTGTAGTATTTCTGTAGTCTGTCTTCTGTAGTGACGTAATTCTGTAATGTCGTATCTCTGTAGTCTGCCTTCTGTAGTGCATTTGTGTAGTGTGTTGTATTCCTGTAGTCATTACCAAGTACGCTTTATTTGTCAATTAATATGCAGCTACAGAGCAGCAGTCTGACTCTGAACATTCGATGCATTCCTGCAGTACAGCCAGGCATAAAACACTTCACTTGGAGCAAATCGACTATTTATTTACATATATACAGAATTTTTCTTCAGCAGGTCTCTCTTGTTCAGACTGTCCTAGGTGAAGAAAAAGAACAGTGATATATATAGTATGCATATATATACACAACAAATGCATGCAAATGTTACAAAAGTCATACAGTGGAATCTTGATTATGCATTCCCCTTTCATGCAACGATCCACATTTAACATCAAATTGGCACGGGCCCAACGTAAACCCATAGGAATAATGCATTAAAGCCTCAATTATACAACTGAAGAATATGCACACGCCGCTTCATACAATGGCTGGTGGGAACCGTCCGGAATGGGAGAAACATTGGCATGCAGAGCACTTTATTGACAGAAGTGACGTCAACCAAGCTGTTTCCAGATAGAAATCAAGATGCAGACGTGCATGCAACGTGTGACCAAGTGCATCATGGCCTGTAATGACGGTTCTGCCAACGGCACAGAATGAGTCCGTGCATGCAACCCGCATCTATCTGTGCGAGGCGGTCCGCCTGGCCCGTTTTTCCGCGCGCTTCACTTACGAAGACGTTGCGGGAATAAACTGCACGTTCATACCACCATAAAGTTATTGTAGAGGCGGTAAAGAGAGTAGACATTTCTGTGATCGCTGGTGGCTAGTTCAAAAGCGCTTCTCGCTACACCTTGAGTAAAGCACAGGTTAGGCCTACAACACCAAGCAAGCGGTGTATTGTCAGCCGGCAGAACGCACATCACTGCAGAAATCGTGCCAAAGGTGGACATTGCGCTTTCTTTTTTCCTTTAAGATACGAATTCTTAGTACAGATACTGCTACCTGCTTCTGCGCAGTGACAGCGGTTTTAGAGAAAGTTTGAACAGAAAGACATGTCGCTGGTATGGCCGTATACTGTGCGCTGCACATCTCCAAAGGGTTGGGGTAGTCATATTCCTGGCGCGTCGTTCATATTTTTTCGAGATTCATCCGACATCTACTTAACGTGCAGGAACAGAGCGCTCGCATGCCTTGTCTAAAGCCGCCTCTTCCACGCTGAAAAGCCTGGCTGCGTGCGGTCTCAGAACAGTCTGCTAATGTGGTCCATAAGTGCTGTTAACAGTCTGGTTCATAAATATAATCTTCTGTGCGTCATCTGAGTAGTCGACTATCCTTAAGCAGAACTTGGGTAAAGCAGTATCTCACTATAATAGGCAAATTCCAGTGAGATTTGCAGGTTATTCCAGTGCCTAAGTGTACCATACAGACAGTTAGGAAATACAGTCAAGTTACGAGTTTTGTAAGCACATGAGCTTACCCAATCTATTCATGCATATAACAAGAGACTATTGGCTTGAACAGGTATTTACCGCCGCAGGCCACAGCACTTCTGTGCCAGGTAGCGCGTCACCTTCTTGTGGCGCTTTTGGAGATCCTCAGCCGAGCAACCCTTCAGCTTCAAATAGTGCCAGAAGCAATCTGCACAGATGGGGTAATAAGTAATGTTAGTGTGGTTGAATATAAAAAAATGAGCAGATCGAATAACGAGCATTAATACACCTAACATAGGTTGTCAGTTTGAATCCGTGCTGCAAGAAAGGCTCTAACTTAACTAGTAACTTTATGCTGCACGACAGGCTGAACCGTATGACACCATCTGGTACATTCATGCCAAACGGTTCACTTACAAATTTTACAGGAATGTCGTGACTAAGCAGCCAGACTTTAATGCCTGCCAGACAGATATACAGATACTGATCGATATAGTTTAGTTTCGAGCTGTGGTGCTCGAGCATCACACCGCCACCTGCTATTATTTTATTCCATTATCTAACCACCTCGGCTCCCATGGCAACTACTGGGATACACTGCGGCATTGGAGGCTGCCATCTTGGGTTCTATCCGTGGAATCAGCACAACTCTGAGGCTCAAAACGCAACCAGGCTGAGAACGCAACGCAATGCTCTAAAATTACTACCTCGGGCTAATAGCTCTGGGAGCAAAGCTTCACACACTGGTGCATAATATTCTACTTCAGATACACCCAGCAAAGCAGTAGAGAGAAAAGCCCTTTGATGAATAACAAAATTTAGCTGGAGTTTAAAAACCCACTTGCACTCTGCGTAGGTTTGGGACTTGGGGGAAAAATAGAGGTGCAGGAAATTCCAAAGGTTTTCAAGCAATTTCAACAAAATTTCAAAAATTATACAGCCCCTGAATTAGGGATGGCATACATCAAAGTGGTGACAAATGGAGTGACAAAGTTCCTTACACAGTGTGTGCACTGATGAGGAATGAGGAGGATTTAGTGTTTATCTCGAAGATTAACAGCAAATAAAGTTTATTGCGCATCTCTGCTGCGCATGAAAGGCTAACCGCCGAATTCAGAAGTGCGCCTCAACTCGATACTCCGTCTCCACTCTGTGGAGTGGAGAAAACAACTGCTCTACCATTTGATGGGCAGTTAGGATTGAAGAATGCCACTCGGCATTTCTTCAGACAAGGAGCTGCTCTAGAGACCTTCTTCCAACTGCCGTCCCTCGAGGAAGCATGAATGGCAAATGAAGATGAGAATAAGGCGAAAAATTGCCTTTGGCTAGAAAAAAGCATGGCATGGCTATTAAGTGTCTGTTTTATCACGCTGCACCACGTTAAGAACACAAAGACCCTCACCGTTTATTAGCCTAGTAAAACATCTTTTGCAAGCTGCCTGACGAAAGCAACAGAGAAAAACTACCGGAAACGCTTGCACATCTGGCAACCTTTGCCACCAATGATGTAGCGTCTATGTAGGCATTTACAAATGGTGTAAAAACTGCCGTTCGTCAACTTGTGGAAGGTTTCGCTGGCCTGCAGAGGCCAGCGGCGAAGCTGAGAAGTACCAAAATGGGTTTGGATTTATGGGGTTTAATGTCCCAAGTGACTCAGGCTATGAGGGATGCCATAGTGAAGGGCTCTGATAATTTCATCCACATGGGGTTCTTTCACGTGCACTGACATCGCACAGTACACAGGCTTCCAGCATTTTGTCTCCATCAGAATGCGACTGCCGCGGCCAGGATCGATCCTGTGTCTTTGAAGTCAACAGCTGAGCACCGCAACCCCTGAAACTGTTTCATCATCAAAATATGCACTACATAAATTACACTGCTTCACAGAAAAGGGCTAACAGTCATGGCCAAACTGTAGTTACAGCCAAAAGTTGGCACCATGAACCTGCTCCCCACATCCAAAAGCTTGCACTTCAGGCCAACACACAGGAATCAGATTGCCTCCCAAACCCCATGACACTGCCTCCCAAAGAAGGTGGCAGCCAATAAGTGGGCAACAAAAAAGTAAACTGTCGGTAACAACTTGAATGTCTTGCATCACGCTACAAGGTGATGTGAAATTTGAGGAAAGGCCCCAAGAAGCACATAATTTTTTTAGGTTTTCAGAGCAATCTTAGCCCTTTAAATGCCAAATGTTTTCCTAAAAAACATACCAGAAATTTTAAGCAATCAATTTTTTTTGTGTACTTCATTATTCTTGAAGCCACTTCATTGCATACACATGGGTAGCTGCAGAGCAGTCAGCTCAATGCACCGATTGAGGTTGACAGCACTCAGACATACAGACAAGGGACAGAAACAAAAAAGACGATGGCACAGGCACTGAACTTAAAATTTTTTCCAGAACTGCCGACATACTGCATAAATACCCACACCACAGGCACCAACACGCAGCCATTTATGCACTCGTGGTAACAAGAAGTGGTATGAGAAGTAGTGGAAAAACAACAAAAGCTAGAAGCAAAAACCAGAGGACACAGCACAGGATAAAACCAGAACAAGGTGAGAGAAAAATTTATAATCAAGTCATTTTTAGAAGACTGCCAACAGTGGATAGGTTTGACCAAAAGAATATTTAAGAACTAGTCTGATAAAATGGAACTAAAAACCTTATGCACAAACACAGACCAAGCGCAGAGAAAAACAAATGAAGGAGAAATGGCAAGAAAAAACATGCAATAGAAGCAAAATGGTGATTGGGTAAGCCAACGAGAATTGAGCAACAAGCGAAGGTGAAGTGTGCTAAAAATTAAAAGGATAAAAAGGGAATAAAAACGCGCATGAGCCACAAAGGTGAAGCCAACGGTTAAGATGGTAAAAGTGGAAGATGACGTACAGTGAAGCCGAGAGATAAAATATAAAAAAGTGAAATTCAATAACCAGTATGAAGGCAAAAATCAAGGAAAAACATAAAAGAGGGAAGTTGGCGGAAGAGGCAAGACATGTAACACACATGTAGAACCAGGGCTAGATCAAGTACGTCCACAAAGAAAGGCAATACTCCGAGTGAAACCAAGCGTGTTCTTTACATTCACCCCGGAGCCTGAAAATCTCTGTGGCTTCCACCATTGGATTGCGTCAGATTATTACGGGGCTCTATTAATACAGTGGCTTTCTCGAACTTTGGGCAGCATGGCTTTTTTGTGTCCCATTATCAGCAGTGGACTTGCAGGTACCTAAGAGATGTATCCGATAAATCAGTGTAATGCTCTCTTAGCCTTCCATTGATCCCAATGTATACCTTGCAGCAAGAAAAAGGGATTGAGAAAGCACTTCTTGTGCATGCCACTAAGGGTTTCTGTGCAATGCGGTGCAGCCTGTTTCTTATTTCTTTTTCATTGACGATCCTAGAGAGGTGTGATAGGTGATGGGGGGGGGGGGGGCGGAGCAAAAAAAAGCATCTACTCTATCTCTCTAATTTTCTAAAGGTAAATTTCAAAGAACCTTAAGAAAATCGGAGAAAAAGCAGGAGTAGACATTGCCTTTTCTGACCCCCTAGCACCTATTGCAGTTGCGGAATCCTAAATGAAAAAAAAAGACGCTGCACCACGCAGCACAGAAAACCCTTAGCGCCATGCGCGGAGGGCGTTTAATCAATCCCTTTGTTTTGAGGCAAGGTATACATTGGCATCAATGAAAGGATAAGGGAGCATAAGATTGATTTATCGGGTACATCTCTCGGGAATCTGCCAGTCGGAAAGAGCAAAACCGCAAACCTATCGCACAGAGGCAGGTGACAACACAAGGCCGTACTGACAACTGAAAATTTATTGAAGAACAGCAGTGCTTATATAGACAAGTCACGTGTGTAATCTGCAAACAATCGTAAAGAGGCAAAAAATTCAATGGCAACCATAGAGCTGAGCAAATATGACAATCACCTGCTCAAAAACGAAACAAAAACAACGGGGGGAAACACAGACAGAAACGCTAATTTTCCTGAAAAATGAACACAGTAGGCGTTCTGACACACTTATCTGGCTCCGACCTCAAGATGGCAACAGCCTCGACAATCTCTCTCTCCAACTGCTGCTTTCTTCATCCAATAATCTGTGTGCAGTTCAGTTTGGGATAGTAGTCTACAATGAGACAGTGAGTGGGACGGCAAACGCCTCCGGGTCTACTCAAGGAACACGCATACTCTTGCAAACAAATGTGTAAACATCTACCACTTGGACGATATAAAACTGGCCACAGCTGAGGGGAATCTCGTACAACATGCCCGTTGGCGGTACTTTTTGAATGCCTCATGCCATGTGCAACGGGGGTGATGTACACGATTCCTCTCAGCTGTGGTCGATTTCATACCGGCCAAATTGGTAGATGGTGAAACACTCCCTTGCAAGAGTATTAGCATTCCTTGGGTAGGCCCGGACGACCTTGCCTGCCTGTCCACTGTCCCAGTTGTAAAGACTGTTAACCTAAACTGAACTGCAGATTATTACTGGATGAATAAAGGGCCAGTTGGAAAGAAATTCTCAAGGCTGTTGCCATCCTGAGGTCGAAGCCAGATAGGTGGGTTAGCATGCCTTCTGTGTCCATTTTTCAGAAAGAATTAGAATTTGTTTCCGTCCCTAGGTTGTTTTTGCAATGATTGTTTGCAGATTACATGCGCAACTGATACATATGAGCACTCATTTCTTCAATAAATGTTCAGTTGTTGTACCGCCTTGTGTTTCGCCTGCCTTTGTCCCATCCTGTTTTGCGATTTTTCTAACGATTTCCAACCAACTGGCCTACAAGCACGTCCTTCTAAATCTGCAAGTCCATTGCCAAAACTGTGACCGAAAAAAGCCATGCCACCCATGTTCGAAAAAGTGCCATTGTGTTAAAAAAGCACCAGAATAAGCCTACATGACGAACTGGTGGGAGCCGCCGGGATTTTGAGGCTCGAGAATTAATGGGCAAGAACACCCTCGGAAAAAAAGATTGCCTTTCTTCAGGATCTGTTTGACCTAGCCCTGGTTTTATAAACATCTTGCATGCCTTGACTTTTCTGCCAACTCCTCTATTTTCGCGTTTTTGTTTGCTTTTATCTTTAATACTCATTGAATTTCATCTTTTGATATTTTATCTCTCGTTTTTACAGTAGCTCATCTTCCTCCTTTAGCCATGTTAATTCTTGGCTTCACCTTTGTTGCTCTTGTGCATTTATTCCCCTTTTATTCTTTCAGTTTTTTAGCTCACTTCACCTTTGTAGACCAATTCTTGTTTGCTTGCCCAATCACCATTTTCTTTTCACTGCATGTTTTTTCTTGCCATTTTACTTTTATTTCACTGCCCTTGATCTGTGTTTGCGTGTAGTGTTTTAGTTCCGTGTTATCAGACCAGTACTTAAAAATTTTGGTCACACCGTTCCACTGTTTCACGTGCTGGTGGTGTTAAAAATGACTTGCTTAAAACTGTTCCTTTAACCGTGTTATGGTTTCATCCTTCCCTGCTCTATAGTCTTTGTTTCTGTTTCTAGTTTGTGCTGTTTTCCCACTATTGGCCATATCACTTATTGTTACCACGAGTGCATGAAATTGCCACCTGTTGGCGCCTGTGTTTTGGTTATATATGCAGTGTTTCGGTGATTCTGGAATAAATCTGTACTAAGCACCTGTGCCATCATATTTTTTCTTTCTGACCCCAGTCTGTGTTTATAAGCTCTGTCAACCAAAAAGGATCTGCACCAACTAGACCGACAGCTTGTCCTATTCAAGCTCAATGCCTTCTTTTCAAAGAAATGCTATGGCTAAAACACTGTACTTACAGTAAAGACTTCTTGACTGAGCGAATACCACTGGCAATTCCCAGCCTGCTCCTGGTTGCTGGCTCAAACCGCACGCAACTTTGTGGCTTGCCCGACTTCCACGCAACTCATGCTCCCTTGAAACTGAAACAGAGGGATGTGTGAGAGATATCAGATTTGATATGCTTGCCTTGCTGCAATGACTAAAATAAAACGATATTTTCCATAAGAACAATTATTATTTCACACTAGCTTCGCAGAGTAAACCTCGATTATCACGACCTCGTTAACACTGACATACTGCACAGTACCAGCCTGACTGCATCTAGTTCTATGGTGTCATATGCTTGTTAGCTATGGGCCCTTGGCCTTGCATCGGTTAATGCAGACAACCTCGGAACGGGCAATCACAGCTCCGAGCTTTTGAGTCATTGATACTCACAAGCTCAGTGGTCCCAGGGGTTCTAGAAATATTGGCAGGGTGACACAGTAACAAGCATTCCGCATCACTTGCTCTCGCTTCATTGCAAAAATCTCGCACAGCAGACCTGTCCTCCATTTTGCAGTGTGAAAATAATCAAATTCAAAGCATGCACACAAAATGTGGACCTCTCTTCGAACAGAGCTTCATAAATATGGGTATAATTATTGTAATTAAATCTCCCTGCAGTTTTCAATTTATCCTAGAATTTTATACAACTCGACGAGCAATAAGCATTAAAAAAGAATTCAAATAGCCAGCACTGTTTAAACAATATAGCTACGAAGAAATAAGAGACATATCCACTACTCTCCAGTGGTTCTTTAGCTTCATGCATTATCAATCTACACTTTCTTACAGGCACATTGCACGCGAAAATTGGGTTTAACCCAATCTTGATGAATCTTTCTGGAATGCAACAATCAGGAGAAACCAGTTTTACTCAAAAACAAAGAGCCCTATACACTGCATCACAAGCCCAGATAGGTGCACTTAAGACTACAGCCCCTTCCATAAGTCTCCAATTTGTCTGTCCGCTACTAGTCGAATTTCGCTATCCCGCCTTGCTAGTTCTTCCACTGCCCTTCTCAAACTCTTGGAATTCTGTTTCTCCACCAGATCATCAGCTGTTACTCGTATTATTTTTTCTTTTAGCACTACACACTCCATGGCAAACCTGCTGGATATTGTACTTTAAATAGGTTTGTAGAGCGTGCAAGTGGCTTGCAGCTTGACGAATAGGTGAGAATAAAACGCGGAGCCTGACAAATAGGTGTCAAAAAAACGTGGGTTAATGACATCCCAGTTGAAATCAAGAGGAAGAAATGGGCTTGGGCAGGGCATGTAATGCGAAGGCAAGATAACTGCTGGTCCTTATGGGTAACGGAGTGGATTCCAAGAGAAGGCAAACGTAGCAGGGGGCAGCAGAAATTTAGGCGGGCGAATGAGATTAAGAAGTTTGTAGGGATACGGTGGCTGCAACTGGCAAAGGACAGTGTTAATTGGAGAGACATGGGAGAGGCCTCTGCCCTGCAGTTGGTGTTGTCAGGCTGATGATGGTGACAAGCTAGTGAATTTGCCTCGCAACAACGCTGCAGTCTGATATTTTTTAGAGCAGCACAATGGCCTTCATTTTTAGAGTGGTGAAGTATTCAACATTTTGTTTCAACCATGAGTGCAAAGGGAAGACGTTTTATGTTGCACAAAAAGAAAGGAATTACATGCATACTGGGCTTTGGAAGAATGCCCTGCGGACATTACAAAACACTGCCATCCTTGCTTTATCTTTGCCAGGTAACAAAATTCATTATTCTCCAAATACTTTGGACAAAGACAAGCTGCCGTGCACTCATTCGAACTCAGTGGACTTTCCCTCAAATCAGTCTTCAGTAAATAATATCAGGATTAGGCAAAAGTAACTGCAGTGTATTTCAGTGAGTCAGTGCCTTTTACAGAAAGTTTTAGAAACAGAAAAGTTTATGAGCTTTGTGAGCACATGATGATTGCCCAATCTATTTACATAGACAAATGAGAAATTTGGCTTCCTATTCAATTTATGCACATTCAAACGATATTTACCGCTGTAGGCCACATCAGTTCTGTACCAGGTAGCACATCCCAAAAAAAGCCTCGATAGCGTAATAAGTAATATCAGTGTGGTTGACTATAGAACTTAAAATCCAGGCCATATCTCTTGGAACTAAGCTTGACATATTTTTGCATAATACCATACTGCAGATACAAATAGCAAAGCAATAGAGAGAGACAGAAAGTTTGCTAATGAAATGAACAAAATATTTAGCTGGCACTTAAAATCACTGACCTGTTACTCAGCATGAAGAAGGAAATAAGAGGGAAAGACGAAGGAAAACAGGTGCAGAAAATTGTTAAGGTTTAGAGAATAATAAATTTCAACAAATTTCTGAAATGATGCATCCACTACTTTACTTGGTTTTAAAGGGTTTCATGCCACAAAGCGGCGCAGGCTATACAGGGCGCTATTGTAGAGAATAACACAATCTGGCGGGCTAGTTGGTGGGAATTCATACGATTTCAGCAGCGCGAACACGGTTAGGAAAGAACAGACAGAAAGGGGACAAGACAGAGCGCTGTGGCGTGTGTATTTAAGAGCGGGGTCTTGGTCATTCTTGAAATAAAGTTGATAGTTCAGCGCTCTGTCCTGTCCCCTTTCTGTCTGTTTTTTTTCCTAACCGTGTTCGCGCTGCTGAAATCGTATATTGTAGAGGAAATGAGACTAGTACAGCTGGAATCGAAACTGGCTGGAATCGAACCTGCCTCTTCCGGGTCAGCAGCTAAGCACAATAACCACTCAGCCACCATGACGGCTCCCATTTGGGGTGACATGCATCAATGTGGTGACTGACGGGGTTGACAAAGTTCACTTCAGAGAGGGTGTGCATTGATGAGGTTATATAGTTCAATTCTCCCTATGCCACATAATTAGACAGGTGAAAATTTATTATGAGCATAAGCTGCCTATGGCAGGCCAAGAGACGTAAGACACAAAGCATATATGTCCATAAAATGAAGGCAGGAAGAGCACAATTTCCTGCTGTGAGTAACCACTCCACTATCCAAAAGGATAGTCAGCTTCTTTAAAAAATGTATGTCCTGCCTATGTCCATTTATGATTCCCGCTCAGATTTTAATTCGCATTTATTTCCAACCAACTCAGTTCTCTCCCAATCTCTTATCATTAACCCTATGATTTTGAAGGTTTGAAGGTTTGAAGGTTTATTTCCGCAACTAGGTGTTGCGAGGACAGCCAGGGAAAAAGCTGTATAGACAGCTTGAGAGGTCCTGGCTTCCTCTTACAGTGCAGCATTGACGGCGGCGGAATAGGACATCAAACAAATTGTAAGAAAAAACTCGTATGTTCTGTACATAGAATGACACATGTACGTTCAGTAAGCAGTACATTCTGCTTGTAAAAGAAAAAAGAACTATATTAGGTCAAAGAGACCATAAAGGCAAACACAGGGAGGAGAAAATAAAGGACAGCAGAACTGACAGGTGCACTCAAAATGGTAATAGCAAGAAAAAAAAGAACTACACGAATATTTGGGGCAATTCTTTCAGAGAAATATTAGAGACATCAAGATTCTTGTGGGAGTACAACTGGTTCAGAAGTGTCGGTAAGGTATGCTGCAACATTTGTTTGCCATAGTTTGTGCGACATTTCTTAACATTCCAAGGCTCTGCTACGCGGGTATCATACACAGTTCTGCTTTGCTCTAACCTAGCAAGTGTAAGTAAGAAGTCATCATTTTTCATTATGGCGAGTTTATATTTGAAGCACAGCCTATAGTTATACATGGATTTCATTGGAATAACGTTGTGTCGGTGGAAAAGGCTCGCAGTGTGGAAGAAATAAGGCACTTTACATGCAATGCGTATAATACGTTTTTGTAAGAGAGTGAGTTTGTTAATATTTTCAGCTGTTGTTGTTGCCCACACCATACATCCGTAGCTGGCTATGGAAGAGAACAAAGAGTGATAAAGTAACATGTTGACTGACGTAGGAAAATTAAAGCTATGGCGGCGCATGATACCAACTGTTCTGGAAAGTTTCTGAACGAGGTAATTAATATGGTCATTCCACGACATATCTGCTGCAAAGTAAACGCCCAGAGTTTTCACAGACTGCACAAATTCTATTCTGGTATTGTTTAGTTCAATTAGAGGAAGTTCAAAGTGTTTGTGACGTGGGTGGAACATGACGGCTGCAGTTTTACTAACGTTAATTCTTAAGTGATTATCAGCAGTCCAAGTATTTATTTCTTTTAAGGTTTTATTAGCTCGATTTGCGAGATCAGCCGTAGAAGTACCCGAAAAAAACAGACTAGTGTCATCTGCATAAATTATGTACTTAGCAGTGCTATCGATGCGAACAATATCATTAATATAAAGAACAAAAAGAAACGGACCCAAAATGCTCCCTTGCGGAAAGCCAGAAGCTACCGCTTTCAACTGGGAGCATTCACCGGCAATACTAACAAACTGAGATCTATGTCGCAAGTATGAGGAAATCAGCATATGGGCTATGCCTCTAATACCGTAGTGGTCTAATTTTTTAAGCAGCACAGAGTGATTAACAAGGTCAAACGCCTTTGAAAAATATAAAAATCAGTGGTTCACCGCACTGTTCACAATTTTAAGCCTTTTATAGTGTACCCCCCTTTGCCTGACAGCTTAGCAAAGGCAAAGCAGTTTAAAATTTCTTTTTGAGCATACTGCAAGGTGCTGTTTATAACTTCTGAGTGCATGTATAAGGCAATATACCCCTTTCTTATTATCCCGACCATTTCTATCAAATGCTCTATATCTGTGTATGACCTGGCCGAGGTGTATTCTGTTAAGACTTCCAGTACCTTACTGCATTTCATAAAATGGCCTCTTTCCTGATTATTAAGCTTTAGCTCTCATTTCCGCACTGAGTATTGATGTCCTCAATCATTTACAAGAATTCATCACTTATACTACAACTCACCACTAATACTACAATAACATGAAATCAAATATAACTGAGAGGTTCTCCATGAGTCTTCACATTTCCTGAACCAACCCGCTACTATAAAGTGAGGGTCACCTCGTCTAGCTTGATCACATCTTGTTCAGGGTATGTGGGCTGTGCAAAGTAAACAACCGTTGATTTCAGGTCACTGCAGTCAAAACTACAAAGTAGCTGGTGCAATGAAATGTCAGTTCTAAGAAGGTTTGCTCGTTTTTTTATGCGGGCCCAAGTGAACACAGGCTAAGCTGCGTGCTGTTTGATGTCAGTGCAGGTTAAAGATCCCCAGGTGCCCAAAATTATTCTGCAGCCCTCTGCTACGGCGCCTCTTCTCTTCTTTAACTCCCTCCTTTATCCCTTCCCTTACATCATGGTTCAGGTGCCTATCAAGATGTGAGACAGTTACTGTGTCACTTCCTTTGCTCAAAAACCAATTTTAAATTTTTCAAGGATAGTTTCAAGAACGTAGAGGTACAAACTGTGCAGTATAACCACATGCCACAGCAATAAACCAGCAATACATCTGCACTGACAGGAGCTTGCCAAGTACGCTGCAAGGATGCTATGCCACGCAAGATTTGGTGTCATCATACAATGTTACTTTACTGACTGACATTTCAGTGTAGAAGCAAGAAATACCATTAGAGTATTATTGTACAGCACAATGTTTTTAAAAAGATAAACGAACATTTTGGCTCTTTTAGAGGACACACATGTATAACAGGCAACAGGTGTGGAATAGTCACTGCACCTGAAGCAGGCTCAACTCCTTTATAATAACAGCGCAGTGTCAAGAGCTACATGAGCGGCTATATTTCGTACAAATTTGCAGTTCATGTAATTATAAGGTGAGGTACTGCTGTAAAGTGCATGTAGAGTTCTTCATGCATTTTTAAACACAGCAGTGAGCCTACGTTGAAAAAATATTTTTCAAAACAGGCAGGTAAGGTATGCGTAACTGAAAAAGATAATTACCATGAATGGCTTGGAGGGATGGCACAGCTGAAGGCAGGAAGCAAGCATGGCCCAGCAGATGCTGGCAGCTGGCAACTGCAGATAAATACGTCCCGACCAACAGCTGTCAGTGCCAGTGACAATGTCATGAATGACGACAAAACAAACTGTCAACTGCTTCAGAAACTAAAATAAGGTATTAATATAGGAACACAAAAAGCAATGAGGTGGCCCATGACAAAATAAATAAGGAGATTGTATGTGAAACACCCATACACATTCTTTGAGTACATTTACATGACTGTCATAACCACATTGAAAGATGAGCTGGCTGGAATACCGCTTTATTTTTATGCATGATGAAAAGAGCCCAACTATTCGAATATAGCATGCGCAGGCTTTAGTTAATTACTATTAGGGTGTCTTGCACCAGCGTCTAATGTATTCTTAAATTGAACGCAGCAACCAGTCGACCAGTTTACCTTGCATAAATGAGAAGAGAGAATGGAAAAGGCATGCATTCAATAGCAAGGAGCCCGATATCTCACGTCACAACTGAGCATGATACGAAAATTAGTAGTGCATTTAACAAATCTGCACACAAATAAAAACAGCAAAACATTTGTCGAGTGGTAATGCAAGTAGGGGCAAGAGAAAAAAAATATACCGAAGAACACTGGTGAGTGAGGTGCAGGGAGGTCTGTGGGTAGGGTTCCGTGCCTGGGAACAGTTCCGAGCGCGGAGAACTGCTGCCGGCAGTGAACCAAGAATAAATAAGAGAAAGTGAAAATGAATAACAAACCATCACCAATTGCGAACGACCTGAAAGCGGGCCGCATAAGCGAGGCATACAGCAAAAAGCTTGAAATCCCGAATAAGTGTGCAGTTGCATCCCCAACAGTTCAGTGCCCTGAAGGAGAGGAAGCATGGACACCTACAGTTCAGGGAAGACACAAGAACGACCTAACTGACATAATATTGCCAAATTCTGTTCCAATGGGGAAGCACAGATAAAAGTTTACAAATGACTAGTAAATATGCGCCAGCCTTCCACATGCGATCACTGTCTTCAAAAAAATTTGCATGACGAATATTAAGAAGCAAGCACTGATCCGATGAGCACCAACACCGAGCAAAATCATCCGTCGTCTGTTCGCAGTTCGCCTAGCGCGAGTGCTTCATCGCGCAGCACTGCCGCTCATCATCATCTTCTAAATAGCACAAATCCATCCGATGGGTACCAGCCGCGAGCAAAATCACCCATTGTCAGTTCCCTTGGCTGTTCTCAGCTGTCCAAGCAAAAGCGCTCTCACCCGCGGCACTGATCGTCGTCTTCTACGCAGTAGAAATCCATGCCAGTTGAATGTAGTAAACATTGTCTGTAGTTTTTCGCAGCGCTAGCAAGCGACCGCATAACTCTGTTGTGATCTCTGGTGGCATTTTTATTTACCACGGCACCTGAGTACTAAACGCAGACATAGACTATGAAGCAACACGTATCACGCAGGCTATACGCCCGTTATTTTCTGGGAACGCATTAAGCTGAGGCAACCGCACGCAGACTGCCTACACTGCCATCCCTATATAGCCGCACACTAATAACGCGTGTGAATACAGATCAGTAATAGAGAAGCGGTGACGGGACTCACCAATCATGCAGCTCATCCAGGCTTAGTAAAACCGCGCCGTCGTCTTCATTGCCTTTCCAGATGACAAGACGTCGTAGCGCTGCCTTTCTTCATGGCTTTGCCCGTCCAAACTCACCGATGTTGACTGGGCGTAATACTCGTCGTTGGCTTCCAAAACACACTTCTGTTCTTCACACATGTCCGCCGCAAAAGCACTCAAACAATGCCATGAAAAGCCAAATAACACAAAACGTGCAGCAACGCACGCACTGACATGGCACCCGCGGCAGCGGCTTTGCCCTTGTTTTTGCGTCGTTGAAAAACTGCAACTTAAATGCGCTGTTTTACTACTAATATTTAAATTATGTTCAGAAGAAAAATATCTCAATTTTTTTAAAATTATTTTTGTCTAAGTGCGAACATTAAAGCGCTTTTAAATACTTTTGTAGAAGCTGCGATCCTGTGATCCCATCACCCAGGGTGCCCCGGATGTCCTAGCAGACGACGGAGCAGACGACGGCGCAGACGACGCTGTTGACGGAATGAAATTTCGTTTGCTGTCAGCCAAAATCTCTTAATTGCGAAAAAACGGGCAAAGAAATGCACCCTACCTCAAGCTGGTGCATATCAAGGATATGTTGGACGTGAGCGGTAGGACTGAGAGCAGCTGCGATGCATTACTTTGACTGACGCAGGCATGCTCGACGGAGATTTACATGAAACTGAGAGCTTAACTGTGACCCGTACAAGCGGATAACTTTGATATCAACTGCTTTGCGAAACTACGCCGATAGTTGCGTCACACTTTAGCTGATATGCAACAGCGGCTCGCACTCGCCGCATCTTGTTCGCGTGTACTTTCACAATTGAGCAAGAGCCCACATGGAAGCCGATAGAAGCAACTGTGTTTTCGAGTTCAGATTGTTCCGCGAAATACGAGCAGCTTGTTTTAGCACGCACTCGAATTGTAGTTCTCAGCCAGTGCGTCACGAGCGGTGACGATGGCTTCGATGACGAGCGTAAGAATCACCTTAAGGTGGCCGCAACGAAGCCGGTATCCCAAGCGTATAAGTGCGCTAAAAGGTGTTTACCTGTGCTGCAAACGTGGGCTCAGTCGCAGTCCAGCCGCTAGCTGCTCAGTTTTTCAGCCTTGCGAGCCCAAGTCGCAAGCTGCTGAGCATTGAGGGAGCCGAGCTTTCAGAAATGACACTGCCCGCGAGCGCGCCGAGCGACAAGTTTGCACTGCTCCCTGGATGTCGTATTCGTCGCTAAGCCTGGCAGGTTTCATATCGATGCCAGAGCTGAGAGTGCTTTCGAACTGGCTAGCGCTGAGGTGCTACTCTCTTCACTGTACGTTGTACTGTGAACCATGTGTCGTAGTGAAATAAAGATATGCGCGGTTTCCGCGCTAACGGTGACGTCGAGGACGAGCTTAATAAACGCCGTAAGGCAGCAGATATTCGATGCATATATGTGTGCTAAATTTGTTCACCTATGCTGCAAACGTGAGAATAAAGTCTCGCTCAGTCGCAGGACAGACGCTCGCTGCTCGATTTTCCAGCCTTGCCTGCTCAGTTCGCAAGCTACTGAGCCAATCACTGAGCGAGCCAAGCGTTCGGCAACGACGCCGCCCGCGGGCGCGCCGGCCGACTAACTGCGCGCTGCTCTCTAGCTACCCTTGTCGTCGCTATAAGCTTAGCCGATTGCACATCGACGCCTAAGCTGAGTGCGATTCGGAACTGGCTAGCACTGAGGTGCTACCCTCGCCACCGTTTTACTGTGAGCCCCGCGTCATAGTGAAATAAGCTCGGTTTCCGCGACCCCTTCAGGAGCAGAGCTAGCAGAAGCCAGGCGAGCTGCAATGGGCAGCAGAAGCGGCTGTGGGAGAAAATTTGTTTTCCTGTTATCGCTTCAACCAACAACTCGATATTGGCTGACGATACTCTATCCCAGAGCTTAGTAAATGGACGTGAACAAACAATACCACTGAATTTTTCTGGCGCCGGCTTCCAGGCTGGCAGGCCGGTCCCGAGAAGAGCGCCCTTAAGCTTGCATGGCAGTGGCGCACGTCAAAACCGCCCCGACATTCTACTCTTCGCTCAGGTTGTCGTAGCACACTGTTAATAGCGAGGGACCAGAACACTTTAGTGGACCGAGCGTGAGGGACCAGAACACTCTAGAGGACGAAGCGCGAGGGCGCAGGAGACTGAACCAAAGCGCGCGATCGACTGACGTCAGTCCCAAGACTTCTCATTTCACGTGAGAATCAAACGAGCAGGCGAGCTGCAGGTCACTCTTGTAGGTGTGAGGAAGTGTCGTGGAGCTGCTGCCCGATCGCAAGCGACTGCTGGCCGCATGGCCTTTGCTATTGCGAGTGTGAATGGACATTAAACGCATGTTTACAGTAGAGAGTCACAGAGTTCGCGCGAGTTAATTAAGCCCCTTGGTCACGGAGGGGGAGCCCCGAACAAATACATCCTCATGGGGAAGTTACTCACTGACCGAATTCTTGCTGCGCGACTTCATGTGTCGCAGAACTCGCCACCCAATCCTTGGCGTCGCGGGGTAACGCCACGTCGACTGACAAATATTCGGGTTCTTGCTCCTCCGGGAAATTACAGCGAAGGCGCGACGCAACAGTCCACGCGCTCGCCCTTTCTAGGCGTCCGTGTTCAATCACGCTCAAGGCTGCACTGACCTGCACTGACCTGGAGGAGAAAGAAGTGCCAAGATGGATTTATCTCAATGGTGCGGCGCACACGTGCCAACTGCACCGCAAAAAATACGAAGTGTGCGTCGCCTGTTGCCGACTCTGGCATTGCGATGACGTGTGCCCGGATCCGAAAAACATCAAGTGCCGTGGCTGCGGCCTCGGGAACCCGTAACGTGAACAGAAATGCGAGCTGAAATGCCTGCAGTGTGGCAAAGGCCACGCACAAGAAGACCCCAAGTGTCGTGAACTTTTCCGCATTCGCTACGAAGTAAAGAATCGCGAATGGGAAAAGATAGAGCAAGCAGCGACGACTGGTGAGCTACATCAGAGTCGACAACGCCAACCCAAAGTGAGAGAAGACTTCGGTACCGGGAGGACTATTTCCCTAATTTGGACACGAATGAAGACAGACCACCGCCGCCGCCAAGAGTGCGCTCCGATTCCCGTGCCAGGTGCCAGTCCAAGGGGCCCTCGAGCTCTAAGGATCCTGCCAACCCACGGAGACGCGGAAGGAGCAAGGAGCGGAAAGCCCCACCTCGATGGATACTTCCGAGGCGTACCGGCGAAGCGCCTAGGCGCACGGGCGTACACTTGAGCCTGTCTGCGCATGCGCGAGGCGCGACGCGCGAGCAGGCGCGAGCAGGGCGCAGATATCTGTGCATGTCAGATTTAGGCGCCTGCGTACGGGCGCTAGCGCGCACGTCGGAAGCGGGGTGCGGTTGACAACAATGGGAGAACCGCGGGGCTCTCGGGGACTCTTTTCTTCGTGGCTCGAAGCTCTTTCAGCTTCCCCAAAAATTTTCTCGCAACCCTCGTCGCCAATGTGGTGTGTTCCGTCTTAGTAAGAAGAGTCGAGTCCGTGCCGCCGCCTCCATGACCAAGAACTAGACCAATCAATCAATCAGTTTATTCTGCACTGCAAATACATTTTACAGATTCAGGCCTGCCGAAGCCTCATTGGGCTTGTATGGCAGCGCCTGGAAGGTAGCGGCAAGTCGCGTGCGACGCTTTACAAAATAAGATTAGCAAAAAGCAACAGAAAAATAGGAACAGCAAAAAAAATTCGGGGGGCACTTTGACTGTCTAAAGTGCGTAGAGGTGAAAGCGTTTTACGCACCACTTTCACTGCTTCTGTGGCACTGGTGGCGTCACATGTAATGGAGTACTAATTACTAAGTGTTGACAAATCACTAATTAATGGTTAATTACTGATTAATACCTGAATACTAATTAACTGCTAATTAATGACCCTTAAGCTTCGCCTTTAGCAGTGGAACGCGACAGCCTGTTGTAGCGCTGCCAGGCAGTCCACGGAACGCCACCACCCGTTCGGCGCGATGCCTTGCCGTTTGAACGCAACGGTTTTTGAGGAAAGGAAATGGCGCAGTAATTCTCTATCATCTTGGTGGACACCTGAACCGCACCGTAGAGGAAGGGAGGAAGTGGGAGTGAAAGAAGAAAGACAAAGATGGCCCGTAGTGAAGAAAATGAAAATTGTATTTGAGGAAAGAAAATAACGCACTAACTGTCTCACATATCTCGGTGGACACCCGTCAAAATTCAGGGGGTGGGGGGTGCACTTTTGTGACCTAAAGTGCGGTCACTGATGTGTGGCTAAGATGTTAAGCTTCGCCTCCAAGAGTGGAACGCGAGAGCGTCTTGCAACGCTGCCAGGGAGTCCATAGAACGCCATCGCCCATTCGGTTCTACGCCTCGCTCGTCGGTAAATTGGTTTTTGAGGAAAGGAAATGTATTTCTCTCTCATATATCGGTGGACAGCTAAACCTCACCGGAAGGGAAGGGAGGAGGATGGAAGTGAGCGAAGACACCGTATTCACTAGACGCGCCTTTGTTAATTCCAAACCATCGAGTTGGCATGGCAGAGTGAGATCTTCCGGCCACCGAGCGTGACGGACGCAGGATCATTAGCTCCGGCGGAGCGGCGATAGCGGCACTTGCTGGCCGCGGAAACAGGTTAGCTGCCGACGCAGATCAGGAATACGAAATTGTTTTGCCTACCTTGCCTACAGGACGTGTTGTTCTTAACACGGTGTTTCTTCACGGAGACGTGAGAGCGAGGCCCTACAGGGTGGAAGATTTTCGGGACGCCCTGGCCAACGCTGGTGCGCTCCCCGACGTCGTGGCGTTGGGGGCGTATCAGATTAACCACGTGTGGGCGGTGACGATGAGCACCTCAGAAGCTGCGAAGAAACTTGCTGCCTGCAAAGAGCTACAAGTGAAAGGGCGCCGGTGCATTATTTTCGACCCTGAAGATCAGCAGGTAAAGCTGCGCCTGCATTGGATGCTGCACGGTGTGGCGGACGACGACATCCGGACTGCTTTCGCGGCGTTCGGCAACGTGACGGAGGTGACGCGGGAGCGTTGGCGTGTCCAAGGCTTGAAGGAGAAAGGCTCGACCAGCAGGACCGTGCTACTGAAGTTGAAGCCGGGAATTAAGGTGGATGATTTGCCACACCAGGTCCGAGTAGCCGGTGAGCTGGCCCTCGTTGTTGTCCCTGGGCGACCGATGCAGTGCCTGCGTTGCCACGGCACGGGTCATGTTCGCCGCGACTGCAAGGTGCCAAGGTGTTCCCTGTGCAGGCGCTACGGACACATGGATGCGGACTGCGTCCGTACCTACGCGTCAGCCACCGGGCTCGGAAAGGCGAACGACACTGCGGAACTCATGGACATCGCCGAGGCGGAGGAAGCAGCCACTGGTACGTACGAGGCGGGCAAGTCGGCTTCCACACTTGCGACGTCAGGGACTCCCAGTGACGACACCAAAGCGGCCGACAAACCAGAGAGCCAACAGCCGACGGGAGGCTCCCTCGGCGTCTCTAACGAGACGCCAGAGAACGGGGCGTGCCCATCAGAGCCCGTAGTCGTCGAGGGAAAGGACCTGAACGAGGACCACCACGAGAATACCGGCGCCCGCACAACAAGCGTCACACCCCCCCCCCCCCCCCCCCCTTAACACCCCGCCGAAGCGTTCCCATGACCAGGCCAGTCCTGAAGGGGACAAAGTGGTAGCACCCGGCGTCGAGCATCCCCCTGCAAAGACGACTCAAGGCCGGCGTTCGTCGTTACGGCCACGCCCAAACCATGCGGCTGACAAACGGTACTCCTCCGCAGGCAAGGTACTACTCGAGCAGACTGATGTTCTTGCGCCGGATGATACCGGCGGCAACAGTGGCGTCTAGCGGCGCGCTAGACGTGGAAGGTAAGCACCATGCTGTTGGTTCCTTCCTCTTGTGTAAAAATGGCTCCCGCCTCCGCCTTTAGAGTCGCTACATTGAATGTGAGGGGCCTGGCGGCAAGGAAAAAACAAGGTCAGGTGTACCGACTTCTTACGGAGCGCGAGATAGATGTATTGGCCGTGCAGGAGACGAAAGTGGACGGCAACGCAGGAACCGACAGCATGGTGCGACGTTTCACGACTAGATTTTATGCTGTCGTCAGTCAAGCAGTGGGAACATCGGCTGGCTGCGTGCTTTTTGTAAAGAAGATGCCGGGGCTAGAGGTGCAGGCTTATTTCTCGTGTGTGTATGGGCGGTGTATTGTGCTTGATTTTTGTCTGAACGGCAATGAGTGGCGCATTGTTACTGTGTACGCGCCGAATGTGGTTGAGGGAAGGGTTGCCTTTTTCCAAAGCCTCCAAGAGCGCCTTTGTACGGAGAGGCGGCTCATTGTATTAGGCGACTTCAATTGTGTTCTTAACGCGCGCGATAGGTCAAGCATCCGGGGGTTTCGAGACAGGAGCACTGAAGTGTTGATGCGAATGATCGAGAACGGAAACCTTGAGGATGTGGCTGAACTTATTGAGGGTGCGCGGACAGTGCAGTTCACTCATTTCCAGGGCTCAAGCCATGCACGGCTGGACCGCATTTACGCATCAGTCGACCTTGCCCCTGTTTGCAACCATTATGAAGTTGTGGGAGTCTCCTTCTCAGACCACTGTTTAGTTGAGTGCTGCCTGGGAAGTGTGAACCGAAGCAAGGCATTTTCGTGGGAAATGTGGAAGCTAAACAACACGCTTCTTCAAGACGAAATCTACTGCAGAGCAGTAAAGGATGAAATAGGTAAAATAAACCCGCGCAAGAACCTGAAGATTTGGCAACAGTGGGAGCTAAGTAAATAATCTTTAAAAATCAAAGCAATAGAAAGGGCGACATGTATCCGTTATAAGGAAAAACAAGACGAAGCTGAGCTAAGGGCACTGCTTCAAACGCTGATGAAGCAGGAATGCAAAGAGTCTGGGAAATGGATAGAAGATGCCAGGAAAACAAAACAAAAGATAGAGCTTATGGAAGAACGGCGTTATCGCGGAGCACTAGTGAGGGCAAGGGCGGAAGACACAGCTGCTGGCGAAGCGCCATCGAAACGTGCTCTTGGTCTAGAAAAAGCGCGCGCTGAAAGAAATCACATCGATAAAATAGAATGGGGGGGTATCTTATCGGCAGACACTGACCACATCAAAGAAGCCTTTAATGAATACTACCAGAGGCTTTTTTCATCGACTCCTGTAGACGCAGTAGCCTTTGCGCATCAGTTTCTTGGTGCAATGCCACGGCTTGACGAAGAAAGCAAAAAGAAAATGGAACTAGCAATAACTCACAGCGAGGTAGAGCACGCGATAGATCAGTTAAACCTAGGAAAATCACCAGGACCAGATGGATTCAGTGCGGCATTTTATAAAGAATTTAAGCACGAAATTGCCCCAGTCCTGTGTACAATTTTCAATGAAGCCTATAAAATAAACGTATTGCCTCCGTCTTTTGGGATCTCCCATACAGTTGTCATACCTAAAACGGATGATATAGAGAAATTACAATTGGTTACAGCGTATCGACCCATAGCACTCACTAATGTGGACTACAAAATTTTTATGAAGGTATTGGCGCGTAGACTGCAGACAGTGATATCGGATATTGTTGGACCACACCAGACATGTGGAATCAAAGGGCGCTCAATTTTTTCTAACATTCACAAAGCGCGCAGTGTGCTTGAAAGCTGTGACGACATCAATGGGCGAGTAGCGATGCTTCAGATTGATCTTGAAAAGGCATTTGATTGTGTTTCTCATGAAGTTTTGTTTACCGTTTTAGACCATGTGAACGTCGGTTCAGTTATCCGTAAGGGTGTAGCCCTGGCGTATCGAAACTGCACGACGAGGCTGATTGTTAACAAGACTTTGGGGGCCCCCATTAGCGTGCAGCGTTCGGTGCGTCGGGTCTGCCCCCTCAGCCCTCTCTTGTTTTGTATTTACATCGAAACGCTGTGCATGAAAATCATAGAAAACAATAGTATTAATGGCTTTAGGTTACAAGCAGCTGAAGTTAAGCTGCTGGCCTATGCAGATGACGTTGCAGTATTTACGGTTGATCAGGGGAGCATAAGTGAAGCTGTCGGGTGTGTACGCGCGTTCAGCGAAGTCACAGGTGGCGGGGTTAACTGGTCCAAGTGCCTTGGGCTCTGGCATGGATGGTGGCCATCCCACCCGGACCATTTCGCCAACGTACCGTGGGCGACGACCCCGGGCAAGTATTTGGGCGTTCCGCTCGATGCTTATCGCGATAGCGAGGACTATTGGAAAGAGCAAACTAAAGACGTACGTGACCGAGCTGGGAAATGGAAAGGCACCAGCCTTTCAATTTTCGCCAGAGCTACAGTCTGCAATCTTTTTTTTATTAGCAAACTGTTGCATGTGATGCAGGTTTTGCATTGCTCGCGTGTGAACGTTCAGAAGCTACACAGGATTTTTGTAGTTTTCATATGGGCGTCCGAATGGGAACGTTGTAGCAGAACGAACCTGTTCCAGCGGGTAAAAGACGGGGGGCTAGGGCTAGGGCACCTCTTTTTAAGGCAGCTGGTGAACCGTTTTTTGTTTTTTCGCGACGTCACAGGCCCGTTCTTGCGCACCGTGTGCCAAGTGAAGCTGTGGCGATTGCTGCCGGAGTTTGTGGTATCCACAGAAGAGCTCTCTGGTGGAACGGTTGGTTACTACAAAGAGATTGTAGCAAGCGTTCGGTTTCTTTCGGCACGTTTTTCCACCGATTATTTGTATAAAAGCAAAAGGAAAAAGTTGTACAATGATCTTTGTGATATTGTTTTCCCAGAGCCCATGTACAGGGCCTTGTACAGTGGAGGCCCGGGAGGGGATGATTTAAAAAGGGTGAAGAAAATGCAGGTGCCACCAGGAGTAAAGACTTTCTTTTTTAAGTTACACACCGGGACGTTACCAGTTAAAAAGTTTCTAGAGGGAAATGATTTCTTTTTACCGTGGGGATCGAACTGCTTAATTTGTAAACAGCCTGAAACAATAGACCATGTTTTTTTGCATTGCTGGGAAGGGGTTTATTTTTGGGACGTGTTACAAAGGACCATAAAGAAAGAGCTACCACTTGACACGCACGGAATTCGCTATTTAAGCACTGATAATGAGGATGGGGCACCTTTTGATCTCATAATGCTCTTGGGCCTCCACTGTATATGGCGCTCCAGAATGGCAGGCTACCATTGTGACAAAGATGCACGACCGGCCCGAATTTATTTTCGGGGAAGCATGGACTGGTTTCTTGCAATCCAAAAAGCAGCTGCGGAGCCTCCCGAGTGGCTCTCAAGACTAGAGCCGTTGTGTATGTTGCGGGAATTTTAAGCTGACGAAGCCAGTCTCGTGCTGGCTGACCACGACAGTGTCGTATGTATATAGCGTTATGTGTATTTTTGTTGTGCAATGTCATGAGCCAAAGACAAGCAATAAAGAAAAAAAAAGTTGGCATGGCAGAGTGGATAGCATGCTCGTCTCGCACTCCGAAGACCGGGGTTCGATTCCCGAGCTCGACCAATTTCTTACTCGGTTTTATTTATTTATATGGCCTGACTAGAAAAGTTAATTAGGCTAATTGGGTAATTAAGCAATTAACTAAGCTCAGTCCCACTTACTTGGAGCATCACTATATGATCCCTTCAATTGGTTGCATGGTTACTAGCCAAAGTACAATGGCCCCGTTTGAAATTGGCGCACGGTGACGTCACGACCGTTTCGACCAACTGAAAAGCGTGACATTTCTGCCGACAACTGCTGCTTACAACGATGAGACATTAAAGGCTTTCGCCTTAAAAAACTTTCAAACACATCACACTTCACAGTTAACCGGAAGAAACGTAGAATCCACTAAACTACATCAACAACAAATGTATATCAGGCAATGTAGGCGACGAAAGTCCAGGAATATGACCATGAAAGGAGCGACGAGACAAAACAGGCGGTACATTATACCAAAAAAACGAAGTTAAAGGTCAGATGAAAGCAGATGAACGCAATAGTTTTTTTAGTTTATAATTTGTACTAACAGAAAATGCGCTTGACGACAACACATTCAGTGACGAAGGAACATAGAATGCACGAGTTCTTTCACCATAGCGAGTGGAGCAGCTTTATTGGACGGACACAGCCTATATATACATGAGATGACGTCACAAGACAGAATCCAATACATTCCACAGAATCGAAACAAGAACTTAAACAAGTACAGAAAACACATGAACCACAATACAACATACTGCCTTTCTTAGAGGAAAAGGATTCACAGATACATTAAAAATTGACACACAAACAAGCCGGCTCGCGAGGGGGAGCGAGCCAGCAGCAGGAGCATGGAGGTGCATGTCACTTTTCGACGCCCATCGCGGCGTGTGCTGGGCGCGCAGGCGCTTCGCGGGTACGCTTCGGAAGTGTCCATCAAGGTGGGGCTTAAGGGTGTGAGTAATGTGGGGAACGTCTCCCACGAAAGTAATCACAGAGATAAACGGGACGAGAAAAATGAGAAATTAAAGGAATTGTCGAAAAATTAATGAGGATTGTCGAATCGCAAAGGTCCGAAATCCAAAACTTAAAGAAACTAGAGAAGCAGAGAGTCCTTCCTCCACAACAACCCATCAGACAAACGATGTCCCCAACGGCACGTCAACAGCCTCCTGGCGACGATAAGATGGTCACAGAGGCGTCCGTCCCGCCACTGGTGAAACGCAAACTTCAAGGGAACGACCCTCTTTAGGCTAGGGAGAAAAGCATGGAAAATCTTGAAAGGTTAGGTGCCACAATGAATGAAATCCAAAATCAAGCTGTCCTCGGGGAAGTTCAGCCTTACTTCACAGGAAGCTTTTTGGTGGCTTTAAAACGTCGCGGCCTCGCACTCTTTCCGATGACAAGCGAGTATCGTTTCTCGGTACCGTCCATGTTGACGCACATCAAAAGAGTCAGCCATTGTTTGCTGGGTTTGTCGTCGTGGTACGCCTGCCCCTTCAGGGCGTTTTTTTAGGCAACATTTGGTAGAAGAGACCGCTCTCATCGGCGTTGTAGGCGTCGCTGGGGGCATAATTTCCCAGAATGTCGGGCACGTGTTCAGACTGCCAGTCGCCGACTACAGCCATGCTTACGCTGCTCGCTTCGCCGCTGAGCACTTTTTCAATGCTGCCGTATCGTTCTTTGAAGCGCGACAGCCAGCCGGGACTTGCCTTGAATTGGTTGTCGCCCCGCAAGCACGCGAAAGAGCGAGCTTTTTGTTACTCACGGGAATATCCTTCGCCCGCAAATCTATAAACCATGCGAAGAGGGCCTCTTCGATTTTGCCTTCAGGAGTAGTCTTCAGCGTTTTTTTTTGCGCGAGAGATTCCCCGACGAAGTGGCGCGGAGGATGTCATCTTTCTCTTTCAATATTGAACAGAGAGTACTCGCTGGAATGCCATGTGCTGCACCCACGTCACATTTCTTCTGTCCACTTGTCACAGAACCAATTATGTCCGCTTTCTCGTCCAGGGTAAGGCTTTTTCGTTTCTTGCAGGGCTCCATCTGCTAGTCAGGAAGGTTAGCGGCGCGCTTGTTCGCGCACACCACTCGCGCGTTCACGACAGCGAGGCTAGACTGACTGGAGGCCGATCAAGTTGAGCTTGACCAAGACATGCGCTCAGAGGCACGGGGAAATATCCGCACAACGACGACGGCGCGCGGACACAGAGCACAACACACACACGACGATGATGATGATGTAGCCTTCCCTTTGTAACGGGCGGGCGCCAACCAAAGGTGCCCTGGCTGGATAAACACACACATAAAAACCGCAATATCAAACGCGAAGCGGCAAACACACACGCAAACACTGACGAAACAGTACTCGTCTAATGTCGCACCAGCGTCCACCACTCTGTCAATCGGCGCTTCGTCGCTGCAACTGCCGCACGGTTTGCTGCATCCGCTGTGCAGGCCTCGTTCGAAGAACGGAAACCCAGCGCCTGCGGAAGCGTAGCGCTCTCGTGCGGTGGCGATGGCAGCTTCTCGCAGAGTAGGACGATGTGTTCCGTTGCTTCGTCGTGCTCTCGGCAGGCTCTGCACTGGGTGTATTCGACTGTAGTGTCGAAGCGCTTGCGATACACAATCGTTGGCATGGCACCCACGCGTGCCTCAAACAACAGGCGGCTGCCTACACTGTTGTCGTAGAAGCTCTCCACGCAGATGTCCTGCTTGGCTGACCGGTACACTTCCAGCGTCGACTTCCCCTCCATGGCAGCCCTCCACGCCTCTCGCTCCTGCGCCTCTCTGAAGGTCCACCCAGAGGTTATCGCCCTCCAGGAGACTGGAGGCGCGTCAAAATTAATTGGTTATCAAGCTTTTAACGCCGCGGGCGACAAACCTAATGTTCCCACATTCGTTAGAAGGAACATTACGGCCATTGAGCATGACACGGGCATACGCCACATGGGCACGCCCTCGTGGAACTTATTCCGGCCAAAAAGACCCAACGCAGTCTTTCATTCCGAATATTTATAGCACTCCTAGTCAAAAGAAAGTTAAATTCGACTCCCTCTTCAGAAAAGTGATGCGTATCGGCGACAAGCACGTACTGGTTATTCTAGGTGACTTCAATGCGCACCACCCTGCGTGAGGCTACCCGCGGCCCTGTACGAAGGGGAGAGAGCTTTGGCTAGACATACAGCAGATGGGCTTCACCGTGCTCACGGGTCCTCTCACCCCCACAAGAATGGATAACAGCCTGTGCGCTGACACGTCCCCAGACCTCACTCTGGTGGAGAATGCGGGTACAGCTAATTGGTCCAACTCCAATGACCAACTCCAACTCTTGTGACCATTACATGCTTGTCACGGAAACTAACGTTGGCCCTGTCAAGCGCCAAACGCGCTCCCCGCATATTATCGAATGGGACGCTTTCCGCGACGTTCGTAACCAGGACGGGAGAAAGGCAGAAATCACAAACATAGAACAATGGGCGGAGGAACTCCGCAGGGATGCTAAGAATGCGACTAAAACGCTCGACGACAACGCGGAACTTGAAGTACTAGACAGCCGCCTTCGACGACAACGCGGAACTTGAAGTACTAGACAGCCGCCTTCTTCATATGTGGGGGGCCAAAGCTAATATGGAAAAGCGATTAAAGAGACAAAAGTGGAATCGCAATCTGAGAAGACGCCTAGCGCGTCACAACAAAGCGATTGAGGCATATGCACTTAGACTCTGCGATCAGAACTGGGAAACAATGTGTAATCAGCTTGAGGGCAATATCGGCCTCGCCAAAACATGGAACCTCCTTCGGCACCTCCTCGATCCAGAAGGAAGTAAATTAACACAGCGACAAAATTTACACAAATTAGGTTATAAATTTGAAGGTTCCGAGTAGGAACTCCTCTATGCAATTTGTTGTCGATATATAGGCTCCGCCACCAAAACTTCCTTACCGCGCTATGAGGGTAAATCCAACAGCGAACTAGACGCCCCTATTCACGAATTAGAGGTTCGAGCAGAAATACTAAAACTGAAAACCAAATCAGCCCCCGGACCCGATGGTGTAACCAACAAAATGCTTAGAAACCTAGATGATAAATCCATAACAGCGCTGACCAATTTCATGCAAGAATGCTGGGAGAAGGGTGAGATTCCCAACCAGTGGAAAACCGCTAAGGTAATTTTCATACCTAAGCCAGGGAAACCGCTCAATCTAGAAAATCTAAGGCCTATATCCCTCACATCTTGCGTTGGAAAACTGATGGAACATGTCATACAAACGTGACTAAACAATTTCATGGAAGACAACGACTTATACCTTCATTCGATGATAGGTTTTAGATCGCATTTGTCCACGCAAGATGTCATGATACAGCTCAAACATGACATATTAGACACTAAGTGGCTCGATGCGAAAGTAATAGTGGGACTTGACCTCACTAAAGCTTTCCATAATGTAAAACACGTGGCGATACTAGAAAACCTGGCTCTTTTAAACGTCGGGAAGCGAACATACAACTACATTGTCAATTTTCTTTCGGGCAGGATAACGCGCATCCACTTTTGTGAGAGTCATTCTCAAGACATACAATTGGGCAGCATAGGCACCCCCCAGGGTTCGGTACTTTCCTCTCTTCTCTTCAACGTGGCCATGATACGGCACCCGAAGAGGCTGGAGGGGATAGATGGCTTGAATTTCTGCATGTATGCGGACGACATCACCATGTGGATGACCCGTTGACACGACGCGCACATCGAAAGTACGCTACAGAAGGCCATAAATGAGGTAGAAAACTATGTCAGCCGTAGGGGCTTGCAATGCTCGCCGCAGAAGTCTGAACTTCTTTTTTATCGACCTTTGCATGAAAGACAAACTAGAACCATCCCTAACATCAAATTACAAACTCAAGGGGCGGAGATTCCTCATGTTGAAAAAATCAGAATTTTGGGAATGATTATACAAAGCAACCGGTATAACGGTGATGCAATAACTAAGATGGAAAACTGCGCGCAACAAACGATGCGACTCATACAGCGGACTGCCAACAGGAGACACGGCATGAAAGAGCAGAATCTCCTACGGCTGGTACAGGCGTTCGTAGTTAGCCGTATCTCGTATGCTGCCCCCTTCCTTGATCTCAGTTTCAGAAAAGGAAAAAATAAATGGAATTATCAGGTGGTGCACGAAACAAGCTCTAGGACTGCCCATCCGTACATCCACTCACCGCCTCCTAGAGCTAGGCATGCATAATACCCTGGAAGAAATTACGAAAGCAGTGAGAACGTCCCAAATCGAACGCTTAGCCGGGACCACAACCGGCAGGGCCATTCTAGAAAAACTCAATCTGAGCCGAGATAACAGAACAACCGCCAAAGTTGACATGCTCGGAGAAATTCGGGACAATATAGTTGTACCCGCATTACCCAGAAATATGCATCCCATTCATCACTCAGTGCGCCGGGCCAAACGGGCAGAGGCGCTAGAGAAACGCTCCCGCTCCTACAAAGACGAGGACGTGGTCTACGTGGATGCCGCTGAGTATGGTAAGAACACGATGACCGTCGATGTCGTCAATAATAAACAACTCCTCAAAATAAGTGCCTCCATACTCTCGGGTAACCGAGAGACTGCAGAGGAAGCTGCCATAGCACTGGCTTGTGTAGGCACAAAAGCGAGGTACATCATCAGTAACTCCAAAGTTGCCATTCTAAATTTCAGCAGGGGCCGGGTCTCCCCTCTACGAATACAATTCTAAGCCGTCATGTAATAGACAGGAAAATTACACTAGTTTGGACACCAGCACATGTATCCCTGCCTGGTAATGAGAGAGCCCACGAGTTCGCCCGAGGCTTTTCCTTCCGGGCGGACCCGAGTGAGGTGGTCTTTACAGACAGGGATCGCATGGTGACCTACAGAGAAATTACACAGCACTATCGCCTGCAACGAGCTAGACTTCCTCCAGCGGATAGATCATTGACCAGATACCAAGCCATCAACTGGCGCCGGTTACAAAGTTACACCTTTCCTAACCCGGCCTTTCGGAGTCTTATATATGTACCCAGGGCAATATTCAGACAAATGCGCAAACTGCGAACTTAGGGCCACCTTGGACTACATACTGTGGGAATGTCCTCATGACCCCCGGGAAGGACGAGGTATAAACAAAAAAGATCAATGGGAGACCTTACTACTGAGCTCCGACGCGGCGACTCAGTTACAACTCGTCCGACTGGCCGAAGCCGCCGCCGAGAGCCAAGACCTTTCGGCCGTCGTCTATGCGGGTAGCCCGCTGGCTACCCTCTGTCGGAGATTAAAAGTTTTCCTATCATATCCTGCGCACGCCCTTGGGCATCAACTGCCTTGGCCCATTTCCTCGCATTGTCGGTTTGTACTTCATTTCTGAAGAAGCCGAACTTGCGACGAAGGTGTTGGAACCGCTTCACCCATGTAGTCCGCAGGCAGTTTTGACTTACATAGTCAGAGACTCTGCGCGCCCACCTATTTTTGTGCATGAACTGCACAAACATGAACACGCTGAACTGCAACAGCGCCGTCTACGAAATGTGGCACGAAAGTTTTTTACCGCTGGCGCCATCTGGTGAACTCGACTCAACAATGCAACTCTTGTTTTGCGCCGCGCAGTTTGCAAAGCAATTCTAAAAAGGTTCTAAAGGTTTAGCAATTCTAAAGGTTTATCTTACTTCAACGATTGTGAGTTTTTAGGAAAAATTTTACGTGCAGAAACGCGGCATTTGCATCGGGTCATGTGTAGCTCCAGTTTTATCGGAAATTCTTTTAGCTGAAATTGACCGCTCGCTATCGCGAGTACTATCTGACGACCGTATCGTGCGAGTGTTCCGATACGTGGACGACTTTTTAATCCTTTTAAATATTTACCAAAACGACGACTTAGCCCTGGTGGGGATGGGGGTTTTAGAATCTTTTAAGTCTGCCTTTCCGAGTTTTAATTTTATCATTGAACTTCCTGAAAACTCTTGTTTGCAATTCTTAGATTTAAAATTATTTTTTAACAATCCTGACCACCTCTGCTGGGCGTAAATGCCTAGGTCGAAAAAGGCACTCGTGCCGCTTAACTCGTGCCATTCGAAGCTGGTCAAGAGGGGCATTGTATCAACTTGCCTCAGGGCTTCATTAGCCAAGTCCTGTCCACATAAGGTTCAGGTTAGCTTTGAGGCTCAGGTTGATCGCCTTAGGTCTGCTGGTTTTCCGCTGGCCCTTCTCCAGGCTGTCGCTGAGTCCCTGTTGATGTCCTTCCGCCCAAACTCAAAACCTCGGGGGGCGGATGCACAGGAGAGGCGGAAGTATGAAGTTGTGCCCTACGTTCACAGGGTCTCGCACGGCTTGAAGAGGGTCGCCGGAAAATTCGGCGTTGAGGTCATTTTTTCTGCACCTTGCAAGTTGTCGCGTTTGTGCAATTTGGCGAGAAAAGATAAGCACAAGAAGGTTGTGTGTGGCATTAACCACAGGAATAAGTTCGTACAGTGTACATGCAATGTAATTTATCAGATTCCCCTGAGTTGTGGTAGGTTCTACATAGGGCAAACTGGCCGCTGCGTCAACATTAGATTATTAGAGCATGCAAATTCCTTAGATGATTCGAGGGGGCAGCATCTGCCTAAGCATTGTCACACTTGCAAGAATGATGACAAAAATTGTAATCCACTTTTCGATAGGACAAAGATTATCGGACGCTCGAGGGTTAAGAAAGAACGGGAAATTATCGAGGCCTTGGAAATCTCGAGATTAGGGCCTGACAAGTGTGTTAGCGATGCTTCAGTACACCTGTACCGCACGGAGTTCGAGTTCCTTGATTCCACGAGATGAGTGTGGTTTTTGTTTTTGTTTTTGGGGTTGGTGCGCATGCGCTTTGCTGCTGAAGGAAAGGGGAGTTGGTGGAATAAATCAGTTGTCAGTCTGCGTTTGTCCTGTGTGGTTCTCTTTCTCTTGTCCCATCCTTTTGCGCAGTTATTATTTATTCTCATAATGTCATACCAACTAGCCCCTCACCGCACTCTTTTAGCTTTGCGCACAACTGGCCACGTCAACACAGCTAGTACAGAGACGCGAAGACGCAGTGCCTATCGCGGCAGCACGCAGCGCTGAAAGGTTCTTTGCTGGCGGCACACGGGCATGAATGCGCGTGTAGGTTCAGTGGTCACACGGTCATGGTCAGTATGCCATGCAAATATGCACAGCTGATCCGATCGCGGGGCGCACGATATCGGCGCCGTACTGCCGCCGTACTGCCATTCATCTCTCGCCGAGAATGGAATATGTGCCCGCGAATACATCTTCGGCCCGGGCTTTACATTCTCGCCGCATGTTACGCTGTAATTGAAGTAACTGCCTTCGAGCAGTTTAACCACATAGACTGCGATTCAGCTGTATGCGTTAGGATTGAGCTTCCTCCTGTTTCACTTGTATTTCACTTGTACTTTTATAAATTGTGTATTTAAGGTATGAAGCTCTGTATGATCCAGCTGCGTTCGTACTTATGGCCGAGCCAGTGTAGTCGAGCCTTGAATAGCAGAAAGGTGAGATAAAAACAAATTGCTCTGAAGTTTTTCGCCTCTATTTTGGCATTCGCTTTTTCATACTTTGGCTCGGAGCTGAAATGGTACAAACAACTGCAAAATGCACACAGGTGCCCTAGCTCCATTTGCCCTAAATCCCGAAGTTGCAGTGAAATTTAAGGATAATTGAGCCTTTAATATGTACGAAGAATAAACTTGATTATTTCGTGATTATAACCAGTGGCGCAAATAAATCTGACTTTGACTTAAATATGCTGAGGTACCTCTCCAATACTTTATTTGATGTTAAAGGAAAAAGTGTGCTTTTTCTGCAATTGGCACTATTAATTCATCACACCTGTGAAGAGTGTGAAATCAGTGCTAATCATGCAGATTTCAAATTGAGGGATGCATGCAGAAATTGAAGCAAACCAGACTTCTACTGAAAATATCGTTCTGTGGTGGTCTGTTCTTTTGAATGGTGGCATGTATTGTAGAAACGATGCTGGATATCTATATGCAAGCGATGTCTCGTCTGAGGCTAGCTTGTGAATGACTGCCGTGGTTACGAATTTCTTGTTGCCAGGCCCACTTCGAAATGTGGTTAAACAGTCGTGTTTCATTCTGCGACCGGCTCCTTTTTGTGCCTTGCATGTTGCCTTACATGCTTGATTCTAGTCCATTTTTTGCACTGTGCTGCTGTTAAATGTGTCTTTTTACCTTGCAGCAAGCTCCACATAGCTTTACCAGCAATGCCTCTTCCAAGCTCTCCAGTATGGCTGTGCCAGCCTTTCACTTGGTGCTAGGATGCGCAGAAAGCAAGCAGGCTTTTGAGGTAATCACTGAAGACATCTTCCGACACAAGTAGGTTTTATTTTCCTAGTCCACTGCTACTTATGTGACCCCTCGTCATGTTGATTTTGGCAAGTTAGGTTGCCTATTAAGGGCTCTCTCTTGTTTTTCACCTGCTTTTGTGGCCTACTGCATTGGTGTTCGGCTGCTGAGCCCAAAGACGCGGGATTGAATTGCGGTGGCTTCGTTTCGACAAGGGGAAATGCATATTTGCTCGTGTGTCATGCAATGTCAGGGCATGTTAAAGAATCTTTGGTGGTCGAAATTTATGCACAGCCCTCCTCTATGGATGGAGCTAATGTTCAACTTTGAGGCATTAAAGGGACACTGAAGGCAAACTGAAGTTGACCTGTGATGATGGAGTTCCGCATTCTAACCACAAAGACGTCACTTTTTCTGAAAGTGGATCTTTATAAGCCAGAGAAAGCAAAAAATACAATTGTCATCAGCACCGGCTGATTTCGGAAGTCAATTGCGATGCGTTGACTCCGTTTTTTTTTTGGCACAGATTCCAGAGGCTAGGCTGAACTGCCATTCACCTCAGAACGGTTATCATGGAGTCCTTTGTGTAGAATTCATGAGTTCAAATCGAGTGGGGGGGAAATTTTTAAATGTAATTTTTGCGCCGAGCATTGTGTTGGTGGCCTTTGCGCTGCTGTTAAAAGCCGGGATAGCATTATGGTATCCCATAAAACTAGGTTCAGGACTTGCAAGAAGAGATTTATCACATTCAGCTAGCTTGTGCAAGAAATTATTTCAGGGATATGTGCAGGTGTCTTTACTGTGTTCCTGAGTGAGCATTAACTGATTAGGGGGAAGGCAGCTTTTAATCTGGCACTACAGCGCCAATGTCGTGAGTGTAAATCATAAGATGACCCATCAGTGTGCACGCCTGATTTCTGTGACACTTCAGTGGTGTATGGAAGTGGTAAACAAATCTGTAAGGTATATGATGCATATCTCCAAGGCAACAGCTGCATGAGTAGCGAAGCCATTAGTCAATCTTCACCGGAAAGAATTTTCTCTTTTAGATGACGTGCTTGTATATCAGTGACAGTTATTTGTTGACCTGCCTTTTGCTGGTGTGGGTCATTTGTGTGCGCATCTTCATGCGGGCCTACTTTCCTTCACAAAAAGTTAATTGATAGTCCAACCTGTTTTCTTCTCTTTTCCTGTGTTGCATCTTTTGGCTGGTTTTAAATCTGTAACTGAGCTCAGACCGTGATAATTACTGCCGGAAAACAGGGCTACTGAATGTGAACTTGGCATACATGCGCACTGCATGTGTGAAAGTGCAGTTTACAATATTCAGAAATGCTTGATAGCCTTACAAGAATCTAAAATTTGGTTGGAATTCCTATTTGTTCTCTGTTCAAGTGTCGAGAGTTTTTCTGCTTCATCGTGTGATTAGAGACACTTTGGTACTTAAGGTGAAATCTTCTTTTCTTTAGCCTGCATGTTTCTCACTTTTGGGAGAGAAAGGTGGAGGCTAATGAAAAAATGGTTTATGGTTTGTGAGGTTTAACGTCCCAAAGCGACTAAGGCTATGAGAGACGCTGTAGTGGAGGGCTCCGGAAATTTCGACCACCTGGGGTTCTTTAACGTGCACTGACATCGCACAGTACACGGGCCTCGAATTTCTTCTCCAAAGAAATTCAGCCGCCGCGGCCGGGATCGAACCCGCGTCTTTCGGGCCAGCAGCCGAGCACCATAGCCACTGAGCCACCGCGGCGGCGCTAATGAAAAAGAGTTCAGCTTAAAAGAGTATAGACACCTAATCTTGGTGGCATGTTTTCTTCTCTATAATGATGCGGAAGACACTACTATGCATGAATCACCATCTGGTATTCGCGTGCGACCGCTAAATAATTATAATCAAATTTTTCTGCCGTCCTGCTTCGGTGAACAATTTGACTATGGCTATGACATCAAACAGAGGTTATAGGTCACGTGAGGCGTGGAAAAACTGCACTTATAATCACTGATTCATCATTTTAATTCGCTACAGCGCTGACGCCAGCATTCCTTAAGAGCCAGAAGTACCAATTTTATTGCAGTTTTTCATGCCTCACGCGACCAATAACCTCGCTTTGACGTCACAGCCATCATTCAGCTGTTGAAACCGAAACAAATACAGCAGGCGAAAGAAATGTGATTGAGAGAAAAAACTGACGCCAAACAATATTTTAATTTAGCCCAACGTTTCGGGACCAACTCGGTCCCTTCTTCAGGGGTGACTAAATTGTGCCAGCAGCAGCGGGGTGTTGCCTTCGCTCTCCCTTTGTTAGCACGTGGCGGAGTCCACTAACGTACGCAGAGGGGGGCGTTCCTGGAGTTCTATTCATCGCCGCCTTTGTGAGCCGGATGTGCTATGACTCCACATGTCGCCTCTTGAACAGGTTTGGCTCCACGGCCAAGACGCTCACCTCCTCGAAGGCTATTGGATGGTCGGCGCGCTCGCAGTGTACGGCGAGGGGGTTGGCTTCCGAATTCATTAGCCGGACGTCATTCTTGTGTTGCCTAATTCTTTGGGGCAGTTTTTTCGTCTCGCCGACGTATGAAGCCGGACTCCTGGAGCACGGGATTTTTTAAATGACACCAGGTTGTTTTTCTTTGGGGACGCGGTCTTTCGGTCGTGGCAAGAAGCGGCTTATTGTTGAAACAGGTTTGTGAGCAACGTAGATTCCATATTTTCCCGGAATGCGTGCAAGTGCTTCGCTGGTTCTCCTCACGTAGGGAAGCACCACGCGCGCGCGTTTCGTTGTTTCATTTTTGGGTGTTGTTCCCCCTGCCCTCTGAGCCTGACGGCGACCAACTCGTTGAATGAAGCCGCGTGTGTAGCCATTCCTTTGTAGGTCGGCGGGAACGGTGGCCTCTTCTGCAGTTTTTTCTGCTTCCGAGGAGCAGATTGCCTTTGACCTTCTCGGAAGAGAGGAGACCACGGATTCCTTGTGGCTAGTAGGGTGGTTGGAATTAAAATTTAGGTAGCGGCCGGTGTGGGTTGGCTTCCTATAGACACCGAACTTTGGATCTGCCCCTTCTTTTCTTATGAAGACGTCCAGGAATGGCAATGTGTCGTTCACTTCTCGTTCCATTGTAAACTGAATTGAAGGTTCGACTGAGTTCAGGTGTGCCAGGAAATTTTCGACCCGCGACGTCTTCAGAATGCAGAAGCAGTCGTCAATGTAACGAATGAAAACCTTTGGTTTTCCTTGAAAGGTCTTGAGTGCCTCCTCTTCGATGGCCTCCATCGTCAGGTTGGCAGCAGTCACCGAGATCGCGGCGCCCATGGCAGTGCCGCTGGTCTGCTTGTAAAATTCTCCTTTGAAGGAAAAAGCTGTGCTCCTTAGGCAAAACTCCAAAAGCTGGCAAAGTTCCTCCGGGCTCGGGCTCGTCCTTGTGGCTAGGCCAGCGTCCGCTTCGAGGGCTTCCTTCACTGCAGAAACAGCAAAGGGCATAGGAAGGCTGGTGAAGAGCGAGACCACGTCGAACGAAACCATGCACTCGTAAGCTTCCAGTTGAACGTGGGACAGACGCGCGACGAAGTGGCTGGAGTTTCGCACGTGCGTTGATGTTTTGCTTGTTAGGGGCGATAGGACACGGTGGAGGTAGGCTGAGAGTGCCTTAAGAGGTGAGGTTGTGAAGTTGCGAAGAAAGGGCCCAACTTCGCAACTTCAGACCAGAATGAACAAACTTCTAGCATCCATCTTCAAGCACCACCCGGAATCAAAATATCTCTACTTACGCTTGACCTGCTGAAACGACTCAGCACCGGCCTTTTACGGACTGCCAAAAATCCATAAACCTGGCGTTCCGCTGCGCCCCATCGTCGACTCCGTGAATGCCGACTTTATGCCTTATTACAAAGAAAAAAACACGTGCCAAACGATAAGGACAGCAAAGTGAGGTATGGAAAGAAAAATGATAAGTCTAACATTAGGAGACAAAAAGGGGGCGGAGTGGGTGAGGGAACAAACGCGGGTTAATGACATGCTACTTGAAATTAAGAGGAAGAAATGGGCTTGGGCGGGGCTTGTAATGCGAAGACAAGATAACCGCTGGTCCTTAAGGGTAACGGAGTGGATTCTAAAAGAATGCAAGCATAGCAGGGGGTGGCAGAAAGTTAGATGGACGGATGAGATTACGAAGTTTGCGGGGATATGGTGGCCACACCTAGCAAAGGACAGGGTTAATGTGGAGACATGGGTGAGTACTTTGCCCTGCAGTGGGCGTAGTCAGGCTGATGATGATGGTACGTGTCGCGCTTGCTGCTTCGTGCTATCAGCTGGCCCATGCTTGGCCGACCAGACTAGCCAAATTTGTGATGTGGGTTTTCTATTGCACCTGCATTTGCGTACACAGAGGACTTGAATGATAGCAGGTGATCCTGTGCATCTGTTCCCGCCACAGCACACATTACCCACACTGAAAGCTTCTCTGCCTTTAGCTTCTCTGTAACCCATTCGTGTCGATGTAAATTAGAAAGTCCTTAGAGCCCTCTACTTTTTAATGATAATAACAAGGTAATGCAGCAATTCAATTGTACCTGTTCTCTTTCAACACAGTAAAGTGCTGCTGGGTCGAGTTCACAGTTTTACTTTGTAGGTGTGCTCAGGCTGTCATCATCATCATCAGCAGCAGCAGCAGCAGCAGCCTGACTACACCCACTGCAGGGCAAAGCCTCTCCCATGTCTCTCCAATTACCCTGACCTTTGAGAGTTGCGGCCACTGCATCCCCACAAACTTCTTAATCTCATCCGCCCACCATTATCATTACCAAGCTCATACAAATGGATTGATGCACGTAGAGTCAGCTGCGTAATGTGATACCACCAGCTCACCCAAGCTCTGCTCAGATTTGCCTCATTGCTGCAGGAGAAATAAGGCAGGCTGGAGGCTGAGAGGTGCAAAAACATGATTTTTCAAGAATGTCTTTGTGGAAATTGCAATTAATCATGTGAATTTACTTTCATTTTAGGAGCTGCACACACGCTGTGCGCCGTTCCATACTGATCATGCTGGCCAGGTACGCTTATGGTTACATTACTAGGTTGTTTTCATAATGGCAGTTGTGGATTTCTGTGTGGTTTTGAAACATAAATTGTATAAGTATTTGGCCTGCCACAAAAGTATAGGGGTGCATTCAGGGCCAGTGCTACAAAGGGATGTTTTGATTGCTGCAAGAACTTGAAGGCGCCTGTGTGGTCACTGTGGAAGGCCCCCTCCCTACTTAGGAATTGCTATTTGGGTTACTCAGTCATTTGGCAGAGGAATAGTGTATAGAGATAAGGGATGGAAGAATGCTTCCAACTAAAGAAAAAAAATCCAGCAAGCAGTCATAGAAGCAGAAGTACAAAAATGGCAAGGCTTTCTCTAATTTACATCGAATCTTTTTCATTTAGACTTCTTATTGCATAGAACGGCTGATGCTTGGCTTACACACATATTTTCTTTAGGTATGCAGTAGGTCTCATATTCTTGTATGGTATGGTCACGGTGCCAAAAATGATGGTGGTGTTAGAAAACTCGGAATACAGAGGAATGTCTTAAAATCAGCAGCGACACGTGAGGCCATGTGTTCCACGAACTAAGTTCGTACACCTTTCATGTCTGGCTGATGCAGCAGCTGTTCTGGTTATACACCTTCCAGTACAAGTTAGATACAGAGCACCAATAGCACTATCTAGACAAGTCGCAGCGTGCTCGATACTGCACTCGTTTCGCTTACATGCTCCCATCTTTCATTTGTTAAAAAGTGGCCAAAAGTGGTCAATAAGCTGAGTAGGCATCAGAAAGGCACTTCGACCTCGTGTATAGCAGTAGAGTTCTTACAGAATAATATAACTTGTGTAAGTATGGAATGACCACAATTGAAAGGCCACATTTCTTTTCAACTAAAGTGGCTGTTTGGACTTGTTGGTCAGTGATCATGGTTAAAGAATGCAGTGTGAAAAAACAAGGACAAATGAAAAAGTTGACAGGACTGGCGGGTGTCCATTTCTTCGTTTGTTTTTGTCTTTTCGCACTGTATTCTTTAACCGTGATCACATTTCTTTGTCCATTACATTTTTTTACAAAGCTTGTGCTCGCAAATGTTAGAACATACAAAAAAAAATGAAGCCTGGCTGATAACCGCCAGAAATTTTGTCCTGCCAAATATACTCACGAATGCAACAGTGAGACAGGTGGGCAAAAACAGCAGTACAACTTTTTTAGATTTTTGACAGTGGTGCTTGTACTGCAGCTACTGCTAGGATAACATGTTTTGCCTCTGCAGCTCTGTTGCCTTCGGGCATATATTTTGTAAATGAAAGGTTTTTGTGACTTGTAGCAGGCCTTCAAGGTGCCGGTGTTTTGGCATCTGTTTTAACCTCTGTAGCAAAAGCCTTGCCAAAAATAGCTATCAGGAAATGCGTCCATTGGAAGAAAAGTGACATAGGATAGCGATCATTCCGTACATACACCAGTTATCTCATTCTTTGAAGAATGCTGGAGCCAGGTGCAAGGTTGTGAGGGCCTTTTGGCCCCTAATAAACTTGAGCACCTTTGCCCACTGATTGACTAATGGAAGACAGGCATTAGTGAGTGAAAAAAGCACATTATCAAGCACAGCTTAACAAATGTGAACTGTGCTCGGTTGTGTTTTTTCTCGTTCCTTTGCTACATGATTGAAGATAAAGGTGCTATCAAAGTAAATGAAAGTAAATGGAAGGCAGTATTAGTGAAATTTTTTGATTTCGTAGCCTAATTTAGAGATTGTGCAAATTATATAGTGCACCAATAAATTTCGCACATTACGGTTTGAAGGCAGGTGTACTTTGTCCAGGCAGGCTGTTGCATCAACCCAATATTAAGGGAGTAGAACTTGCATACCGAGCTGCCTCATCTCCACAATCTTGTGGGTCATTGTAACTTGTCCATCTGGACAGGGGAATTTTTCCAATGCTGCCTTTGTTTTTCGGCACCATGTCTAGCAGATGCGGGGGACTGCCAAGCTCCGGACCGCTCAGCTAAAAACAGTGTCATGCGCAATGCAAGCATCAACCTTCCTACATGATTACAATTGTAATTACGATTACAATGAGGTTTCTGGCAGTAAATTCAGTTGTGAGTCATTGCTCATGCTGTGCACTTCCTTTGCCCCTCATCTCTGGGTGCTATTCCTTCTTGATAGTCTTCCTGGTCTGAGCTTCTGTCATAGCCTGTTGACATACACGAGAGATGGCATCTATGAATTTAGTGTTTTATTGGCTCTGACTGCGAAAGATGCACTTTCCAGGACTACTACCTGCAGATGTGCCGTATCTGTTTTCATAGCCACTGTAGTGCTGTAGTTGTCTATCCACTTCCCTATTTTGTAATGGAAGATTTCTAGGCTGTAGCAGGCCAGACATATATAACTGTAATGCAAAGAGTGCTGTACACATTAGTTAAAATTCATCGTCATCAGCCTAACTACACCCACTGCAGAGCAAAGGCCTCTCTCATGTCTCTCCAATTAACCCTGTCCTGTGCCAATTGTGGCCACCGTATCCCCGCAAACTTCTTAATCTCATCCGCCCACCTAATTTTCTGCCACCCCCTGCTACATTAATCTTCTCATGGAATCCACTCTGTTACCTCCAAGGATCAGCGAATATCTTGCCTTCGCCTTACATTCCCTGCCCGAGCCCATTTCTGCCTCTTGATTTCAAATAGGATGTCATTAACCCGCGTTTTTTCCCTCATCACTCCGCCCGCTTCCGGTCTCTTAACGTTACACCTATCATTTTTCTTTCCATAGCTCGCTGCGTTGTCCTTGAATTAAGCTGAACCCTCAATGTTAGCCTCCACATTTCTGCCCCATAGGTGAATACCAGTAAGATACAGCTGTGTTAGAATTTTCTCTTGGGGGATATTGGCAAACTGCCTTTCACGATCTGAGAGAACGTGCCATATGCGCTCTACCCCGTTCTTATTTTTCAAGTTATTTCCCTCTCGTGATCCGGATCAGCAGTCACTACCTGCCCTAAGTATACATATCCTCTTACTACT
The DNA here is from genome assembly GCF_055824585.1 of Amblyomma mixtum. Lineage (NCBI taxonomy): Eukaryota > Metazoa > Arthropoda > Arachnida > Ixodida > Ixodidae > Amblyomma > Amblyomma mixtum. Next base: position 161,940,188 of record NC_143013.1, read on the forward strand.
TCTAGCACCTCGCTACCAATTGTAAACTGTTGTTCCCTTGCTAGACGGTTGAGCATTACGTTGGTTTTCTGCATGTTCATTTCTAGCCCCACAATTCTGCTCTGCCTGTCTAACTCATTCATCATGCTTTGCAGTTCATATCCTGAGTGGCTTAGCCAGGCAATGTCATCAGGGAATCGCAAATTACTTAGGTATTCTCCAATAAATCTTGTCCCCAACTGTTCCCATTTCAGGCCCCGGAACACCTCGTGTAAACAGGCGGTGAATAGCATTGGTGAAATCGTGTCTCCCTGCCTGACACCTTGCCTTATTGGAATTTTACTGCTGACCTTATGGAGAACTATGGTAGCTGTGCAGTCGTTATGAATATCTTCCAATATTTTCACATAACACTCTTCTACACCCTGATTCCACAATGCCTGCATGACAGCTGTGGTTCCATCGAGTCAATTGCTGTCTGGTAGTCAATGAAGGCTATATATTGGGGTTCGTTATATTCTGCCCATTTCTCAATCACCTGATTGATTGCATGAATGTGGTCTCTTGTTGAGTATCCTTTACGAAAGCCTGCCCGATCATTTGGTTGATTGAATTCGAAGGTTGTCCTTAGTCTATGAGTGATTACCTTAGTAAATACCTTGGAGACAATGGATAGTAAGCTGATTGGTCAGTAAATCTTCAAGTCGTTGACATCTTCTTTCTTATGAATTAAAATAATGTTCGCATTCTTCCAAGCTCCTAATACGCTCGTGGTCACGAGGCAAGCGTATACAGGGTGGCTAGTTTCTCTAGCATAATCTCTCCTCCATTCGTCAACAAATCTGCTGTTACCTGATCCTCACCAGCTGCTTTACCCCTTTGCATTGCTCCTGAGGCTCTCTTTACTTCCTCCCTCGTTACTGGCGGGATGTCCCATTGCTGTGCTCTACTGCCTCTCTCTGTAACGTTCTGATTACATTCACTGCTGTAGAGATTTGTGTAGAACTCTTCGGCTACTTTAACTATCTTATCCATATTGCTTATGACATTGCCCTCTTTGTCTTTTAGTGCATAGATCTGGTTTTTACCTGTGATTAGTTTTCTCTTCACTGATTTTAGGCTACCTCCATGCTTTAGAGCATGCTGGGTTTTCTCCATGTTAAACTTTCTTATGTTGGCTACCTTGCACTTATAAATAACTTCGATAGCTCTCCTAGTTCTATTCTATCTCTGAAGTTAGACGTCCTCATGCGTTGGCGTTTCTTCATCAGATCTTTCGTCTCCTGAGATAGCTTTCAGGTATCCTCTCGAATGATCTGACCACCTACTTCTGCAGCACACTCCAATGAATTTAAATATGTATTTAAAGATAACAGTTAAGGTGGGAGATTGAGCTTTGAGATTTGCACTTCAACTCTGGAGTTATGCCGCTGCTACACAGAATACTTGATCGCCGTAGAGATATTTCATCATCTCGCACTAAGCTGTTGTGGCGCCACTGTCACAGTTGGTAATTTAGCCGGGAAGCTGTTGTAGCACTCACGCAGTTTTGAAAAGGTGGTATTTATTGTTTTTGTGCTATTGGCAACAGTGATAATATGCTTGCTGCAGTGTTTTGTGGCCAGCCTTCTTTTTTTTTTCAGTGAAATAAGTTGTACATTTCATGTTGAGTATTCTTTCAGCGATTAAATTACTTTGATTTTATTCCTTAGTGTATAGTTGCGAGTGCTCCATGTCTGAGTGCAAATTTCTACCACTGAAAAGTCTTCAAAACCTTGATAGATGTCCACACTGTTCTAGGGACTCTGTGGCTATTGGAAATCCCCATTTAGCTGCATTCAAGTGCGACTGAGTTCATAGCCATTTGAAAGCCTTCAAAATGCCTGTGTGACACGGTTATTAGATTTTGTGCAGGTTTGATGCTGAGCAGCCTGCGTGCTTGAGTCGGGTTTTCCAATGTCTGTATTTCAAACCTGAAAGTTTTCGAAATCATCATTAGTTCATTAATGGAGGAACTACTTGTGCCCTTTTCTGGACTTTCCAGAAAACAGATTAACTGAATTTTTTTGCATATAATGCTGCGTTTTTGCAGGTGCTGCATAGTGAGAACCTGTATCAAGACGCCAACCTGCAGGACTTGGAGAAACTGAAGAAATTGTTTAGCCACTTTGTGGCACCCCTCATGAGGGATGTGGCATTAATAAAGGCAGTTAAGGTGACCTTATCTGTCTTTTTGCAAGCATGCTACACACATGAGAGCCATCCCACGAAGCACCATTTCTGCAAAGCTTGTTAGCTCACAACCTGCATGCTGAATGAGGCAGTGACAGACAGATGAGGAGGCCTTAAGTTAGGGCATTGGCGTAACTTGTTGAGCAGTGATGTAGGAGCCTTGCAGCAATGCAAGGTTTTATCGGTATCATGATGGTAACTCCATTTGACACTGTCTAGTGCTCTGTGAGCCAGAGTCGGCTTTGTACATTTGGGGCTCACCCTTGGCTCTCGGACATTCTGGAAGCCTCACCCGGCTTGTGCATATTAGGCGAGGATGTCTCCTGCTGTGCGAGCCTGACGCGGCTTGCGCACTTTCTGTGAGTGATGTCTCAGGTTTGCGAGCTTGCTCGGCTTGCGCAAATTATGTGAAATATGTCTCGCGTTCTGCGACCTCGCTCAATCGACGCATTTTGCGTGGCAATAAACACGCAAAGATAGGCACGCAGAATCCACGCTCAATACTTTCAATAGGGTAGTACTATCAATAGAACTATCGATATACTATCAAAATAACTATCGATAGCGCGCTATCGATAGTACTATCGATAGTCTTTTTTACCATCGATAGTTTGACAGTGACTCAACAATCGATAGTATGGATAGTACTATCGATAGTTTTGCCTCACTATGTAGTCCCTTCTTGCTATGACCGGCAGCAGCTTTCTCTTTCCTCTCCTCTCCGATAGCTGCTTTCGGTGGCATCGCGCACACCTTGCACAAGCAGCCGCCGTGTCTCTTCCGGCCGCATTGTTCGTATCGGCCGGCACACCCAGCATGGCGCGGTCGCAGGGAAGTGAGGTGGAGGCCCCGTACGTCTCGCGACAATCCGCACCGCTGCCGCCAGCCGTCGGTTGAGCGTGAAGGGGAGTACCAAGAGTTGCGGTACGAACCCCGAACGAGGTGGTCCTGCATCTCCTCTCCGACTAAAAAAAGGGAGTCGCCAGGTGAAATTCACGCTTTCAGCCTCCCGCGACGAAGGGAGGGAGAAACAGGGGGTTGTAAATCATCGTCGAGGCAGCTGAGAAACAATGAAAACAATACTTTGGAAACAAAGAGCACGGGTGGTCCCGTTGTTATTCGAGACGTAAGTGGGCTGCTTTCAACCTGGATAGGACGCTGACGAGTTAAAAAAAATATTCAGGAATTATATGGTCTCGAACGAAGCAAAATTGAAGAAAAGAAAATTTGTCCATTAATCATGCCCAAGGGGTCGTAATTAACGCGGAGCCCTCGAATACGTAACTCTCTTTTCCTTTCTTCTTTAACTTCCTCCTTTACCTCTTCCCTTACAGCGCAGCACGGGTCTCCATCGAGATACGTGAGGCAGTTACTGCTCCATTTCCTTTCCTCCTAACCAATGTTCAATTTTCGAAGATTGTCCATTGGCATACCATAAGTAACGGCCATGAGTCAGACCAGTCCTAAACCTGTAAACCTCCCAAAGCAGACGAAAACCCACACTAATGGGACTGGGCGGGCGCCAGTACTTTCACTCTGTTGTTTAATCGGAGGTAGTGCTATTGCAATGGCACCCTTTTTTTTTTCGCGCACTCAGAGCCAAAGCAGACTTCTTACGGCGTACGTCCCCAGCGCAAGTGTGAACGCGCTCGTAGCAAAAACATTCGGACACTGAAGTAAGTTACATAGCACAACCTGAGGCCTCTGTAATTATGAGAGGAAAGGCACGAGATAAGCGCGTGAAGACGAGAGTGGAACGCGTGTGATACACTTGTAGGTCACGTACACGACACGTGGTGAGGCCAAGAATGGCGTTTCTATCCACGATGTCACTCCAGCCCCGGTCTCTTAGTCACTTCGTTTTTATGGAGGGGGGGGGGGACGTAAGTCTTTGCGGATCGTACTAGGCACGCGCCGCGTAACACCCGTTCATTATCAATTGGCGAGGCTTGACAAAATTTGTTCACTGTTATGCCGGTTCGTCAAAAAGCATCTAATGGTCTGGTGTACCAGCCACAGACTACCTTGCCGCATTTGCTTGCAACTAACTCAAAAACAGCGACTAAGGGCAGTGACATTTCCCCACTTATCGCGCAGTTGCATATCCAGTTCAAAACGGCAGCTGCATATCGTTGCACATTCGATGAAAACAATACCATTCGGTTAGATTTCGGTAGTCGTGAAATAATACCATATTAAGTAATCGGGAGCAGTATTTCGCAATTCGACTGTTTTCGTGCCTTAACAACTTCAGAATAACTTAGAAATAGTTACATCAAAAATTTCCTGCGGCTTAACTCATGTTAAACCTGGAGTGATGCGATATCTACAGCTGGGTGAGTGTACCTCGCTGAGTCGAGTTGCAAAGCCAGTCTTTCGCCGCTCCGTTTCTGTGGGCGTTCCTTCTTTATCTTCGTCCCTGAGCGTGGATTCGCTCTCTCCCTCTCTCCCCTTTACCACTCCTCCCCTCTCAATTTCGCCGCAGTGCCGCGCCGCCGGCATCTGCGCCGCAACACGTGACCAGCCACGGCGCCGCCACGATGAAGGCTGGAAATGCTAGCGTAATGTAAGCGTGCGGTGCGCACTCCAGCTGCGTGCTTCGACGTCACCCCGTGCATGTGAACAACTGACGTCACTCCGAACATGCGAACAACTGACGAGGCGGGCGGCGTCTGCTCCACCGTCGGCGCAGTGGCGAGGCGGGCTGCGCGCACACCAGCAAGGGCTACCCGTCACTCCTCACATGGGCACTGCTGGCGGAGTGGTGGTGCCATGGCTGAGCGCCACACGTCCGACCGGAGCAGCAGCGCCCGCTTGGCAGCACTACCGTAAGCCGTGGACGTTTAGCTGGAAGGCTGGCGAAGATGTAGAAGATTGGCTCACCAATTACCCGGTCGAGCAAATACAACCATTGGGATGCCACTCTGGAGCTGGCCAATGTCGTTTTCTTTCTGGATGGTACCGCTTTAACATGGCTGGCAAACAATGAAGCCTCTTTAACGAGTTGGGACCGCTTCGTGGAAGAGCTCCACAGCTGCTTCGGGGACACCGTTGCGAAGCGAAAATGCGTTGAGTAGTCTTTTCTTCAGAGAGCGCAAGTGCCTGGATAGACCTGGAATACGTACATAGAAGAGGTGTTGCAGCTGTGCAAAGTCGTTAATCCCAGTATGTCCGACGAAGATCGCGTTAGCGATCTCCTCAAGGGCATCGCAGAGGACGTCTACAGTTTTCTTATTAGTAAAGAAAACCTAGACTCCCCCATGGATGTCATCAAGGACTGTCGCACCTTTGAAGCTCTTAAGCTGCGGCGAATTCCTCCCAAGTTCGGCCGCCTGCCTAGCGTCGCCACTCTCGCCAGAGTGGATTTCCACGAGCCTGTGAAGATGTGACCCTTCCTGACGTCATTCGTCATCTTGTGCGCCGCAGTGACTTTTCGTGTGAGAGCTGTTCTCTGCAGGCTGCTCCGGCCTACCGCTCATCCCCTTCGAGTTTGTCCAGTCAAGCTACTACCAGTGCCACTTGCATCGACTACAGCGACGCTCCCCGGATCACTCGCCCCAACCCCAGAGCGGCAGTTCGTCCGCAACGCCACCTGCGGCAGCCAGAGTACGATGGCCACTTCGACACTGGATACGAAGAGTGTTATTTCGAGTGTCCCCGTGACCCACCTGTTTGTTACCGATGGGGTTGATCGGTCACATCTCCAGATTGTGCCGTCACTGGGCCCTGTTTTCCCGCTACCAGCGCCAACGGTCGCACCCCCATCCCAGTTCCAATGCGCCTGTTCATGACCGTGTCTTTTCGTCATCTCAGCCCCCATGCAGCTACGCGCCACTACAGAACGAGGCCTCTCACCGTAGCCTCACTCCACCTCCGCACCGCTCTCGCCGCTCGCCTTCTCTCTAACGTCGTTCCCCATCGTCACCGGGAAACTAACGTGCGCGGCCGATGCAGGAGCAGGTCGCCCGGTCATCGATATTGCCAATTCCTCTGGCAATTGTTATGTTAAGGAACCGCATTTAAGTTTTAGTGGACGGTACTTGTGTCGTGGCCTTAGTGGACACTGGTGCCACAGTGTCGGTGATGGGTTGAAAGTTGAAAGTTGTTGAAAGTTTATTGAGGAATACAATAAAAGTTGCAATTGTATACAGCGAGAGGTCCCATGGTACAAGACCGCGGGCGGGACCTCCCATGAAAATAAATTTCAATATGCAACATAATATAAAATACACAACACATTAATTAGCGACGCAATAGAATAAATATATGCACATAGTGTAATATTAGTTACTGAAAATATTGAAATACAAACAATGTAATGCACGATAATGTACAATAAAACACTCACAGATGCCGCGATACATAGATTCAATAACAAAAAAAATCAGAAATTAAGAACAAAAAGCTTTAGTTTGACCTTGAATAAAGAAAGCGTATTAGTTTGTTTGACGTCTATGTTCAAAGAGTTCCAAAATGATAAGGATGAAAAATGAAGGCATTGTTTCCCGTAGTTAGTTCTGACCTTAGGTAGTAAAAAGTTATTACGCAGCGCAAAACGTGTGACGATGTTGCTCATGATCGGGCCGGCAGAAAATATGCTTAGCGGGAGATAATGATGAAGAATCTTAAAGAATAGGATTCCAATGTTGTAAAAATAAAGGGCCGAGACAGGTAGAACGTTTAAATCTATGAACAAAATGCGGGAGGGTGACATTCGAGGGGTATTGGTTATGATGCGCATGGCTTGCTTTTGCAGTTTTATTGAAGACCAGAGATGAATATGATAGGCGTTACCCCAAGATGAGATACCGTAGTTTAAGTGGCTGTGGATGAATTCGTAGTAAAGTGAGAATAAAGTTTGGACTGGAAAATAGCTTCGGGCTTTAATTAGTGCGCGTAACCCATAAAAAAATTTTCTTGCACGTTTCAGCTACATGATGATGGAATTTTAAGTGAGGGTCAATGATAATACCCAGAAAAGAAACTCGATCTTGCGGCGAAATATCAGCAGAATTGAGGTATAGAAGTGGTGTGATGGGCAATAGCTTCTGAGGGGGATGGCAAATCTGAAAACAAGTTTTAGTTACGTTCACGGACAGGCGGTTAATGTGGCACCAGCGCTCAAGAGAATTAAGATCATTCTGTAAGTTAAGTATCAGCTGATTATTGTCCGGGTGCGATGATGCCCAATTGAAAATTCCACCAGGCCGTATGTGGTGTTAACACCAGAGTGGAAATTCAGACACGGTTCTGGTGTTCCCGGGCTGGTGTTTCCGGGCTGGTGTTTCCGGGCTGGTGTTTCCGGGCTGGTGTTTCTGGGCTGGTGTTTTTGGGGCTGAGAAACCCACGAGGTTGTGCCTGGTGTTAACACCAGAAAATACGGTTTGGTGTCTCCGGGCTGGTGTTTCCGGGCTGATGTTTATGGGCATAAAAATCCACCAGGCTGTGACACCAGACGACGTTTCCATGCATGCAGGCATACAGGCTCGTATCACGAGCCTGGCATGTGCCCTGCTGCATTCGGTATGTATGGTGAGACGTAATGGTGCATTATATGAAGAAAGTTGCATAGGAAAAAATCCCATGCCACTTCTCGGATAAAGAAACATGCAATTTTCTATGCTTACGCAAGATGTTTATTTCGGGGGCCTCTGTCGCCGTAGCTCACAGGCTTTTTGTGATAACCACATTCGAATGTTCTTCGAGGCCTTGGCGACGTCCTCCTCTCCGTAGCCCTTTCTTGATGCGTAGTGCGTGAAAAACACTGCGTTGAAAAGAAAATGCACCATGAGTGTTAGAATGCCGCACATTTGGATCTCCGCACTAGTTAATTTAGCTGCGGTACATTAGATGGCAGCTGTAAAGAAACAAAAAAAATTTGAGGGGACATTTAAGCTCTGCGGCTCACAGTTTTCTTTATTTCACCGCCACCTCTCACAACCAATCATTAATTTCACTGCTACCTTCCATGATGGGCAGTTTCCTCACAATCCAGTGGGGATGTTGTGATGATGCCACAACATATGGTCCTTTCTTCCACTAGCTGTCAAATTATCTGCTATCAAAATTCCTGAATTGCTTTCCCACTGTGAACAATAAACCTTTCAGGCATTATTTTCTTTTAAAAACACTTAAATATCTAATTTCATGGCTGAAGGTGGAAGCACAATATCAATCACACAGAATGTTTAACACCAACAGCAATCAATTTTTGCGGACACAGAGCACATTGAGTGAAAACTTTAGTCTGCTTACTAATAAATTTCAGAGTTAAACTGCAGTTAAATTACAGAACTAATAAATTTGAGAGTTAAACTGCAGTTAAATCACAGAACAGAGAGCAAGATGATCGCGTTCACCTTTCAGTGCATCAACTTTGTGGGGGGTGAGGGGCTGTTGAGGCGGCTTCTCTCCGCCTTGGGCGGCGAACCGGTTTGACAGTGTGCCCGTCACACTCCGCTTAGCCAGCACTTCCGTCGACCATATGGCAGTCGCGGCTCGCTTCACGAAGTGTGAGTCCTTGGGCACTGTCAGCAAATGGTCATAGAACTCTTTGGTCAGATGTACCCCATTGGCCAGGTGAACCTGCATGAAATCAAACCAAACTACTTTCAACACCACTTCATAATGTGAAAAAACACACACAGCCATACAGCCCATAAAAACAGCTGCTTCAAGGCAATCTGTGTTCAGTGCAGGTTGGACTATAGCAGTTAATGCAGCACAAAAAAAAGGTTACGTCACTTTCGTATCTGCCCTCAGCTCATGACAATATTGCGGCCCCTGGCCAACTAATAAAACAACAAAACAAGAAAAAGGTAGGCTCTTCCAAGAAATAACAGTTATCAAAATTGGCCATGTTACGTCCACTGCAACACAAATGCCTCTCCCACGGATTTCCAATAACAAACCTGAGGAATTCACAGCCCCAAATATTTTCCGAGTGTGTCCTCTCACTAGCTGTCGAAGCTTTCACACTCGCAGACAACCAGCTATATACCACACATCTTCCCTAAATCAATACCCAGGTCCCATGCAAGTCTATTGTTAAGCTCGCATATTCCGAACCAAGAGTTGTGCTTCATTCCACACTGCTCTTGTCGCACCCGAGTGCACCTGACCACCATCTGGTTGGATTTTTGTTTGACTTCAATGGTTTCCGGCCTGTTTCAAAGAATGCCCTCCCACAAAAATTTTCTGTATTGACCATTTAATATTGGAGATATAGCTATCACAATCAAGAAATTTCGCTGCCTTCTGTTTTGGTTCCAGCAACTGAAAAGTGCAGTATTACCAAAGCACGCACACTTATACTGCAAGCCATGAAAAGATGGAAGTACAGGTGTGTTTTTTTGTTGCATTCCTACACTATCATTTAGAGGAACACACAATATAAATTTGAGTTGGCATGCATCCCGTTATATTCTCAAAGACCACTATCATCCAAAATGTGAGCTTTTATCAGCTAGAAAACACCAAAAAACGATGTACAGATGTTGGCACTAGCGGCCCAATTTATCCAGAGTACTTGTTTGTTTGTAATCTCTGAACATGGTCAGGGGACCTTTAATGTTGTGGCTGTCACTGAAGGAATGAAGCTGCCTAAATAGTAATAGCCCGGCAAATTTGTTGCTTGTGAATGTACTCTGCTTCTGCCACCTTGCCAGTATCTGTGGCACAAGACACAAGAGTTTCATTGTCTCGCCTTCGCTATTATGTGAAACAACTAAGTAGTAACGTTAATACTAATATTAAATATTGTTAAGCTGTATCTTTAAACATACCCTCCCAACCTCTGCTACTGTGCACACTTGTGTGCCTTCCCTGGTGGGGCCTTCCTCCTGGCTACCCAAGCCCTCTGTGAAGACTACATGAGCCAGGGCTCCGGGAATGGAGCTCGGTGGAGGCTCAGAGGTGGCTGCAGGCGGAGAGGAGGGAGCTGATAACACTTCAGCCCAAGGAGCATCTATTCCAGGCGCCCAGGTAGCAGCTGCCGATGTAGGAGCCATCAGTGAAGAAGCTGCTGATGCCGCAGGTGCCAATGCTGCAGGTGCCAATGTCGCAGGTGGAACAGAAGCAGACGCCGCAGGCGCAGATGCAGCAGAGGCAAATGCAGCATTGGCAGGTGGAGCAGAGGCAAAAGCAGCACGGGCAGGTGCAGCACTGGCAGATGCAGCCGCCACGGCCGCGGAAGGTGCAGACGCAGCAGGCAGCGCTGCAAAGGGTGGCACAGATGTAGACCAATGAAAATAACTTCATCAACGATCATGGTTTTTTATAATGCGAAATTTGAGCACAGCTTAATTTTTTCATATATTGAGGCAGAAAACAGACAATACTTAAGCTACCCTCAAGAGTACAATATGGAGCACTCCCGCTTTATCCAGTGCAAGGCCTCTAAACTACAACACTGAAAGAACGCTCCTCAGAGGTGCGGAGTGGAGCAGTACAACCCTTGCCTGGCTGCAGCGTCCTCTCCTGTGTTTACTGCTCTTTGCAAGAATGCATTGCAAGTTGGTCGCCTCAGTGCTTCAAAGAGAAATGTTGAAGCCACAGAGGACGAGTCTTGAGTCTTTGTTAGGAGCGGGCCGCGAGGCACATGTCCCGTATATTTATAATATTGTGTGCCTGTTCTCATGGTAAACGCCTCGCACTCCACAAACAGCCCTCATACACACTCATGCATGTGCTCGTTGACAATTCGACTGCAGATTCATACCCGACTCAAGTTTAGACGCAGTTTTGTGGTAGATGTTATACTGATTCGAACATAATCAGCCATGCACCTGTGCGAAAAGTGCCTCCAAAATAAGCTCAACTACAACCTTATCTACCGTTATTCCTTCCCATAGCTGGGGATTTTTGCGGCATGGCTCACTGCTGTGCCAAAAAATCTATCAGTTCGTGTAGCCCACAAGAAACTGCATGTTTAGATATGGCTTTGTCAGGTATTTATTATTTTTTTTCTAACACCTGAACTAATGAATTTTAAGATCTGACATTAATGGAAAGCTTGGTCTTATTGAACAAGCCAACATGACTGAGTGAACTACTAGCGTGTTGACTTTGTGAACAAATAAAAAATTGTGATTTATGGCTTAACCACAATTTACAATTAATCCATGTCCCGCAGCGACACACAGGCTATGAGGGACACCGCAGTGGAGGGTTTGGGAATAACTTTGACCACATGGGGTTTTTAATATGCAGACGTTGCAGAGTACACGGACCCTTTTTGTGTTCTGCCTCCTTCAAAACGCCGCCACCACGGCCAGGATTGAACACAGGTGTCCTGGCTAAGCAGCCAAGTGCCCTGACCACTCAGCCATTGAAGCAGGTACAGCAATTATTGGTATGGTGTTTTAAAGCAAGGGAAGAGAGTAAAAGAGTAACACAAAAAGATTTGTCGGCAGTCATGGCTAGGTTAAATCCTTCAAAGTGAGAGCAAGTTGCTCTTCAGTCCGCAGATTTCAATATGCGCCGTAAGCTATTCCCCCCCTCCCACCCCAACACACACACACTTCCTTCTTAAACCACACAAAACTTTTTCCCAGGTTATGTGACCTGAAAACATTTAATCAATAAGCTTGCACAGCAGGAAATACCGAAAAAAAAAACTGATTATAAGGAGTGTACCATCAGCTGAGAGGAAGCGCAAGAGCTGGTGCTGCAGCTTGATGCTCAGCTGGCGCAGCTCCTCGTTTTCTCTTCTCAGCTTCTGCACCTCTTTCTCTGCTGCTGTCTCTGTGCCTCTGGCCATAAGGTCGTCCGTTGCGGCCTGCTGCGCGATCATCCGCAACTTTTTGATGTTTCAAACCTGCAGTAGTTAACACAGTGTCAAAACACATATTCACCCATATTGTCTTTAACATTATAAAAAAAATTAAATTTCTTTCGATGCAAACTGCAGAAATGCTTGCATGTGACACAACGTTACTGAAAACAGATTAAACATCACATTTCATTACAAGGTTCGGGTTTCAATTGCGCATACATACTTTATTCTGTGCCAGGTCTCGGGCGTTTTGCGGGGCGCGCGACTGCGCCACGGTGTCATTGACCAGAAATATGTTGGTCCATTTCTTCTTTGGATTCTGGGAAGAAAAGAAATCTCTTTTAGGGGTATGTTCGCACAATTTTCCATATATTGATTGTAATGATAAAATGCAAGATAATGTTTCCTGCACCAAGCCTTTTGCAGCAGCTTCTATTCTAAATTATTTAATTGACAGTGCCTATCTGGCCATCAGCCAGAATTGCCCCAACACTCATCCGAGAATACAAGCGAACCGTTCCCGCCTGTGTAAAGTGTCGTACTGTGGGACACCGCACGGACACTTGCCCCACTCCAAATTCATCTACGTGTGGCCTTTGCGGCCAAAATGTTACTGTGACGCAGGATGGCCCTGCGCCACATGAGTGCAACCCAACATGTGCAATCTGTGGACTAGCCCACCCCACGGGCTCGAAAGATTGCACGGCGAAATTCCGCCGACTTCATCTTGCCGGTGTCAAGCCCTCTCGACATGGAGGATTCGAAAAGCCAGAGTCTGGAAACAGACAAGATCCCACCACCGGCGGAGCCAATGGCGGCGCGGTACGTGGCAATAACGCCACCGGCTCGCTCGAGGAAAACGTCAACGCGGCTTCCTCATCTCCCGGACTGAAGTCAACGGGAGAGAAGAAGAGAAAGAAGAAAAACAAGAAGAAAAAGCAGGCACCGCCACCGCCCTCTAGCGGAGACTACGCCAAGAACTTTCCCACCCTCAAACCAAGTGGCGCTGCCGGAGCCCGGGCCCCGGCGCAGCAACAGCACACTCAGGTGAGCAGCTGGGCAGGGGTCGCTTCCTCTCCTCCCTCCCCTTCGTCCACTTCCCCCTCCTCGGCTTACGGCGTAGATGTCGAAAGCCGCCGGCAAAATGAGCAGCTTAGAGCACAGATCGGGCAACTGCTCGCCAAAATTCAAAATTTAGAAGAAAAGTTAGCTGCCGCGACGGGTATCCCGAGTTCCGACGCCATGGAGAGTGAGCCCGAACTGCCGCCCGCGTTCGCGTCGGCAATGGCCGCGATGGAGGTGCGTCTCACTTCCCAGCTTGAGAAAATGGTGGAAACGGCTATGAACTGCATGGAGTCCAAATGCTCGGCATCGGTCCCTGCAGCCATAAGCCGCTGCATGAAATCAAAAACCACCCGGACCAGTCGGCGGTTCGAGGGGATCCGAGCCTTCAATACGCACAAGAAAATTATCTGCAATCCCAGAGACGCGGTATCGCAGGACTCCAACGCCACACCCCCACCCAGTGCTGGCTCTAGGCCAGAGTCCAATCAGCCCCCGTCTCTCACCTCTAATCCTAATGATGGCGGCACGGCCTAACAAGCGTTCCCCTCCTCCGAAAACACACACATTGGTAACCGTAACGCAGTGGAATTGTAGAGGCTTCAAGTCTCGGCAGAAACGCGCGAACCTGCGCCTCTACCTAGAAACTTTCGAGGCTTTACCCGCCGTGGTCGCCCTCCAGGAGCCAGGAGCGGCGGCAAAATTGACTAACTACGTGACGTTCCAGCGAGACCCCTCGTCGTGTCTCCTCGTACACAAGTCGTACACAGCCACCGAAATCGACCTCGATCTCAACATACCGTACTCGTACGCTATGGTAAGGATACTTCCCCTTCGCCGATCGGATGCTCCCCTGCACGTACTTAATGTATACTGCTCCCCGAAAGTGAAGCGAGTGACCTTCGCGGACCTCTTTAGCCGTGCACTTAAAGAGGCGGGTCGCGACCCCCTATTGATTGTGGGCGACTTCAACGCCCCTAGTCAGCTATGGGGCTATCGTAAGGAGGAAGTGCGCGGACGCATGCTGGCGGAGCTGGCGTCCACACTGCGCCTCACCCTCCACACCGACCCGGCATTTCCTACCCGCGTAGGCAACTCGGTGACCCGAGACACATGCCCGGACCTCACCTTCACTCGTAACATAAGACACCCAGACTGGATCAACACCGAGGATACCCTCGGCAGCGACCACTGCATCATCAACACCACTGTTTATACACGCCCCCTAAAGCGCCCCACCACACTAGCACGCATCCCCAATTGGACCACCTTTCGCAAAAATTTCCCATCCGACACCAACACGACTATCACAGAGCAAGGATACGCAAACTGGTCCCGGTCAGTCATATCGCACCTTCGCTCCCACGAGAAGCAGATACAGCTTACAGAGGTGGTCACGGACGCGGACAACCACCTCCTCCACCTCTGGGAAGCGCGCCGCGGCCTCACGCGCCGCTGGAAGCGCCAGAAACACAACAAGAAGCTCAAAGCGCGCATTACGGACCTCACCCAGCAGGCAGCAGAGTACGCGGCCCAACTCGCTGACTCCAACTGGGTAGATCGCTGCAACACGGCGGCGAGGCAGATGTCGAGCCGCAACACTTGGCGGCTCTTCCGAGCCCTCATCAACCCAACACATACCCGCACAGAAACGCAGAAGCAACTACACAAAGCCATGCACGCATTCCAAGGAAATACAACGCAGTTGGCACAGGCACTCCGGGATCGCTACCTGTGCACAACGCAGGACGCCCGCAGACCGGCCTACTCCTACGCCGGCAGGGAAAACTCGGAGTTGGACAAGCCTTTCCAGCTTCACGATCTGCGGGCGGGTCTGGCCAAAATGAAGAGGGGCACCACGCCGGGCCGGGACAAGGTCACCGTCAAACTTTTGGCGAACCTTCCTGAATCAGCGTACCAGTGCCTTCTAGAATACATCAATGCGATCTGGACGGGGGAAACTCCGCTCCCCATAGACTGGAAGACGGCTCTTGTCACCTTCATCCCGAAGGCCGGCAAACCGATCGACACGGACAACCTCCGCCCCATCTCTCTCACCTCGTGTGTGGGAAAATTGATGGAGACGATGGTGCGGGATCGGCTGTCCGAGTACCTCGAACAACACAACACCTTCGCGGACACCATGTTCGGATTTCGCCCACATAGATCCGCACAGGATGTCCTGCTCCAACTCGACCGCGAAATCTTGAACCCCATTACACACCCCCACAACGATAAAATTGTCCTTGCGCTCGACCTGAAAGGAGCGTTCGATAACGTAACTCACGAGGTCATACTCACACATTTGAGTCAAACTCACTGCGGCACCAATACCTTCAATTACGTTAAACAATTTCTAACGGACAGACTGTCCTACATCAGAATACAGGACGAAGAGCACGGACCTTTCTTGCTCGGAACGAGGGGGACTCCACAAGGCGCGGTGCTGTCCCCTCTGCTATTCAACATTGCCATGATGCGCCTACCCGCCCTGCTTGGTGCGGTCGAAGGGGTCCAGCACGCGCTATACGCCGACGACATCACCATCTGGGCTACGCAAGGACGCCTGGGGGATATGGAGACTAGCCTGCAAACGGCCGCCAGCATAGTGGATCGCTATGCTCGAGACTGTGGTCTGCAATGCTCCCCGCAGAAATCGGAATTCGTGCATTTACGTCCCTCGCGCACATGCTCGACCCAAATCAATCTCTCGTTGCAAAGCGGTCCCATTCGCGAATCCAAGGAAATCAGAGTCCTTGGACTCTTCATACACAACCAGCGACGCTGCGACACAACACTCGCCAAGCTCCGGCAGGTGGGGGACCAGGTGGGCCGCATGGTCCGCCGGGTTTCCAACAAGCGCGGTGGGTTACGATGCAAAGACGCCTTGCGGCTGGCGAACGCATTCGTGACCAGTCGAATCTTGCATTCGACTCCCTACCTCCACCTGCGGAAACAGGAGGAGGATTCCCTCGAGGTCATCCTCCGCAAAATCATGAAACGAGCGCTGGACCTCCCAGTTTCTACCTCTACCAGCCGCCTTATGGCACTGGGAATGGTGAACACTTTTAGGGAGCTTCGGGAGGCCCACCTCAACAACCAATACACTCGTCTCACAAAGACAGGGTCGGGCCGCCGCCTTTTAGCCCGACTACACATCCAGCACACTCAATTCACAGAGGAGAGATGCCGCCTTCCCGTACACTGGAGACGCGCCCTCCACGTGCGGCCTCTCCCCACCAATATGTCCAAAGAGGATCATAATGGCAGGCGCCTGGCGCGGGCGGAAGCCTTGGACCGCCATTTTCGGAGCAAACCAGGAGTCTTCTACGTGGACGCGTCCGGCCCGGACTCTAGGGGATGGTACACGGCCGCGGTCGTCCACGAGGGTAAAACAGTAGACGCCCTTACTTTCAAGGCCCAGTCAGCAATTCACGCAGAAGAGGTTGCCATCGCTTTGGCAGCCTCTGACACCTCCTCCAAATACATAATCACCGACTCACGAGGGGCTTGTCGAAACGTCACGCAAGGGTGGGTTACTCCCCTAGCTTATCGTATTTACCAAAACTGTAGCCGAGACTCGGATCCCGCGCACCGATCTATCGTTTGGGCTCCAGGTCACCAAGGCGTCCACGGAAATGAGGCAGCCGACGCCGCCGCCCGCGCGCTCTCTCTCCGGGCATTTCCCACGGGACCCGACGCCGACCAGGACTTCCATTTCAATACGATTTACACTTTTAAGGAAATATGCGATTATTACAAATCCACGCACCAAACTCTTCCCACCCCATGCAAAGGGCTGGGGAAGGACAACGAGCGGGTACTCCTGCGCCTGCTCACCAACACGATGTTGTGCCCGGCAATTCTAAAGCATTTCGATCCTAAATTCGACGGGCGGTGCTCACACTGTGGGGAGGTGTCTGACACCTACCACATGGTGTGGGCCTGCCAGCAGAACCCATCCCTACCCCCTATCCCGAACCCCACCCGAGAGGACTGGGAGGCGACCCTGTCCGGTTGCTGCACCCTCGAGGCCCAAAGGGCCTTAACGCAGCGCGCCCGGGCTGCGGCAAACGCCAATGGTGTGCCTGACTAGGCATCCCACCTAGTGGTTGTAAGGGCGTGACCCTTCAGGTCACGACCCCCAACACCTCTCTCTATGATTAATAAATGTTTTCACCACCACCACCCACACTCATCAGAGACTGGCTGCTCAATTGAGTAGTCTGTCCTTTTTTTTAGAATGAATCATTTTCGCCACTGTTCAGCAGCAGTAACAAACATTGCTACATGAAACTGCAGCCCCAGGTTTTTTTGTTTATGGGGGTTCAACGTCCCACAGGAACTCAGGCTATGAGGGATACCGCAGTGAACAGCTTCAGAAATTTCGACCTCCTAGGGTTCTTTAATGTGCACTGACCGCACAGTACACGGGGCCTCTAGAATGTCGCATCCATGTCAAGTTTTCAGGAAACAATGCAGAATCGACACTTCCTTCCTAGTGTGGCGTGAGAACCTCTGTCACATTTGGCAGCTTTCTCGGCTACAGAGGCCTTCACAGTTTAATACTCAATACACGCAGCTAGGACATGGTCATCAACTGAGCTGTAACCGAGAGCAGTGAAGTATATATTCTATGCTTCCGAACTAGTCCCAAGTGATACACACAACCCCCCCCCCCCCCCAAAAAAAAAAGCAACGGATTCACCCTGGGAAGACCAGCCACTCATCACTTGTACATAAGACAGTTCATTACTACAACTGAAGAATGCCTGGAGGGGCACCAGTGAGAAAAAAAAACGTATTCACGAGGCCCAGTTGATGGAGGTGCCGGGAGAATTTCAGCCGGGCGACTCTACCATCTACCGGACACTGCCAGATTAATTTCGTTACATCCATCACCATGCAACATGCTGCAAACAGGACGGAATTCGCAAACCTGCAAGTTGAACGTGAGAACTGCACAACAGCGGTGCGCGTTACGAAAGGCAGAAAAGCTCAAGAACACATTCCTATAGCCCTGACAAGCAAATTCGAGTGCTGTACCGCCGTCAGCACGCTTAACAGGAACGCTCGCTTGAGCGTCCTGCACTGATATTACAGCCTCTGAGCGCTGGGCGCAGAGTCCAAGACCATACTGCACGGTATGTTCGTGGACGTTGGAGACAGCTCGTGCCCTGCTTCCACTTTAATTTTGTCTCAGACGCAGCGGCCGACGCCCAGCGGCACTAACGTCAGTGAAAGACAATCGCTCGAGCGTCCGTGTTAAGCGTGCTCACGGCGGTACATACATAGAGGCTGAATGAAGTTTCAATATCAATCAACGCCCTACGTAAATACAAGGGTAGCCACAGCTGCCGCAAAGTAGAAATTACAAAAGTACTCAGACAGTAATAAAGGTGTTCTTACCTGTCATCTGTAGGATTTCAGCGTCGTAGTATCAGCCCTTTGTTTTGTCATCTCCCTCCCAATAAACCTGATAGATATTTCCCGCCGCAAAATCTTCCGTGCTCTTTGGGTGGAAATCTTTCACTAGAACCGATGAAGTGACTTTTTTCACGTTGTCAAGCAGAAACTTTACATATACGTAAAACACCATTGTACTGATGCACACTCGGGAGCAAGTCACCAATGTCGCGCAGTATAGAACAAAAAGGATGTTGGAACGGTTGGAACAAACTCTACATGATGTTTTCGTAATGGTGTGTGTGGCGCTGCAGTCTTGTCAAACAAAAAATTGCATGCTGATGAGACTGCACACAGCTTTAGCGCGTTGCTAAACAGATTATTATCTGTATTATATGTTCCAAATGTATAGTAGTTAACTTTGTAAGCGCCACTTTCTTTTTGGCTACATTGTAGCGTTTGCCTTGCTGGGAGAGGCGGGCACGCTTTGAAGCACGCTATAAAACAAAAAAAAAGGAAAGGAGAGGCGGGCGCGCGGAATTTCCCGCGCAGTCTGTCGTCGCCTCCTTGGCTGTGCGTTCCATCTGTCTTCAGTGTCGTTCTTGCACCTTATTCAAGCCAACGCCTCATCTACTTGTACAAGCCTGTTACAAGCGTGCAAAGGAGGTGCTCCAACATACCTCCCAAAAAACGCTACCGCGCCTATTTGGAGCCAAATGCGCTATCACCGAAAATTCCGCGGCAGACGACATGGAGCCGGCTGCAACGTCTCAAGCACCGCAGGTAATTCACCGACTTGTTTACGTCATATGCTAGGGCCCATTCACTTTCTGCGGAGAAAAGGTTTACATTCCATGAACTCATAAAGAATGCGCAAGTGTTTTTTTTTTTTTTCCGAGCTGTGCAATGTTGCAAAAGCGACCTTTGCCATTAGGCTTGTGAGCCGCGAGGAGAAGCCCGCTTTTCAGTGAGTTCTTGAAGCAAAACGCGGGGCGAGCAAGTGCATATTTGTGGGTGTGGATGCGGAAAGGAGGTACGGGTCGCTGCGAAATAAAAGGCATTGCAGAAGTTGAGCGAAGTAGGGACAGCAAAGAAGGGCAAACGGGTGCTGGAGCTGGACAGCTCGAAGCGCCGAGCACCGGCGGCAGGGATCATGACGGCACGGCTGCTGCTGTGCGATGTGCTTGCATTATCGACCTATTCGTTTATTCTGTATTTCAACTTGCCCCCCCCCCCCCCACCACTTTTTTTTATTTGTGAAAGGGGTGGGGGGGGGGAGAAAGCTAAAGTCAGATTTTTTTTTTTTGCGGAATCGCGAGAACCTAGGGTCCTTACACCCACCGCAGGCAGTGGTCATGCTCTTGCCTGCGCGGTAAGCATCTAAAGAGAGTTCCTGAAAAGGCGGAGCTTACATGGCCTTTCAACGTCCAAAACATTGTCTGTGATGGATGCAGACGGCTGATAGCAGAACGCAGCATGAGAAACAGGGCAAGGAAACGGAAATGATGAATTCATGCGGCATAAACCATGGCAAAAAAGTTTGTCGGTTCAAAGATTGCGGCCGAAGAGAGCAAGGCAGCGCGGGTGTACAATGATCAGGAAAAAAAAGCACTCCACAGCATCGAATTAAGAGGAACAAGAAACAGAAGCAGAAGGAGACTGGTGAGGTGAAATGTGGATCGAAATATTGCGTTGTGAGGGCCTTTTGTAACATAGCCAGGCTGAAATACAGCCAAATAGCAGCCAAATTGGATGTAGCCGCCATCATTTGGGGACTTGAGCACAGGCGCCAATGAAAAATGCTGCGTATAGAAGAGTTCATCAACATAAATGCAGTCAAACACGAACTCCAACTGAACACTATAAATGTGTGAGAGGTGTCGACTACATCGGCATACTATATGTAGATGTGGCAAACATGAGTTTACGTGTCGTACATTAGCCACCACCTGTCATTTCTCACCATCCTAGGCGATGGTGTAAAAGACATCCGAAGGAAATAAAGCTTTGATTACTGACAGCACTTGGTTAAGTATGCAACAAATGCCGAGAAGTATGCATGCAATTCTGCTCTGACATCATCTGTGAGCAGCACGGATTGCACTGATACTTTTTAAAGCCCGTAGTAATTTTTATGGAAAATTCCTCTGCATACCAGTAAGAATGACAAAAAGTAAAAACACTGAGCCCTCAACATAGCGGATCTCTCAGGTCTCTCTCTTTGTCCAGCAGAACACCGGTTCAGACAAATCTTCTCATGTCAGTGTGTGAAGCTCACTTTATAGCACTGTGAGAGCTGGAGCCGGTCACTTGGTCAACATCTTATCACAGCCAATGGCAGAGTTGTGTGCAGTGGACGCAATTACAACTGCTGCCCTCTCACATCCATTCCCATTTCATCAGCTGGAGTAGTCCCAAATGCTCAATCTGGGTAAAGAACAAGCGGTGTGAGGATGGAGCAACAATTCAGCATTAATTGGGCTCACGTCATGCCATGATAAGATGCTGACCCACTAATCGGCCAGATTTCTCAAAGCATGCCACTCGGGCTTTCGTCACTGTCTGATGTAGCTAATACATTCCTCTTTTGTTTATTCTTTGCAGTCAGCTGCAGTAAATGAGATACCAAGAGGGGACGCTGAGGTTACAGACGAACAAACTGAGAGTGAAGAATGTCTGCTGCCACAACCTCAGCTCTCTGAACAAGCAGGAAGTGCTGCCTCTTTTAACCAGAATGCTGAGCAGGGAGACCCTGATGTGTATGAGGAAGCTGACGACCCAGATGATGATATTTCTGATTTCATCGCAGCCAACTCAAAGACGACTCTTCCTGGCCAGTCCACAACCCGACTGCAAGCCGTGCTCCTGATATTATCATTTGTTGTGGCAGCTAAGCTACCAAGGACACAAGTTGACAGCTTGCTCAAGCTTCTGAACGCCCTCTTTGCTGAAGAGGTTTTTCCTTCAACCAAATATGGCTTTCGAAAACTGTGGAAGCTTCAGCAGTCAAAAATGGTGAGCATTCATGCCTTCTGCCCGACTTGCCAGTTCTTAATTGATGGCAATGGTACCAGCCACTGGCGTTGCCGAATTTGTTCAGAAGTTGCAAGCCTAGGAGAGGTTTTGAAGAAGGGGAGCTTTTTCATCACTCTTAACTTGAAGCGACAACTGCTACAGCTCCTGCAACGCATGGGCAAAATAGTTGGAAGCAACCTGCGTCAGCTTGCTTCATCATGCCCAGAGGCTCTCACCGATATCACAGATGGCCTGCTCTACAAGAAAGTTCGCAGTGACCATGAAATGAAATGGAGCGACCTAACTTTGACGATGAATACTGATGGTGCACCGGTATTTAAGTCAAGCAAAGGTTCTGTGTGGGCGATACAAGTTGCCCTCAATGAGCTTCCCGTTCCTCTGCGATGGAAGAATATTTTGGTTGGAGCAGTTTTGTTCGGCAAGGAGCATCCACCTGCACATCTCTTTATGAAAACCTTTGTGGACAAGTTCCAAGAGGTTGGCAGCCTGATGTGGACCTTTGCTGATGAAGGTGTGGAGTCTGCAGTCAGAATTGTGGGGTGCTGTGTGGACTCACCGGCCAGAGCTGCTTTGCTCAGTGCAAAGCAGTACAACGGGTACTACGGCTGCACTTGGTGTCTTAACAAGGGAACTTTAGTTGACGGTGAGACTCCTGCTTTCATTCAGTCTTATGAAGGACACAGATATACAGCAGATGTTTTACATGGCAGATTGGTTGCCAGCGGTAAAAGTAAGGAATAACAGCCTACTTGGCTAGTTGGATGTTTTATATTTTGCCGGTGTTATATTCATGTTTTTAATTATTTTCATTTGTTCTTTACTACTGCTTTGATCTGTGCGGCATGAAGTCAATTTTGATTTTAATGATTTGTTGTGTTTTTGTTGTAGGCACAGTAAAGCACACGTTTGAAGGTGGTGCCATGGTTAAAAGGTCCCACGACACTGTGCTGTCAGCCATGTCCCTTGCAGTTACACGAAAGTGCTCTGTCGATGGAGTGAAGGGGCCATCTCCAGTTACGAAGCTAGGTACATTGGACTTGGTCTCGGGCTTCACTCCCGATTATATGCATTGTGTCCTGGAGGGTGTGACTGCACAAATGACAGAGCTTTGGCTGTCTGCAACTGGGAAGCCTTGGTATGTAGGAAACAGAATTGCCGAGCTAAATCAGAGTATATTGAAAGCACGGCCACCAATAAGCTTCTCGAGACTGCCAAGACCAATTTCAGAGAGGGCATTCTGGAAAGCCACAGAATGGAAGTTTTGGTTTCTATACTACAGTGTGCCATGCCTTCAAAACATTCTGCCAGATAGATATATTAGGCATTTTTCATTGCTGGTAGAAGGCATTTTTATGCTGCTGAGAGAAAGTGTTGAACGCAGTGACACTTTTATTGCAGAAAGGTTGCTGAAACAGTTTGTGGAGGAAGTGAAAATATTTTATGATGAAAGTGCGCAAACGTTCAATGTTCATCAACTTCTACATCTGGCGAAATCTGTTAGGATGACAGGTCAACCTTCCCATTTGAAGGGGGCAACGGGGACATCTTGAAGCTTGTGTCTGCTGCGAAAGGGGTTCCTCGGCAAATACCAGAAAGATTCATTATGAATGGAGTTCTAAATTCTTTGAAACGTCTGGTACATATTCCTCCATTTTTGAAAAAGCAGCAGGAGCTAATTTCAGGTACAATTTCTAAACAGCGCAAATCTAGTGTCTTAGGTGCAGCTTTGCCACCTTGTGTCTATGAAGAACCCATCCAAATACTGTTGAGGCAAAACATTGGTTCCGAGGCATGTGTAAGTGAGTACCTTAGAGCTCGTGTCAAGGGGTTCACTGTACACAACGCCCATTACCAACAAGCAGAAAGAACATGTGCATGCTACCTGGAAGCAAATAACGGCAAACTTGCTAAAATTCTCAAGGTGTTTGCTGCTGACAGTAAAATCTTGCTGTTGTGTCAAGAATTGATTACTGAAGTGTTTGAGCTGCCCTTTTTGTTCAGAATCGAGCACCCTCCATTTGGCATCGCTCTCTGCATGCTTTGCGAAGAAAGCGTTGTTTCATCTTGTGTGCTTGTGTAACAGGAGAGCACATTCTTAGTGAAGATGCCTAATCTTCATGAAAGTGATTAGTCATTTTCAGTACCATGAGGGAACAGCATGAAAATATTCTTAAGTAAGACACTTGTATCCCACTTGCTTCAAATGCTGTCAAATGGGAAAATGCTGCCCCTGTGCACCATACTTTTGCATGCTGGATACTACCGAGCTATGAAACAAACCTTTCGGCATATTTTTAACTTTTAGGCCTCCTTGGTGTTATGTTTTTACAAGCACGGGTGTACAGTTCGACACGGCCCACTTTTGCAGGGAAACAAAAATTTAAACTTCTTCAGCTTTTGAGCTTTTTTCATCGGTGAACTGCATCATAATACTTCTTGAAGCAAGTTTCAGTGTACATGCAAGTCGTCTTATACATCCAAAGGAATGCGGGATGGATATTTACCATATTTGAGGTCTTTTTATGAAGTGATTGCTACAGCTCTGTTCCTCTTTTTTTTTCTACAAAACCAGTGGTCAAAACTGCTTCAAAGCGATGTCATTCTGAGCACAGTTTTACGATATGTATGCAGCATGTGAGACACAAATACAGCTTTGTGAAAAATGCAAAAATGATGATGCTGATCTTTTCGACAAAGACAAAATACCCTTTGCCCAGTCTGTTGCACATCTTCCTCATAGCAGTTTCACTCATCCACTTTTTCACTGATCTCCATTTATGAATGTGGCCAACTTGCTATTGCGTTTTACAAAATTCAAAATGTCGTGAGACTTGACAGCACATTGCAAGGTACCTAGTTAGTGTTGTTTGAGGTTGCAGCGTGTTGCATTATCATTAACACACTGTCTTGTTTGTTGTGCATGTTCACTGTCACATGGCAGTGGCATCCAGTACACTGTCTTGTGCATGTGCAGCAAGAAAATGTTTCGATAGGCTTGTTTTTCTTTGCATTTGCCAACACGTCAACACATACATGCTTCAATGGCAGCTTAGTAAAAAATTCACATACGTACATGCCAACTGTCTCCATCAAGGGAACACGTAGCCTTAAAAATTGAGCCCGCTGGATAGACCAACCAAAGCTCCTGCAGTGCCGCGTTTCACATGAGGTTCGGAACTTAGTATTCGGAGAAGCCTTTGCCCCACAGTATATGCAGTTTAGCTGATGATTTCTCTGCAAGATATATCCCTATATATATGACTTAGCAACCCGAATGAGCCAGCTTTTTTGTAAGTGTTCATTTGTGTTAAATGAACACACTTATCAGGGACTGTTATCTCTGTGTTTTCAATCTGTTCCGAGTACATGAACAGTTCTTTGAAGCAGTTCTCATGCATTCGTTTATATCCAGTGAAAACTGCACCCATTTATTTTTATTCTTTGCTTACTTCAGCTTGATAACCTGACTGACATTGTATCCTGTGATATGAGCCCTTTTTATATAATATTGTGCCTTATTAAGTAATGTCAAGTTGCGGTGTACTGTCTTGTGCATTATTTGTTGCTCTGCTGCTGAGCACGAGTTTTCGGTTTCTTGTCCTTCATGCTTCGAAGTAGGCATTGTCGTGAAAAACAGCAACTCATGCTGAAGATGTTGTCTACAGTGTATTTGCACTTCCTTTGCACCTTTCCATAGCCTTCAGTGGTAATGTACAGCGGGGAATTTTTTCAGTGCATGTAACTTTGGAAGGGCATTGTTTTTCAAGACCCTTTATATAATGATATGTAAAATGTGTTTTGCTTGTTTTTTTTACCTACATGTGCTGACCTTGAGACCTTGTTTGGCTGTTGATGAAAAAGTTGTCTGGGGCATCTCTCCTAGCCGGTGTTAAAACAAGTAAACTACAGTAGCAAAATGCTCCTTTTAGCAGCTATGCAATTGGTGATGTTTGGTCAGTGCACGAAATAATCCTCGGCCATTTAAACTTGATAGTTCACATTCTCTTCTGCATCTCTTAACAATGTACAACTCTTATGTCAGTCAGAAAATTAAGCTCTTACAGGCAGAATCTATAGCACAGAGGGAGCTTAGGATGTTTTCGGCTGTTTTGCCGTGTGGCACTTTTCACTGTTGCCAACTCAGCCATGCCTGTTTCTGTCTTGCTGTTCCTTATGGTTTCTGGCGTTGCGTCGATGAGCAAATGCACAGTGCTGTGTGAAGTTGTCTTCAAATGCCCTTGCAAAATTTGTTATCAACTCAGCTGGCATTTGCTGCTGTGCTTAATGCAGCTGGCAACACTTCAGTACTTTCCCACCTGCCCGTCAAGTGTTGTGTCTGCACAAAAGCCCACCTCCTTATCACCATTCCGATTCCAGTAATTTCATTGCCTAGATCACTGTGAAAGGCACTGGTAAGCACTGGGGAAGCTGCCTGGCTGTATGAAAGGCCCCACATTGCTACAATTCAGGGGAATGAATTGATGGTGTTCTTTTGTGATGCTTTCAGGGGCACTTTCCCAAATGCCCATTTCGCGAAGGCACTACTGCAGCCCTGAAACGAAGGAGTTCTATGCTGAATTTTGTGAATAAACGTGTTTTAATTTCTTTCAAGCTTTTCAACCTGCTGTCATGCCTTTATGTTTTCATAGTCACACCAGATACAAATTTTTTTATTGTCCTGGCTGATATGAGCATTTAACTATACCTGGAAGCTAAAAAAGTGTGCCTTTTTGTCCACATAATAAACAGACTGCCATTCATCCTTAGTGTAATAGTAATAAATACTAAATTATATGCTGTATGATATGCAAATGCACCTCACAATTTACCTTTGACTTTTTTACGGTTTGACTGTGGTGTGAAGACATGAACACCCATAGTTGCAACAATGGACTATGCAATTAAGCAGGACAGAAATCTTTCATTAATCTCAGTAAGTACCAAACCAACCTACATGTTGGTCAGTGCATGAAATAATCATTGGCCACATGTCTGGCATGTGCCTGAGATTGTATCTGGTACATCTTGCATGCAAACTAGAATGAACCGAACAGATAGATCTTTTTGGTGGCGCTCGGCTCCCGCACATGAATACAGCAACAGGTATGGTGTGCTTGAGCTGGATCATATACGCCAGATGACTCGAAACCAGTCTAGTGTACGTGCACACCAGACGACATGAAACCAGTCTTATGTGCACACCAGACGACATGAAACCAGTCTGGTGTGCACAACAGACAACACCACACCGGTCTGGTGTGCACATCAGACAACACCACACCGGTCTAGTGTGCACACCAGACACCACCACACCAGTCTGGTGTGCACACCAGCACTACCAGGCTGGTCTGCACACCAGACACCACCAGGCTGGCCTGGTGCCCACACCAGCCACACCAGGACATCCTGGTGTTAACACCAGGACACACGAAACCATTCTGGTGGATTTTTCAACTGGGTAGCATGGTAGAGTCATCTGCGTATAGTATGTATAATATTGTAATTCTTTAAACAGGATGGTAAATCATTAATGTAGAGTAAAAACAATACAGGGCCAAGAATTGAGCCTTGTGGAACACCCTTGTTAAATAAAGCTATGTTAGATGTATGGTCATTAATAGAGACTATGTGCTCTCGGTCACAGAAAAAGCTCTTCAAGAGCATTAGGGGAGGTCCAGTGATACCATAAGATTCCAATTTGTGAAACAAGGTGGAGTGATCAATGGAATCAAATGCTTTTCTAAAATCTATGTAAACTGCTCCTGAGAACATTCCTTTATCAATTGTTAGCCTAACGTAATCTTTGAGAGACGCTATTGAAGTATCTGTAGATAGTCCGCACTGAAAGCCGTGTTGACTACCTGTCAATACGTTAAATATTTCAATATAACTACACAACCTTACTTCAATTAGTTTTTCTAAAATTTTGTCAAAAAAAGGAAGAATTGCAATCGGTCGATAGTTATTTGACAAAGCTCGATCACCTTTTTTTGAAGACCGGTATTATTTTCGCTATCTTCAACTGCTTGGGATAACTTGCAGATTTAAAAACTAGATTGCAGATGTGGCTGAGGACTGGTGCAAGCAATGATCGGATACTTTTCACATGCTTTCCATGGATATTTCAACGCCGGGGACGGTCGTCTTTCAGTTAGCAATTACAGATAGAACTTCGTCTGGACACGTGGGGGTAAGAAAAAAGGAGTGAGGGCAACGCTCAAGAGAAGGTGTGCATAACGAAGAGAAAGGATAATTAGCTGAATTGAAAAAATAATTGCTAAATATATTCGCCATTTCCACGGGATCAGATAAAGTAACACCACCGTGGAAAATAGATTTAACTACATTATGTGACTTACGAATACTCAGAAATTAGTCAAGCAGCTGCCACTTTCGTTTAGAATTGTTAGTATGCCTGGATGACTTGTTTTCATAATAACATCGTTTAGCTTTCTTTAGAAGCGATGTTAGTACACTGGAATACCTTTTATATCTCAATTTAAGACGAAGATTGAACGGCTGGTGTTTAGTTTTCTTATACATGTTTTCTTTTTTCTTCAGAGAGTTTAACAGAACAGTAGTTATCCATGGGGAAATGGGGGTAACATATTTTCTCGTGGATGATTGGAGCAATGCGCATTTATTGATTGCTGATTTCAATTATTTTCGACAGCTCAAATACAGCCACTTCTGGGTTCGAGAGTCCCAATATATATGAAAGATCAGTATTAGACATGGCTTCAAAATATTTTCCGCTATCAAAAACTGACTTCCTTGTGGACATGTTGTTACTACAGCGAGATGATAGTGCGCAAAGAAATACCGGAAAATGATCAGTGACATCACATTCTATCACGCCAACTGGAGGAGCAGTGGGAAAATTCGAAAGAATATGATCAAGTAATGAATGCGAGCCATGGTCAGTACAAACCGTAGGCGTGCTAATTAAATTTGCATAACCATAGCTGTATAAACAGGTCGTGTAGTCGACACAGATGGGATTAGTCATGTCTACCATATTGATATTAAAATCTCCCATAATGAAGACGTTTTTATTTTCGAGAGATAGTTTATGGAGTGCTAGTTCATAAGCCCGGCAAAATTCAGACGCATCATTTGAAGGAGACCTATATATAGCGCCACATATAACCTTCTCTGTGCCACCAGTAGATCGGCAATCAATTTCTATCCAAACCGATTCGCATTTACTCACATTCAAACACAAATCAAGACGTCTTTTGTAAGCAATGTGCTTTGAAATGTTGATAGCCGAACCACCACAGGGGTTATCAACACGGTGTGCGTATTCGCATGAATAGCCAGGAAAAGCATAGAAATCTTTATCAAGGGATGATAACCAAGTTTCAGAAAATGAGATGATGGAAAATTGATGCTGAAGGGAAGTAAGCAAAACGGTTATGTTATCGTAATTCTTCCGTAGGCTACGAGCATTGAAATGTATGGCGACAGACCTTTAGCTTCGGATAAGATCGAACGAGCATCTTCCGGGCAATATGATGCCGTGATAGCGATTAGAAAGATGTAGAACGCCCGCACCCGTATGTCTATTCACGGAAAATTTCAAGGTCGTCTACATTATTTATCCGAAAGACTGCGCTGTTCTGCTCCTTCCTAGCTAGAATAACACAGTTCGATGTCCACAACAAGGCCCATTTGTTATCTTTCTTAAGCTTGTGAGCCTTCGAAAAAAGGTCCTTGTTGTCAGGTGAAAGATGGTCGTTGACATAAACAGGAGCCTCTTGCGTTTGAGAAAAACCCAGGCATGTCGTTGTAGGATGTGTTTTCCTAGCTTTTGCCAGGAATTCCGCCTTCTTATTTCGCGAGAGGAAACGAACAATTATGTTTTTTTTTTCATTCTTGTTTCGTGTTGGAACCCTGTGCACGGTATCCTGAATTTATGGGCAGTCAATCTCGCTGCCGAGAACCTCAACGATCTTGTTGCAATCTTCGCCCTGAGTCACAGGGACACCTCTAATTTTTAGATTGTTCAGACGCGAATATTGTTTCAGGTGGGCAACCCTGCGCACTAGGGCCTCATTGCTCTCGTGTAGTTTCTTGTTCTCGGCAGTAAGACTGGCGTTCCGATTCTTTATGGTTTCAAACTCCTTGCTCATGAACTCAAGAGATTTTTTCATCTCTTCAACCTCATTTTGAAGCTTCTTTGCAGTATCATCACTGCGCAAGGCGACGGAATTTTTCACAGTGTCAAGTACATCAGCTTTCAAAAACCACCTGGGTCGTAAATAACGTTCGCTTGGTATAGTACTGTCATATTCCGTGGTGTACGCGGAGAATCATTGCTTCCGATTGCTATTTGTTCTGGCCACGTGTTCCTAACTGAATTCATGGAGCTTCCTCGTTCTACGGAGATCACCCTAAGTATTGACTTTCTGCAGCAGTGAGGCGCTACCCTCGACTTCGGCAGTGACGGCATATCATTAAGTCCTCGCCTTCGGTCAGCTCTCATAGAAAATGCACCGGTGGTTGCCAAAGTGTTTTCTGCCTCCGCAGATACCGTCGTTCCAGCGATGTCTGCCATATTCGTTCCCGTTGTGTCGTCTAGCGCTGTTTCTGATGCCTTTGATGCTGTGGTGGAACCTGGTTCCCTTAACTGCGCAAAATAAAGTGTGCTGGTACCCCGCGGCCTCGTCCATGTGACCAAGGGCCATGCCACTGTTTGGACTGTTAATCATTCCAACGAACTCGCCGTGTTGTCATGTGGTTTAAAACTTGCCGGCTTTGAAGAACGCGTTTCTGTACCAGTTGCCGTGATCACTGAGAACGTGTCTCGTCCAACTAGACGCCGCGATCTGAGCGATTCTCAATTCCTAGCCATGGTCAATAAATGCCTACCCACTAGCGACCGCCAGGTACTAGTGGCCGTTTTTATGAAGCATGCGGACGTGTTTGACTTCGGTCGCGACCAACCACCGCCGATTCCAGCTTCCCGTACCCATCACATTTCTTTATTTTTATTTATTTATTTTTATTTATTTATTTCCGATACCCTCATGGCCCACAGGGCATTATTGAGGGGAGCGGTACATAGATATAAAATGAAACTTACAAAAAAGGGGGGTAACGCATACATAAACATGCGTACAAAAATGATACGCATGATGGAAAAAAGAAAACTAGCTGCAAGAAAATACAGAATTCAAAAAAGCGAAAGAACACAATAATTAGGAATACCATCACCGAAACAAATAAATTCACAAAAACAGTCGAAAAACGTCGCAAGTAAACACAAAGATATGAACAAGAACATCACCATTCGTAGAAACATTGTACGGGTACGCTGGCAGAAGGCTATTAATGAAACAAAGTGCATACGAAAAAAAAAGAACAGAGCTAAATACACAATCTTCAAAACGAAGTGAACCAATTGAGGCTATGGTAAACCATATTGTAATGACAACAGTGTCCTAAACTCATCAACGTCCTTTGAAGCTACAATATGTGGTGGTAGGTGGTTCCACTCCGACAAAGTTTTTGGAATAAAGGAATTTATGCAGGATGTTGTCCGGCAACGAGGAACGCCAACTTTCCGTGAGTGATCGATGCGGGATGAAACATATGTTGGTGTTGGGATCAATGCATCTTTAAGAGTAGAGTTCATGCTGTAAATTTGCCGCCGCGGTGGCTCAGTGGTTATGATGCTCGGCTGCTGACCCAAACTACGCGGGTTCGATCTCGGCAGCGGCGGCTAGAATTTATTTGGAGGAGAAATTCTAGAGGCCCGTGTACTGTGCGATGTCAGTGCACGTTAAAGAACCCCAGGTGGTCGAAATTTCCGGAGCCCTTCACTACGGCGTCTCTCATAGCCTTAGTCGCTTTGGGACGTTAAACCCCATAAACCAAACCAAACCATGCTGTAAATTTAAAAAAAAACAGACACAGACGGGATACTTTTCTGCGCAGAGCAAGAGGGGTTAACGATAAACTATATTTTTTATTTCTGTGACACTAGAAGCACGATCATAGTTGCGCACAATAAAAGGCGCTGCTCTATTCTGCACAGTTTCTAGGGCGTCGATAAGTGTGTTAGTGAAAGGGTCCTATACAGACTTAACATATTCTAATTTTGAGCGCACAAGTGACTTATACAGAAAAAGCTTGACAGGGGTTGGTGCTAAGTAAAAATTGCGCTTAAGGTATCCAATCATGCGGTTAGCGGAAGCCGTGATAGAGCTGACGTGCGCTTTCCAAGTTAGATCTGATGTTAGAATGACGTCGAGATATTTATAAGATTCCACGGGTATTAGCAAGGAAGTAGAAATAGTGTAGACAACGGGACTGGAATTTTCGCGACCGGAAAAGCGCATTACTTTGCATTTAGTCGTATTAGGAGTCATTTGCCATTGTGAACACCAGTTAGAGATAGTGGTTAGGTCTGCCTGAAGTAATTCTACGTCATTCATATTTTTTATTTCGTGGTAAAGGACACAATCGTCCGCAAAGAGTCCTACTGAAGACGTTACATTGTTAGGCAGGTGATTAACATATACAAGGAACAGCAAAGGACCTACAACAGAACCTTGTGGGACGCCGGAGGTCACAGGAATTGATGACGAGTTAAAGCCATTAGCGTGTACATACTGCAATCGGTTAGACAAAAAGACAAGGTAGAGCACCGGACGCGTAATTCGGAGGTCGTG
This sequence comes from Amblyomma mixtum, assembly GCF_055824585.1. Lineage (NCBI taxonomy): Eukaryota > Metazoa > Arthropoda > Arachnida > Ixodida > Ixodidae > Amblyomma > Amblyomma mixtum. Next base: position 161,972,357 of record NC_143013.1, read on the forward strand.
GGTTCGGATCCCACCGGCGGCAGTGGTTGTTTTTTCTTCTGCTTTTCTAATCAATTCGCTTTAACCGATAACATATTCAGTAATATTCTAAATTAATCAACACCACAAAATAAATAAACAAATTAAAAAAAAAATATCCCCTGTGCCACTTGGTTTCTGTGGCTGTTGGCTTCTTTCATATTTATAACGAGCTCCTCATTCCCCTTCCCTTGTTTCCTTAATTGCTTAGCGAGGGCCTCGGTTCTGGCAGCCTTGACGCCATAGGAAGCATAAGAGGGTTCTCACGCAGCTTCCACCCTCTCCGTTCGATGACGTTCTACGTCACACCTGCGGTAACTCAGGACGTTCTACGTCCGCCGCTTATGAACGTGGGTGGCGCTGATGAACACTCTCAAAGTTAGGTTACTTGTAAACATAAATACCCCCGAAAGCAGAAGATTTGACAGCCGTCGCCGTAGCTCAGAGGTAGAGCACCGGACGCGTAATTCGGAGGTCGTGGGTTCGGATCCCACCGGCGGCAGTGGTTGTTTTTTCTTCTGCTTTTCTAATCAATTCGCTTTAACCGATAACATATTCAGTAATATTCTAAATTAATCAATACCACAAAATAAATAAACAAATTAAAAAAGCTTAGCCTCTCCCGTAACCGAGAGTAGAGTAAGCATGAAATGTTTACGGGCCTAATGTCATCTTGGTGGACACCCGAACCGCACCGCACAGGAAGGGAGGAACGCCACCACCCGTTCAGCGCGATGCCTTGCCATTTGAACGCAAGGTTTTTTGAGGAAAGGAAATGGCGGAGTAATTCTCTGCCATCTCGGTGGACACCCGAACCGCACCGTAAAGGAAGGGAGGTACGCCACCACCCGTTCGGCGCGATGCCTTGCCCTTTGAACGCAGCGCTTCTCCCCCGGGCCCCTGTCCGCCTGCGCGGCTTTGCTTCGATGCGCGAAGCCCCTAAGAGATCACGTACGACAACGAAGTGTATCGTGGCATTTATGTGCTTTTTGCACGCGTTATTAGAAATCGGAAATTATAATTCCGTGCATTATCAAACCCACAGCTCCACTGATATCTTGATAAACATTGAGAAGGCACTGGCAGCAGTTATTTTTTGTCTCGTTTGGAGACCAACCGGCGCTTGCATGCCGGTCGCGTAGGAGGGCTTAGAGAGTCTCGTTAAATCTCGTTAAGTCTCGTACGGTGCCCGGATGCTCTCGTTTCAGAGCCCGGATGAGTGGAATTCAGTGCCCGGATGAGTGGATTTCAGTCCCCGGATGACTGGAATTCAGTGCCCGGATGAGTGGATTTCAATGCCCGGATGAGTGGATTTCAATGCCCGGATGAGTGGATTTCAATGTCCGGATGAGTGGATTTCAATGCCCGGATGAGTGGATTTCAATGCCCGGATGAGTGGATCTCGGTCTCGGCGTGACGTCACCACACTGCCGACAACGGGGGCTAAAAGCATTTCATGCTTAAAAAAAAATATCCCCTGTGCCCCTTGGTTTCTGTGGCTGTTGGCTTCTTTCATATTTATAACGAGCTCCTCATTCCCCTTCCTTTGTTTGCTTAATTGCTTAGCGAGGGCCTCGGTTCTGGCAGCCTTGACGCCATAGGAAGCATAAGAGGGTTCTCACGCAGCTTCCACCCTCTCCGTTCGATGACGTTCTACGTCACACCTGCGGTAACTCAGGACGTTCTACGTCCGCCGCTTATGAACGTGGGTGGCGCTGATGAACACTCTCAAAGTTAGGTTACTTGTAAACATAAATACCCCCGAAAGCAGAAGATTTGACAGCCGTCGCCGTAGCTCAGAGGTAGAGCACCGGACGCGTAATTCGGAGGTCGTGGGTTCGGATCCCACCGGCGGCAGTGGTTGTTTTTTCTTCTGCTTTTCTAATCAATTCGCTTTAACCGATAGCATATTCAGTAATATTCTAAATTAATCAACACCACAAAATAAATAAACAGATTAAAAAAAAAATATCCCCTGTGCCCCTTGGTTTCTGTGGCTGTTGGCTTCTTTCATATTTATAACGAGCTCCTCATTCCCCTTCCCTTGTTTGCTTAATTGCTTAGCGAGGGCCTCGGTTCGGGCAGCCTTGACGCCATAGGAAGCATAAGAGGGTTCTCACGCAGCTTCCACCCTCTCCGTTCGATGACGTTCTACGTCACACCTGCGGTAACTCAGGACGTTCTACGTCCGCCGCTTATGAACGTGGGTGGCGCTGATGAACACTCTCAAAGTTAGGTTACTTCTAAACATAAATACCCCCGAAAGCAGAAGATTTGACAGCCGTCGCCGTAGCTCAGAGGTAGAGCACCGGACGCGTAATTCGGAGGTCGTGGGTTCGGATCCCACCGGCGGCAGTGGTTGTTTTTTCTTCTGCTTTTCTAATCAATTCGCTTTAACCGATAACATATTCAGTAATATTCTAAATTAATCAACACCACAAAATAAATAAACAAATTAAAATAAAAATATCCCCTGTGCCCCTTGGTTTCTGTGGCTGTTGGCTTCTTTCATATTTATAACGAGCTCCTCATTCCCCTTCCCTTGTTTGCTTAATTGCTTAGCGAGGGCCTCGGTTCTGGCAGCCTTGACGCCATAGGAAGCATAAGAGGGTTCTCACGCAGCTTCCACCCTCTCCGTTCGATGACGTTCTACGCCACACCTGCGGTAACTCAGGACGTTCTACGTCCGCCGCTTATGAACGTGGGTGGCGCTGATGAACACTCTCAAAGTTAGGTTACTTGTAAACATAAATACCCCCGAAAGCAGAAGATTTGACAGCCGTCGCCGTAGCTCAGAGGTAGAGCACCGGACGCGTAATTCGGAGGTCGTGGGTTCGGATCCCACCGGCGGCAGTGGTTGTTTTTTCTTCTGCTTTTCTAATCAATTCGCTTTAACCGATAACATATTCAGTAATATTCTAAATTAATCAACACCACAAAATAAATAAACAAATTAAAAAAAAAATATCCCCTGTGCCCCTTGGTTTCTGTGGCTGTTGGCTTCTTTCATATTTATAACGAGCTCCTCATTCCCCTTCCCTTGTTTGCTTAATTGCTTAGCGAGGGCCTCGGTTCTGGCAGCCTTGACGCCATAGGAAGCATAAGAGGGTTCTCACGCAGCTTCCACCCTCTCCGTTCGATGACGTTCTACGTCACACCTGCGGTAACTCAGGACGTTCTACGTCCGCCGCTTATGAACGTGGGTGGCGCTGATGAACACTCTCAAAGTTAGGCTACTTGTAAACATAAATACCCCCGAAAGCAGAAGATTTGACAGCCGTCGCCGTAGCTCAGAGGTAGAGCACCGGACGCGTAATTCGGAGGTCGTGGGTTCGGATCCCACCGGCGGCAGTGGTTGTTTTTTCTTCTGCTTTTCTAATCAATTCGCTTTAACCGATAACATATTCAGTAATATTCTAAATTAATCAACACCACAAAATAAATAAACAAATTAAAAAAAAATATCACCTGTGCCCCTTGGTTTCTGTGGCTGTTGGCTTCTTTCAATCCATCTTAGTACGTTATGGTCAATGTTAAGTTTACTTAGTTTGTAAAGATGTAAGTTGTGCGACACTGTGTGAAATGCTTTGGGAAAGTCTAAATAAATACAGTCAGCCTCGTTGTCATGATCAAGTATGAAGTTAATATTGCTTGTAAGACTTATTAATTGTGTTTCGCAAGAGAAGTATTTTCTAAAACCATGTTGTGCACAGTTGAAGAACAAAGATAACTCAAGAAAGTTAGCTAGGTGAGACAGGATGACGTGCTCCATTATCTTGCAAGGAATGCTGGCTAATGATATTGGTCGATAGTTGGGTGAAAGGTGTTTGTCGCCTGATTTGTGGAGTGGAACCACGTTACCTAATTTCCAGTCATCAGGGAGTTCACCGTCTTGTAGGGATTGCTGAAATAATTTTGACCGTATTATGGCAGAATATACTTAAGTATTTTTCAGAATTTTACTGCTGATATTATCTGGACTGCAGGAAGAGCATAATTTCATGTGATCTATGATACTTATGATGCCTTCAAAATCAAAATGAATACTGGATAATGAATACTGATCAATACTGGGTCTGCACAACCGACTCGACAGAAGCCATACCGCGTCTCCCCTTCTGAACGTCAGATAACCGATGAACAAGTCCGTGACATGTTACGCCGCGGCATTATTCAGGAATCTTCAAGCCTGTGGGATGCTCCAGTGATCCTCGTCAAAAAGAAAGATGGCACATGGCGATTTTGTGTCGACTATCGCCGGCTTAACGCTGTCACAAAGAAGAATCTTTACCCGCTCTCACGCGTTGATGATGCCATTGACTGCCTCCACTCAGTCTCCTACTTTTCCTTGGTGGATCTGCGGTCCGGATACTGGCAAATGCCGATGCACCCGATAGACAAAGCGAAGATGGCGTTCTTGACACCTGACGGGTTGTATGAATTTAATGTTATGTCATTCGGCCTTTGTAACGCTCCTGCCACTTTTGAACGATTTATGGATACGCTTTTACGTGGCCTGAAGTGGGAAGTTTGCATGTGTTATCTGGACGATGTTGTTATTTTTGGAAGGACCTTCGCCGAACATAACAGACGCTTAGCCGTTGTCCTAGACTACATAGAGAGAGCGGGTCTCGTAATGAACTCCAAGAAATGTCGCTTCGGTGAATGCCAAATTACTGTGCTTGGTTATCTCGTTGACAAGGATGACGTCAGGCCCGACCCGCAGAAGGTTAAAGCTGTAAGCAGTGTCAAACAGTCCAGATCAGTGAAAGAGCTCAGGAGTTTCCTAGAGCTTTGCTCATATTTTCGGCGTTCCGTTCCCAAATTTTCTAATTTAGCCTACCCGCTCCAAAATTTCCTGCAGAAAGACACTCCTTTCCACTGGACTCCCGAATGCGACTCCGAGTTTCGCCAGCTCAAGTTTCTCCTTATCTCGCGACCAATATTGCGTCATTTCTGCCCGACAGCACCCACTCAACTCCGCACTGACGCCAGCGGCATCGGCGTGTGTGCTGTGCTTATCCAACGCCGTGAGGACAATCAACACGTTGTCGATTATGCAAGTCGCGCCCTAAGCAAGTCGTAACGCAATTACACTGCAACAGAGCAAGAGTGTCTCGCCGTTGTTTTCGGCGTACAACGGTTTCGTTCGTACCTTTATGGACGTGCTTTTACAGTCGCTACAGACCATCATTCTCTGCGCTGGCTTGTGAACCTACGCGACCCCCGGGGTCGGTTGGCCCGCTGGGCATTACGCCTGCAAGAGTTCAACTTCAAAGATTCTTACAAAAGTGGCCGCCGACACGCCGACGCAGATTATCTCTCGCGGCTACCGCTCACGGCTAACACTTCCGATGATGAAAACTATGACTACAATTTCGCTACCGGTTCCCAAGAGTTTCCGGATCTTGGCACTTTCCAGGCCGAACGACGCAAGGATCAGCACTTGGTGCCACTTTTTGCTGAGGCCCGTTACCCGACATCCGCAAGTACTTTCTGCATTCGCGATGATTTGCTCTATAGAACTCATTACTCGCCTGGAGGTCCACGCTTTCTCCTCGTCGTTCCGGCTACTCTGTATTCCTCTCTTCTACACGAAATGCACGATGACGTCACTGTTGGGCACTTGGGGTTTGCCAGACCCTTAACCGCACCAAGGAACGTTTTTACTGGACAAAAATGCATCGCATGGTTCAGCGCTACGTGGCCACCTGCGTGCAGTGTCAGCGGTTAAGCTTTCCACAACTTCTCCGCCTGGAGGCCTGCATCATGTGCGACATCCAAGCACACCATATGAACAAGTTGGTCTCGATCTTCTCGGCCCGTTTCCGCGCTCGTCCAACGGTAAGCGCTGGTCATTTCTTGTGCGTTGATCACCTCACACGTTACTGTGAAACCACCGCCCGAACTTGCGCCACCGCTGCTGAAGTCTCGCTCTTTCTTCTTCATGCTGCCATCCTCTGGCATGGACCTCCTCAAGTTGTTTTCAGCTCCACCTACGCTCAGAGAAAAAACCCTTCTAACAATAAAGTTTTTCATTCATTCATTCAGTGACCGTGCTCGCCAGTTTACGGCAGACGTTGTGGAAGAGCTTCTGCGTCTTTGTTCATGCTATTTTCGCCACTCGACGCCGTACCACCCCCAGACGAATGGACTGTTGAACATACCAATCGGACACTTACGAACATGCTTGCCATGTATGTCGATTCCCGCCATAAGAAATAGTACGACGTGCCTCCCTTCATTACATATGCCTATAACACGTCGAGGCATGAAATAACTGATTACAGCCCGTCCTTCCTTCTTTATGCCCGTCCGCCTCGAAGCTGCCTCGACAGCATCTTACCTTTCTCTCTCGACACCGAGCCTACTATTGCAAACACTCTATGTTGCACCCAAGAAGCACGTAGGATTGCCCGGATACCACCTTGGCATCACAGGATCGCTCTAAACAGCGTTATGACCACCGGCGCAGGGATGTCTGCTACCTGCCCAGTAACGTTGTATGGTTGTGGACGCCTCTACGCTGGCGTGGTTTATCACAAAAGCTGCTGTCCCACTACAGAGGCCCGTTCATCTTTCTTGCTTGCCTCAATGACCTGAACTATGTGGTCTCTCCAGAATCTACGCCTGGACACCGCTCAAGGAAACCCCAAGTCGTGCATGTCGCACGGCTAAAGGGCTTCCACTCTCGGGACCCAGATTGGTTGACTGGCCCAGAGGGCTTCGTTTGCGAACGGGGAAATGTCACGAACTACGCATGGGCCCTGCCGAACAACGAAGAACTGTGCAAGAACGAAGAAAAAGATGAAGTTCGGTATCTTGCCGCTGACGCGCCAGGCTCTGGTCGACCTGCCTGTGTAAATAACCTTTGTAAATAGAAGCTGTAACAATCTAATTGTTTTTTTGGGGGTTGCGGGGGACAAAGAGGAAGTTCGGTATCTTGCCGCTGACGCGCCAGGCTCGGGTCAACCTGCCTATGTAAATAACCTTCGTAAATAGAACCTTTAACAATATAATTGGTTTTTTTTGTGCTTGCGGGGAAAAAGAGGATGTTCGGTATCTTGCCGCTCAAGCGCCAGGCTCGGGTCGACCTGCCTATGTAAATAACCTTTGTAAATAGAACCTGTAACAATTGAATTGTTTTTTCTGGGGTTGCAGGGGAAAAAGACGAAGTTCAGTATCCTGCCGCTGACGCGCCATGCTCGGGTCGACCTGCCTATCTAAATAACCTGTGTAAATAGAATTTGTAAGAATTTAATTGCTTTTTTCTGGGGTTGCGGGGGCAAAAGAGGAAGTTCGGTATCTTGCCGCAGACGCGCCATGCTTGGGTCGACCTGCATATGGTGGGTCTGGCAGCGGCATGGCGAACGGTTGTTGCAAAGACGTGTGCTTCATTTTGCACATAGCCGCAAGCATCGCTGGACCATACTTCCTGAGCAATGCTTCCTCTTCAAGCTTTCTTCATGGGAAATGCATGCTCACGGACCCTCCATTCAGTTCCTGCCGTCTACCTATAGATGGCAATGCAACCATGGCCTCATCTTCCGTCGATCTTGCTTGTCTCGACCACGCATGGCACAACCCCGGAACGTCGTGGATACGGACCCGACGGGATATAAAAGCGACACACCGACCAATCCTCTTCAGTGGGTCTGGCAGCGGCATGGCGCACGGTTCTGGAAAACACGTGTGCTTCATTTTGCATGTAGGCCACAAATACGCTTTCAAATGTTATAGCAGCGATAATTGTTTCTGGTTGCTGCTGCCAGACCCTAGCACTTTGCGTGTATTTTTTCTTGCCTACTGCATTCGTTAAGAATTTTGTTGCAGCTGTCCGGCGATGTCAAGACAAATCCAGGCCCAAAGTCAGAGGAAATGCTAACGGAGCTGCTAGCTGGACAAGCACGAATCAGCGCACAGCTTTCCGCGCCCAACTCTAGAATGGCTACCTTTGAACAGCGTATTACGCACATAGAGGCGTTGGCTTCAACTGCTAACGATGCTCTTCAGCGTGTTCATGATCTTGAGATAATTGTTGAGAACCTTAAAGATGTCATTACCAAACTTGACCGCAAAAATTATGACCTGGAAAACCGATCCCATAGGAATAACTTAATCATCTATGGCTTGAAGGTACCATCAAATGAAACTTCTGAGGGGCTATTAGCTTCTGTATCGGAGTTAATCCATTCCAAGCTTGGAATCCATTGTGAAGGTATTGAACGCTGTCACAGGCTTGGCACGCAAACAACTGAAAAGACGAAACCTGTCATTTTTAAACTGCTAGACTTTAGAACCAAGCTTTCCATCCTTAAAAAGGCCAGAAAAATAAAAGGATCTGATACGCACATTAGTGAAGACTTTTCTGCGCATGTACGGCACATTAGGAAGGCTCTCTGGGACAACTCGGTTGATATCCGCCAAAAAGCAGATAATTATAGGTTGCAATACGATTCCCTGATAGTCGACAGTGTTCGTTACACTTGGGATGATGTCAAGGCTGCACGTGCTGCAGTGCCTAGGAACACAGAGTGACTCGTTAATGAGCAGAAAGGTAGAAATGAGCAGAAATAAAAGCAGAAACTGACTGTTTCTGCTTTTCTGCTACGGACGGACGGACGGACGGACGGACGGACGGACGGACGGACGGACGGACGGACGGACGGACGGACGGACGGACGGACGGACGGACGGACGGACGGACGGACGGACGGACGGACGGACGGACGGACGGACGGACGGACGGACGGACGGACGGACGGACGGACGGACGGACGGACGGACGGACGGACGGACGGACGGACGGACGGACGGACGGACGGACGGACGGACGGACGGACGGACGGACGGACGGACGGACGGACGGACGGACGGACGGACGGACGGACGGACGGACGGACGGACGGACGGACGGACGGACGGACGGACGGACGGACGGACGGACGGACGGACGGACGGACGGACGGACGGACGGACGGACGGACGGACGGACGGACGGACGGACGGACGGACGGACGGACGGACGGACGGACGGACGGACGGACGGACGGACGGACGGACGGACGGACGGACGGACGGACGGACGGACGGACGGACGGACGGACGGACGGACGGACGGACGGACGGACGGACGGACGGACGGACGGACGGACGGACGGACGGACGGACGGACGGACGGACGGACGGACGGACGGACGGACGGACGGACGGACGGACGGACGGACGGACGGACGGACGGACGGACGGACGGACGGACGGACGGACGGACGGACGGACGGACGGACGGACGGACGGACGGACGGACGGACGGACGGACGGACGGACGGACGGACGGACGGACGGACGGACGGACGGACGGACGGACGGACGGACGGACGGACGGACGGACGGACGGACGGACGGACGGACGGACGGACGGACGGACGGACGGACGGACGGACGGACGGACGGACGGACGGACGGACGGACGGACGGACGAAAGGACGGACGGACGAAAGGACGGACGGACGAAAGGACGGACGGACGAAAGGACGGACGGACGAAAGGACGGACGGACGAAAGGACGGACGGGACGGGACGGGACGGACGGGACGGGACGGGACGGACGGGACGGGACGGGACGGGACGGGACGGGACGGACGGACGGACGGACGGACAGGAGCGCCCCCTTTGAAACGGGGTGGTGGCAATTGCCACCATGCTCAGCTTTTCTTCTTTAGTTTTTTTGTTTACTGTGTTGGCAGTTCTCATTAAGAATCGCCACCATCTTTACCTACGGTTTCCTACAATTCTAACCTTATGCCACATCTCTGCTTTTCAGCCACCAATCCTCGAATCGCTTTTTGCTGACTTCCACTGCAGATTTATTTACACGACCATTGTTATATTTAAACCCTAGGGCCTCAGGAAGAGTGACTCCGCCTGCATCGACATCCGGATGGATACCGTCACATTTGATTATGAGGTGTTCAATTGTTCCCACAGATCTACCAGACACTGCACATGTGCCATCTTCGTTAAATTTCTTTTTGTAGCTGCGCGTTCTAAGACACCCTGACCTAGCATCAAAAAGTAGGGCACTGCCTCTTGAGTTATCATAGAAAAAATCTTTCCTGTTCTGCCTTTTACAGCATCGATATAGTTCTAGGCTATGTTTCTTTTCCATTGAATTCATCCAATTTTTAACTTCCGCGTTTTTAACCTGTCGTTTAATGCTCTTTGTTTCTCCGTCCTCATGACCTGCATACTTACTGGTTAGTTTTCTAGTTCTTTTCCGCCACTGAGAGTCAACGCTCTTTCTGTATAAATATTTAAATACCTTAGCTGCCCACCTGTTATCGTCCAATTTCCTCAGGCGTTCTTCATATAGTATTTTACTCTTAGCTTCCCGTGCTTCGAACGATGCCCAGGCCATATCCCCTTGTACTGCCTCGTTTGTGGTTTTGGCATGGGCACCTAGGGCTGATCTTCCAACCGCTCTCTGATTTACGTCTAATCTCGACTGAACTTCTACCCTTAAGCACAGAACCGCATTGCCGAAAGTAAGTCCCCGCACCATTATTCCTTTCCAAATACCTCGTAGTACCCCCATAATGCCCTATGTTTCATTATCCCGGCGTCTCTTCGTCCTTTTGTCCTAAGAGCCCGTTCGTGCTTTTCCGTGTATATCTGCCCTTTGTTCAGCCATATCTCGAGGTATTTGTACGCGGCCACTTTGGGTATTTGGTGGCCTTGTATTCTAAGCACCTGGTCAGTTGTATCGTTAAAAACCATCACACCTAATTTAGTTGAGCTAAAATTGAATCTTAGAGCGTCTCCTTCGTCTCCACAGCAATTAACCAATGTTTGTAAATCTTCCTGGCTATCTGCTAACAGTACAATATCGTCCGCATACTTTAAACCCGGGAGTCGCTGCTCAACTACATTTCCGCCTAATCTGTATGACAGATTATAAACTAGATTAGTTTCTTCTAGCCTTCTTTCCATATTTCTCACGTAAAGCATGAACAGCAGCGGTGATAGAGGACAACCTTGCCTTAATTCTTTGTGCACCCCCACAGTTGTGGTAGTTTTTTTCCCTTCCCATGTAATTTCAGCTTCATTATCTCGGTAGATTTCCTGTAGAAAATCAATTACGTCATGACCGATACCTAAATCTTTCACTATGCTCCACAGGAGTTCCCTGTTCACGTTATCGTATGCACCGCTTATGTCCAGAAAGGCTAAAAACAGAGGTCTGTTTTCCGCCTTAGCTATTTCTATACATTGGGTAAGCACGAGCAGGCTATCATCTAAACGCCTACCCCTTCTGGACCCATTCTGAAGTTCTCCAAGTATCCGATTACCTTCTACCCATGCCTGCATTTTTAATTTCACCGCCTGCATGGCCAGCCTGTACATAACAGACGTTATCGTAATCGGACGGTAGGATTTGATGTTCATCTTATCTCCTTTCCCTTTATAAAGTAAATTCATTTTACTCTGTCTCCAGCTGGGCGGAATTTGCTGATTTGTTATGACTGTCTCCAGTGCTTTTATCAGCGCTTCCTTGCTTCTTGGGCCATGTTCATTAATCAGCTTAATTGGAATTTCTCTATCCCTGCGGATGTGGTTTTAGGAATATTCGCTTCCGCCTTTTCCCAGTTAAGACTAGTCAGTTCTAAGCTGTTCTCTGTGTCCTGTGTTGCCGCCTCACTTGGGAAGATTACCCCATTGTCGTTGATAAAAGACGCAGCTATAAATAATGTAATGTAGTTCACAGCATCGTCTCCCTCTAAACATTTTCCATCAGCATCTACAATCTGTTCCTGCGTTCTTTTATTTGTTTTTCCCAACCAGCTTATATGGTTCCAGAATTTTCTTGGCCCCCCTTTATTTGCCTCGCGAACTTCAGCCAGCCATTTATCAGAGGACTGCTTCATTTTAGCCTAGACTAGCGCCTGAACTTGCTGTTTCTTTTGTCGATAAGATTCCCATTTTTCGCCTATTTCCTCTTCAGATAACTGCGCCTTCTTTGCTTCTTTGTGTTCCCTTGAAGCCACACGTCGTTGTTCGATGGCCTCCTTGATTTCCATATTCCACCAGCTTCGTGGCTTTCTCTTTCCTCTCCAGCGGTTTACTCCTTTCACTTCTTTCATTTTTGTAGCGATGAGCAGTTCTAACTGATTATAATCCCACTTTTCCATGGGGCGTTTCTCGATTACTTCTTCTATTTCGGCTGATATTAGTGCTATTTGTTCATCGTTTAATTTTGCGTTGTCTTTTTCACTTCGCTGCATTTCTCTTTTGACTAGGGCTCCCAACTGTAGACTAATACGTTTATGATCACTTCCTAGGCTGTACTTCCCCTCTTCGTCTATTTCCATTATTGCGAGCTTGCTATAGATGCCCTGCGACATTAGACAGTAGTCAATGGTTGTTTGCCTGTTACGGGATTCCCACGTGATTTGTCCCTCACATTTAGTTTCTCTGTTGACAATAACTAGGTTGTGCCGCTCACACAAGTCTAGCATTAAATTCCCGTTACAATCTGTGTATCCATCCAGATCCTCGATGTGGCCGTTCATGTCTCCAAGCAAAATAATATCGACACCGTCTCCAATCTGCTTTATATCGTCATTGATGCACTTAACTAGATCCTTGTTTTCTTGCCTGCATTTGTCCCCGGTCCCTAAATAAACTACCCCTAGCCATGTCCTTTTGCCAGCAATTGTACCTGATACCCAGACATGTTCTTTGCAAGTTGATTTTATCATTTGCCAATTTGTTCCTTGATGTATCAGCATACCTACTCTTCCTCCCTTCTTCTCCGTTGTTGTTCTGTTGCACCCTTCCCAGATATAGCCATCGATTAAAGGTGGATCTTCTAGATCCCTCAGATGTGTCTCGCATAGAGCGTACACACCTACTGCTTCGTCCTTTAACTACAGTTCTATTTCTAGCCATTTCGCTCTCTTTCTACCCCCTTGCATGTTTCTGTAACTGATCCTGGCGTTAAATTTTTTTTTCGTAGTTTTCTTTCTGGGCCTCTTAGTGGCCATTTTGTTGGGCTCAGCCGCCATTGTTACATTTACTACATCGCTTCTACCTACCCCTACGCCCTGAGCCACCGTGGACCCCCTAAAAAAGCTACCGCTCGGCCTCCCAGGCGCCCGCCTATCTCTTCTCCTACCCTTCCACTGAAATGGATGTCATCTCGTCCAAAGTCTGCCCAAACCTGCTCTGTGCACTTCCTTGTTTATGTCTACCACCTCAAAGCCCTTGTCGAGGCCTAACTGCCTTACTCTCGATTAAGATTCACAACGTCTTTAGCAACCTCTACATTCCTTTCTTGTACCTCGGCACTGTACACACCACGATCTGCGCTTGCTGTGCTATCGCCCTTATACCGTCAACTCCCTCAGCTAATCTTTTTCCTACTTGTGCGCGTTACCATTCAGGACATCATTTAGCCCCGCCGCTACCACTACCAAGTTACGCCTTGCAGCCTTCTCGGAAAGTTCACTTTTAGTCGCTCTCAGAACATCGTCTAATGTCCTTCCTGGAAACACCCCGACTGCTACCCGCCTAGCACCCTTCAGTCGGTCGAGAATAGCTCTTTTGCAGCGCCCCATGTTTGAGTCACCAGCGATAAGCACTAGGGTACTCTGCCCCTCCCTCCTAACTTCCGGATCTTGCTGCCTCTTACCAGCCACTGTGACCTCATTTCCTGGAATTAGCTCGGGCCCCTTCTCAGTATCGCCTCTCGACTTCCCACCTGTCACCTGTTCGTAGCTGTTCCTGCCTGAACATATCTGACATGCTGGCTTCTCGCTGTCCATGCCAGTGCAAGCCCCATCCACGTGGCTGGCGCTGGAATGCCCGCCAATGTGGCTTCCAATGGCGGTGTAAGCCGTTTTTAACTCCAACTGACAAAGCTGTTCTTGAAGCTTACGCTTCTCTGGCCTCTCTATCTGTAACTCTGTTTCTAGAACATCCATCCTTATAGCTAGTTCACTGTTCGCCTGTTAAGCCCTATTCAGGCGTACACCTAATACGCAGAATTTGCACATAAAATCTGCGCCTTCGGCCTCCTCCACCGAATCGAACCGCGTTTCTTTTAAATTCATCGACGCCTCACACTCCGTACAACTAACCTTCAGTAGCTTAACCATCTTAGCAACACTCGATTGCTAAATAACTACAGGCTCAAGACAAACACACTTGAAAACGCGTGCACAAATAAAATAAAATTCTGCCTACCGCAAATGCCGATCTATCACTTAGAAAAAAATAGGTATCTCTCTAAAGGATAACGCACAAAAAAACCACTGGGAAAAAAAAAACCTTCCGGCCGAATAGTCCCGGCCGAATATAGGTCACTGACCTAAATTCTATTCCTTAACAGGCACTTCCCCTAACAGCCTAAAAAAAACTAAGCACACTTCTAAAACTATTAAAGGAAAGTACTCATTTATTTTACGCAGTCGCTCTCGCAGTCGGTGCGGTCCCGGTCTCCACGCGGAGGAACGAAGGAACGGAGGGCGAAGGAACGGCGGTGTAGCTGCCACTGCCGACGCGCGCGCGCTTGTTCTACCGCTACTGTGGGACGTCATGGTTGCTATGCACAGCTGCGCCCCCCCCCCCCCCCCCACTGGCGCGCCGGTTGCTAAGGAGGGGAGAAGGTTGCGCTTTTACTTTCTCCTTTACAAGCTCCCGCTCCATTGCTTTCGCAGCTTAAAGGGTGTCCACTGCTGGTTACAGCGGATAACGGCGACGGCGACACGGCGAAACGCAGAAGCGGGCGCCTAAGAGCTGCGCTCTAAAATGCCGATGGGCTTCAGAAAAACGCCTAGTACAGGGTGAGTGGGTTTGTTCTTCTGACAGCAATTCAAGCATCTCTTCAGAGATTGTGTCACTTACCTCAAGGGCGATGATAAGGTGCCCTATAAGGCAAAGGTCGGCAAGGGTGATCTTGTCACCGACGGCAAACTACGTCCGCACAGCACTGCTGTCAACTGTCAACGGTTATCAGAAACGACAGGCAGTTTGCTAGAGGAGGGGGCGTAGCTCTGTTCATTAGAAAAGGCATTGAAATTTTTGTATTGCCAGAACTTCCGAATACTGAGTCTGTTTGGTTTCGGATAAACATTTCTGGTTTCGTGACAGTTGTGGGTGCTGTGTACCGTCCGCCCGGTTCGGAAAACATTTTCTCGCACATTACAGAATACATAGCGAAACACAGGCTCCACAAGTATAAAATGATCATTACAGGTGATTTCAATGCTCCTTGTATCGATTGGACGTTGTTAATTTCAACAAGTCGTGACAAGGCTGTTTGTGAATCCCTAATTAATATGGCTATATCATTTGACTTAACACAAGTCGATGAATGTCCAACTCGAGTAAACTCTGTTCTTAACCTTGTTTTTGTTAAAGGGATACTGAGGCGGTTTTATAATCAGCTAATTTTTTAGGGTTTTGAATTAGTGTCATTGCTGATCACGTCTGCGAAATTATTTTTTCGATTTTTGCTGAAACAGTGGCGCAATCACCAATTAAAAACGCGATGTTCAAATCTCCCGCGCCCCGCGCGAGCGTAGGAGAGGAGAACAGCGGAGAGGGAAACCTCGTCCATGTCGGCCAACGTGACGTCACGTTGAGGAGCCGGGGATACTTCGGCGCTCCCGAGCGAGCTTTCAGCGCGCGTTGTTTTTCGTACTGTGTGTGTTGTGACGTACAAAGTGTGTCAGCCGACATTGAGAATCAGATTCACCACGAGGTACTACTCTTGCGTTCGTGTCCATGAACAAATACGGCCGAGACTGTGTCGTCTTCCACTGTTTTTCGCAAGATCATAAGCTCGCAGCGCAAGCGCTCGCTGCTGTGACGAAGAATTCAAGTTGACCAAAGCAAGCCTACTCTGCTCGAAGCACTTTCGTAAGAGCGGCTACATGCAGAGCTTGTCCCTAATGTGACCTCTGGAGATTTCTGTCGAAAAGGCGCGGCTGAACCATGAGACAGTTCCTTCGATTTTCTCGCGCATGAGAGGCTTGTCACCATTCCGAAGAAACGCCTCTTCTAAAAGTAGAAACATGCTCACTTAGCCCCTGAAGAAACCTTATAGAGGCTTAAGCATGTGTCGCTCTCCTCAGCTTAGGTGCGGCCAGACCACCTGAAACGTGCTCAGCATGGCTCGGTTAGTAATTTTATACTCGGTTCCATGTGTCCAAGCAAGCAAGCAGAGGAAAGCAAGCAAGCATCGAAGCTCTTCATATGCGGCATCTCGTTTAATCGTAGCTAAGCGATTAAAATGAAAGCGTTCGACGTTCTGATTAAAGATGTAAATTTATGACAGAAATGAATGCCAACTGAGTTCTTGCAAAAAAACACCGCAACCTTACTCGGTTTCTTCATCAAGTTGTGGCAGCCGGCGAGTTGCAGCTAGCTTGGGTTTTAAACACACATATAGTTGGCAACTACTTCACTGAACCTAAACTGCAAATCTAGGAAAGGAGAACGTTCCCGAGGCAGCGATTAATATTTTCTGGCATCTGCTGAACGCGCCACGAGTGAAGCAGCAGCCTTGTGCGCGTATTTGGCTTGGTTTCCAGCGCACAATGATTGCGTCACTATCCTGTGGTCACATGCCTCGCAGTGCTTGGCTACTGCGCTTCGCTAATTTTGACATCAACTTTGTGCTCCTTCATCGTTTCCTTGAAATACTTTCTGGCCCCCACCTGCAACGCCGGGTACAGGGAACAGGATTTTTTGTACACAGTGCTTTGGGCCTCTTCTTTAGAATGACGCTCTTCCGGGCGAGCCAGGAGGCGTCCGGTGGTGGTAATATACTTGAGTATTGTTCGCACCGCTTCTTTTCCGAGAATACGAGCCGAGGTTGTGCTGGCACCTTTTAAGCATGGTCTGCATCGCGTCTTTGACGCTGATGTATGCTTGTGCTAGGCGTAGAATTTCTTGCTTGTGTCTTTTTTGGTTTCAGTCGATACGTGGAATGAGCAAACTGTAGTATCCTTTTCTTCGGAGGTCAGTAAAAAAATAGTCACCGTATTTGCTTTTACAACGACACGGAAAGCTGCGATCTGCACTCAACGCAGCGCCGGATCCGCATCGGCAGCTTCTCCAGTCCTCAAAGTGACGTCACGACCTCTCTTGACCAATCACGGGCGGCGGCGCGCCGCGCAGCGTGCCCCGCGGCACAGGCCGCATATCTCGGCTAAAAAAGGCAACTCGCGCTTATTTTTGCCTTATTTGGATGCGATATTCCAGTATACAGCATGAAAAACTATTGGACGCCGCTGCCAACCTGATTTTCAAAAAATGTGCTTCAGTCTCCATTTAATGAACTGTTGCTACAATACAGATTTCAGTGTGATGTAGTCGACGGACTGTCAGCTCACAGGTGTGTTTTCATGCAATTTAATGTGGTTTGTGAGCCCCATAAGCCGAATTTCAATATTGTTAAAGATTTTACCCATGCCAACGACCGTGCTATTACTGAACTGCTAGCGTCTTCTTTGGAAGATTTCGTGACAGGCATTGCCACGTGTGGTGTTGATGCTTTGTTAGAGCAGGTTTATTATCTAGTACATAACGGTGTGCTTCATTTCCTCCCCACAAAATGTGTGAAACATAACCCCAAGCATCCGTGGTACACAAGAGACATAATTCATCTCATAAGACGCATCAAGCGCTTGTGCAAGCGCAGCCGGCCAGGAAACGAAAGCCGCGACTCACTACTACTTTCACTCAAGTCGGAGCTAAAGAGAAAAATGACGCAAGCTAAACACTTTTACTTCAACACAACACTGTCTACATTCATGGAAGAGAACCCAGCGAAATTTCGGAAAACAATATTACCCTCTTCCTATGACTCTGTGCCCTTCATTATCAACGAGCATCCTTGCACTGGTCCCGTAACCATTTCTGAAGCCTTCAATAGCTACTTTCACTCTGTCTTTCATCTTGATGATGGTACCAATCCTCCTTTCATTCATAGACCGGAACACCAGTTACCCAACATCGAAGTAAGGTACGCTGGGGTTCACAATCTGTTAGTAAAAATTGACACAACTAAAAGTGCGGGACCAGACGCCATACCCAACATGTTTTTAAAGAGGTGCTCGTAATGGAGTGCCCGTTACCTTACAGTGATTTTCAACAAATCACTGACCACATCTTCCGTTCCCCAGGCTTGGAAAATTGCCAATGTCATCCCGGTGTTTAAATCTGGCGATAAACAACAAATTAGTAATTACCGACCGATCTCCCTAATTTCCACTTGCTGCAAGCATCTTGGGCACATTAGTCACTAGCACCTTGTTCAGTTCTTAACTTGTCATAATCTACTGTCACACTGTCAGCACGGCTTTCGATCTGGTTTTTCCACTGTCACTCAGCTCATTGAATTTACTCACGACATCGCTTCCGCTTTAAATAACCGTGATCAAATCGATGCAATATTTATAGATTACTCCAAAGCATTTGACATGGTCTACCATAATAAGCTTCTTCGTAAACTACGCACCATGTTTAACGGCAATAAGTTACTGGACTGGATAACCGACTACTTATGCTTAAGATCCCAGTTCGTCACTTTTAACCATGCTCAGTCATCGTCAGTCACTGTAACTTCAGGTGTGCCCCAAGGGTCGGTGCTTGGGCCTCTACTCTTTATAATTTTTATTAATGATGTAGCTAATGTTACTAACGACACCGCAGTGAAGTTACGCCTATATGCCGGTGACTGTGTGCTTTACCGCAACGTTGCTAACGCCGATGATCAACAGGAACTAAACAAAGTGTTTGCATTGTTCTGTGAATGGAGTAACGCATGGCAAATGAAAGTTAATTTCACTAAAACTGTTGCAATCACCTTTGGTAACAAAAAGAATCCGCTGCATTTCTCTTACAGTAACAACTGTAACTGCTTGACCCACGTCAGTGAGTTCAGATACCTGGGCGTTATATTTTCGCATAACTTAAAATGGAATGCTCACATAAATAAGATATCTGGGAAAGCACTTCGCAAACTTGGTTATCTAAAACGAACCTTAAAAAATGCCAAGAAGGAATGCAAATTTACTGCTTACAAATCAATAGTTCGGCCCATCCTGGAGTACGCCTCAATTGTCTGGTCCCCTCATTACGCGCGCGACATTGACCGTTTAGAATCAGTTAAAAAAAAAGCAGTAAGATTCATCTTCGGCCGATATGATCGCAAGTTTTCACCTTCTTCCCATATGCACAGTTTATGTTTACAAATGCTCACATAAATAACATATCTGGGAAAGCACCTCGCAAACTTGGTTACCTCAAACGAACCTTAAAAAATGCCACGAAGGAATGCAAATTTACTGCTTACAAATCACTAGTTCTACCCATCCTGGAGTACGCCTCAATTGTCTGGTCCCCTCATTACGCGCGCGACATTGACCGTTTAGAATCAGTTAAAAAAAAAGCGATAAGATTCATCTTCGGCCGATATGATCGCAAGTTTTCACCTTCTTGCCATATGCACAGTTTATGTTTACAAACTTTAGAACATAGGCGCCCACGTGAACGCATCATTATGCTGCACAAGATCGTTCACACGTCATCTGGCATTCAGGCACCCTTAATATTTGTGTCCTCAAGCGCACGCAAACCCGACGGACCCACCCATTAAACATTGTTCCCTTCAAACCACATATAGATTGTTTTAAATTTTCCTTTTTCCCTCTAACTATTGAAATTTGGAATGGATTGGACGGCTCACTTCGTTCATTGCCAATTGAAGAGTTTGTTGTTGAGTTGCCTGACAATTTGACCCGTTGATCTGTTTTTGATACTTCTGTGTTATCTATTAATATGCTACCCATGTTATTTGTTTTTACTCATGTATTTACCCACTCCTGCTATGTCTCTCCTCAGATACAGCAGAATTTGTAAATAAATAAAAATAATAAAATAAATAATAAATAATTTGAACTTGTAACAATTTAATTGCTTTTGTCTGGGGTTGCGGGGGAAAAAGAGGAAGTTCGGTATCTTGCCGCTGACGCGCCAGGCTAGGGTCGACCTGCCTATGTAAATAACCTTTGTAAATAGAACATGTAACAATTTGTTTTTTTTTCTGGGGTTGCGGGGGAAAAAGAGGAAGTTCGGTATCTTGCCGCGGACGGGCCATGCTCGGGTCGACCTGCCTATGTAAATAACCTGTGTAAATACAACTTGTAACAATTCAATTGCTTTTTTTCTGGGCTTGCGGGGATAAGAAGAGGAAGTTCGGTATCTTGCCGCTGACGGGCAAGGCACGGGTCGACCTGCCTATGTAAATAACCTGTGTAAATAGAACCTGTAACAATCTTATTGTTTTTTTCTGGGGTTGCGGGGGAAAAAGATGAAGTTCGGTATCTTGCCGCTGACGCGCCAGCCTCGGGTCGACCTTCCTATATAAATAACCTGTGTAAACAGAACCTGTAACAATTTAATTGTTTTTCTGTGGGGTTGCGGGGGAAAAGGAGGAAGTTCGGTATCTTGCCGCTGACGCGCCAGCCTCGGGTCGAGCTTCCTATGTAAATAACCTGTGTAAACAGGACCTCTAACAATTTAATTGTTTTTTTCTGGGGTTGCCGGGGAAAAGGAGGAAGTTCGGTGTCTTGCCGCTGACGTGCCAGGATCGGGTCAACCTTCCTGTATAAATAACCTTTGTAAATAGAACCTGTAAGAATATAATTCTTTTTTTTTATGGGGTTGCTAGGGGGGGAATTGGAGGAGGGGTTTTCTATTCTTATCTGCGCGATATAGGTGCCGGCCCACCGTACAGTAAGGCAGCGATGGATCCATAGGTAGTGCATGTTGCGCACATAAGGTTTCTATTCTGATGGACGTGTATTATAAGGGTGGTCTACAATGTCCTTTCTAAGGCCCTTAGAAGTTGAAAAGAAATTGAAAGCAATGTTGCTGGCCTTTTATCTAGAAATGACAAGGAGATTAAAAGCACTACTCGAGATAAATTCTTAAATACAAAAAGCGGTGGTTTTTAAAAACTAACATGCACTAAAAAACTAACATTTCAAACTAAAATGCCCTGTGAAGGTTTAGGCGCCATTTCCCATTCCTGCGGGAGTGGTGGTCATGAGAGGATTAGTAAAAAGAACTGAACGTGTCTAAGGATCTCAGCACTTCCTTCTTTGCAAAACAACAGGAAAGTGCCTCGCGAGAATCGCAAGAAGCGGACGTGAATTCTGGCGTCAGAGATGCAATGGTGGATTTTCCGCACTACTTACTAACAAGGGCACAACTTCAAAAAAAAAAAAGTTAACGGAGTTTTAGCTTCGGTTGAACCGAGTGAGCAGCGGCAGCTTCACGCTTGTTTAGCCGGCCGAAATCTTCTTATGCTGTCGGTTGGTCGTTTCTTTGGTATCTTCCAGGCTAACCCATCGCCAAACTACCACTTCTCACACGATTTAGTCAAAGCTAAAGTGCCGCTTATTTTTCATGCTCAGCTGAACGCGTGACGTCACGTCCTAGCACGCGAACATCACATGTGAAGTACGCGCGAAGGCGCGGCCCTGCTAACGATCGACAACCTTAGACTCGACTGCAGGTTAAGGAACATGTCCCTTCACGTTTAGGAGCCAGGGGTACACCACAGGACGCGGTGCTCTCCCCTTTTATTCAATCTGGCTATGATGCACCTACTGACCCAGCTGAGCTCTGTCGCCGGTGTGCAGCATGCGCCTACGCCGATGACATCACCCTGTGGGCCACACAGGGTTCCCTCCGAGACGTTGAGGCCAACGTGCAGGAGGCGGCAAACATAGTGCCGTTATGCTCTATTCTGCGGCCTCCAATGCGTCACCCAGAAGTCTGAATTTGTGCACACACACCCGTCACCAAGATGGACAGCCAGAATTTCATTTTCTCTTGAGACAGGTCTGCCCCTGAAAATATCGAAGTCCGGGTACTGGAGCTCTTTATACATCAACACAAAAGCTCAGGAACGACATTGGCCAAACTCCGTCAGGTGGGGGAACAGGTGAGCCGCTTGGTCCGCCGTGTTTTTAACAAGCGCTGGGGTTACGATGTCAGGACGGCTTGAGGCTGGTACATTCATTTGTAACGAGTCGAATTATAGAATCGACTCCGTACCTCCACCTGCGGAAGCAAGACGAGGATGCACTAGGAGTCATCCTGCGCAAAATTATCAAGCGGGCTCTGGACCTCACCGCGAACATGTCCAACAAGCGCCTCCTGGAGCTGGGCATGGCGAACACATTTCGGAATCTCCGGTAGCCACTTGACCAACCGATACAAACATTTCTCGAAGACATCGTCGGGTCGCCGACTCCTTGCCCGACTACATATCCTGCACACCGCTCTCATGGAAGAGCGCCTACGCATTTCATCCTGGTAGAGATATGCCCTCCACGTTCACCCCCTTCCCACGAACATGAACCGTGAGGATCGTAATGACTGGCGCTTGGCGCGGGTGGATGCCCGGGCCCGCCACTATGGCTCGAAACCCTGCCTATTCTACGTGGATGCCTGACGCCCCCACCATGGGAAATGGTACACGGCCACAGTCGTCCACCAATCAAAACAGTGACCGGCCTTTCTTTCCGAGCCCGTGGCATAACACACGAGGATGAGGTCGCCACGGCATTGGCAGCATCTGATCCCACTTCAAAAACAATTATTCCGAATCACGCAGGACCTGTCGGAACGTCCAGCAGGGCTGGGTACCGTACCTAGCCTACCGCCTTCTTCAAAACAGCGTCTACACCGGGGACGCCGCTCACTGGCTTATCGTTTGGGCTACTGCTCACATGGGCCTTGAGGGAAATTAGGCAGCTGACTCCGCCTGCCGCGCGCTCTCCAGCTGGACATTTCCCTCCGACCCCGACGATCATGAACTCAACTTCACTCCAGCTTACTCCTTCAAAGATATGGTTTTATTATATAGATCCGGCCCTGGTCTTTATCCCCGCCCGTGTAAAGGTCTCTCAAAGGTGGAGGAGCGGCTTCGGCTACGCGTGTATACTAATACTTTGCTGTGCCCGGCAGCTGTCAATCACTTCCACCCTTACTTTCAGGCAACTGTTCGCACTGTGCGGGGAAGTCTTCGGACATCTATCACATGGTATGGGACTGCCCCTCCATCCGTGCTAACCCCCATCACCGCAATACAACCCGGGAGAACTGGCAGGAGACCCTGCTCGGCTGCTCTGACCTGCAGGCCCAACGGGCCTTAGTCGGGCGAGCCCGGGCGGCGGCCGACGGCACTGTGGCCCCCTTATAAAAATTTCTATAGACAGTCCATAGACTGTCTATAGACTTTAGTCTATGAAGTCTATAGACTGTCTGTAGACAAATCCTTTAGACTGGTCTATAGACAGTCTATAGATTTATGGCCATACACTTTTAGTAGACTTGTCTATAGACAGTCTATAGACAAATGTCTACTGAAAGTCTATAGTTCTATAGGAAGTCTATAGACACAGGTCTTGTAGACAGTCTATAGACGATCTATAGATTTATGGTCATACATTTCCTATAGAGTTGCCTATAGACCGTCTATAGACACTTGTCTATAGACGACCTATAGACTTATGGCCATAGACTTCCTGTAGTTTACTGTCTATAGACAGTCTACAGACAAAAGTCTACTGGTCCAGTAGACATATATCTATAGACTGTCTATAGACATTTCATTGGTGTGTGGCGTGGCAGTGGTACAGACCTTTGTCTATAGACAGTCTATAGACTTCTGTCTACTAAATTATTAGTAGACCCTCATCTATAGACTGCCTATAGACAGACAGTCTACAACCGTTGAAAAAGGTCACCAGACAGAGTTCATAAATGACACAATCAATATGCTTACAAATTTAGTTGATTTCCAAGCTATCCAGGCTGGGAATATGCAATACATGCACCATAAGAATGCACCACAGTAACATAAATGTTGAAAGTAACAGTCCGGCTAGTTTCCTCAGAAGCATTCCTGCGGCCTGTTGCCTGCAGTCAGTCATCCGGGCATGTTCACCTGTACAGCACAAAGGAAAAAAAATATAAGTGGAACTGAAAAAAAAATCCCATTCCATCTCTAAGCATGTGCTTTACAATGCAAGGCATATCCTGGCTATGCCATTCTGGAAAGGCAATCTTGATCTTTTGGTTTTATGGGGTTCAAAGACCCAAGGCGACACAGGCTACGAGACTCTGAAGTGGAA
Source organism: Amblyomma mixtum (assembly GCF_055824585.1). Taxonomy (NCBI): domain Eukaryota; kingdom Metazoa; phylum Arthropoda; class Arachnida; order Ixodida; family Ixodidae; genus Amblyomma; species Amblyomma mixtum. Next base: position 161,996,593 of record NC_143013.1, read on the forward strand.
GGCTGCGGAATAATTTCGGCCACCTATGCAGAATACACAGGCATTTAGCATTTTGCCTCTATTAAAATGCGACCGCCTAGGCCGGAATCGAACCTGCATCTTTCAGGTCGCCAGACGAACATGATAGCCACTGAGCTATCGCGTCGGTTTAATCCTTTCAGTAAATACACGACAGATTAGTGTCTTCATAAAAAATTGTAACAAAGCCCCATAATCCCTGGAGCACTCTACTCTTAATCCAGTACTGATACTGATTTCTGTATTGCAATACTGCTACAGCCAATACTGATCTCTGTATGGCAATCCTTTTACTTTTATTTATTTATTTTATTTATCAATAATGCAATCCCCTCTGGGGATTTTAGCAGGGTGGGATACAATGAATACATAATGAAAACCATATCACAGACAAAGCGTATCATACCAATTAGATCCATGGAGCGTATAAACAGTTAAAGACAACACGTTTCTAAACAATACCTTAAACAAATGCCGATAGTGATGGTTTGGAAATTTGATTATTGGTTATTAGATTCCATTCAGTTACTGTTCGGGGAAAGAAAGTATTTAAAACAGTTATTATGGGTGCTAAAGGCGGTTATTGTGCGTCTATGTCTCTGCCTTGTAGAATACCCAGATGAAAATCTAATTACTCCCTTGAGGTCGGTTTCATAATGACCGTTAATAAGTTGAAAGAGGAATTTTAGTCGTGATACACGATTTCTTTGCGTTAATGGTGGCAGGTTTGCTTTCATTAGTAGTTCGGTTACTGATGTACGTCTAAAGCTATTATACATGAAGCGAACTGCTTTTCTTTGCACCATTTCCATCTTGGTGATGTTAGTCTTGGTGAAAGGGTCCCAAATTACACATGCATAGTCTAGTATCGGCAGAATTACACTATTGTATGCGAGCAGACGGACACAAGGGGTGGAAAGTCTGAAAGCTCTCCTCAAGAAGAATAATTTGTGGTTAGCATTAGCTACTACATATTCAAGGTGCTTAGTCCAAGTGAGATCATTAGTGATCCAGAGTCCTAGATACTTGTAGTGTGTTACTTCGGAGAGAAATATGCCGTTAGTAGCATGTGGATATTTAAGCTTGTGCTTCTTGCGTGTAATGGACATAAAAAGTTTTTTTGAAAATTAATTGACATTTGCCAAGCTTTCCACCAGGCAACAACTTGTCCTAAGGCATTGTTCAGCAGTTCCTGGTCAGCGGCGTTCTCTATTTCCGAGTACAATACACAGTCGTCAGCATAAAGCTTAACCTTAACGGGAATACCATGCAGTGCATCATTAATAAACAAATGAAATAAAAGAGGCCCAAGCACCAAGCCCTGCGGGACGCCAGAGCCAACTGAAAGTCGTTCTGAATGGTGGTCATTAAAACCAACATTATTTGTAACAGAAGACTTCAAACAATTGTGCCACATATCTGCATTCACTCGCAAGGAGCTGTTAAGAATGTCACCTCCATAAAATACACATTCAGTGCACCTCACACAGGGATCCAAAAAGGAGAATATTCCAGCATTTATTCTTATAACCGCTATAGAAGAAGCGCTTCAAAATACCCTGCGTGAAGAATGGTACACCCGGCTAAATTTTTAACTGGCTCGGGTGTTGCATCGCTAAATGCACCTTGTAAAAAAGGTGCCTTTCGGCTACACTGCTGGCATACTCATGCAGTAATTTGACGATTGAGATGGCATTTCGTGGTTCCTTTTTGTTCATATAATGTTTGAGTGCAGTACTTGATTGTTTAGATCAACATTATCAGAAATATTCCTCTGCCACTACGAACAGCTGAAACAAGCGGCATACGCAGCAATGGATGTGGTCCATATGGCCTCATCCTCAGGGTAAACTACCACTCCTTTCAAGGCGGACAAGTCGTTTACCCAGAGTAAGTGCAAATGCGCCACCAGAACCATTGCTGCGTATTCCGCTTGTTTCGGCTCTTCGTAGCGGCAGACGATGAATATTTATTATAACTTCGATCTAAACACGCAAGTACTCCACTCAAACACTATATTAACAAAAAGAAACTATGAAATGCCATCTCACGCGTCAAATTACAACATGAATATGCCAGCAGTGTAGCCAAAAGGCACCTTTTAACAAGGTGCATTTAGCGATGCAACACCACAGCCAGTTAAAGATTTGGCCGAGTGTACCTAAGCCGATACTCAAACGGGCACGAGCTATACAAAACCAGCAGGCAGAAGCAACTAGTTCACCTCAGATTTGCGCCTATAACTTGAACCACAATGACAGAACAGCATGCTCATACATCAGCGCACGTTCTTAGAAACAAGCGGGTTGTGGCGCTTCCATGCCACGCTCATTATTCAGAAAACTCATACAGCACACAGAGGCTGCAGCTGCGCCGTTTCGAAAGCAGTCGCGAGGTTGAGACAACATATTACTGTCACGATAAAATACTGTCTGAAATCCACTTAGTTTTTCCTTCAAGTGCAGCCCCAAAAGCGCAGTAAAGACGTGCTTTCGGCGCTTTCGTAACGTAGCAGTCTGAAATCAGAAACACATACTTTGCCTCTCGCGCAAATGGTATTCGAGAAATCTGTGCACGCGTGAGCGGGATTCATGAACGAACCACTCGGAACGAAATGTAAGCCATCTCTTGTCGAGCCGACCTTTACCGAGCTTTCAAAATGAAGTGCCCGCAGACGAGCGGCGGCGGCCAACGGCTCTGATGACAGACATGGACGAATCCGTACGTCTGCAACGAAGAGGAGACGGGATGGAGCTCGTGGGTTTTTCGCAGTGTTTGAGCACGCCGGCCATTCGCTCTGGCAGCGAATTTTATTTACCCATCACACTATAAGCATTCCTCCAGCGCCGCTTGACTACAACTTTGACAAACGTCTCGCGCTCCAGACAATAGCGTTGCCAGACACCTTTGCTGAAACGTCGGCGTCCACGACGCGCACCGAGCGAGTGTCCATACGTAGCAAGCAATGCACACTACAAAAAGAACAACACTCCATGGTCCAGACAGGCGATAACACAAAGATTAGAAAATAAATGTAGTCCACCACAGAACGAGAGTGTATGTAAGTACGTGTTCGGAGGTGCAAAGTAAATTGAGCTCACACGGCGCTAACTAACGCACAGTTTCATTTCAGCCGTCATTCACAGGCTAAACAACATTTCTGGCCGCAAATATACCTTGAAACACGAAAAATCTGGTAGACAGCTCGCGAGGAGCGGCTTATCATAAAGGGCATCGCACAAACTGCCTTTCCGCGAGCGGCACAGAGATAAGCGGCATTAGTCGAGAACCCGATGGCTTCCGCCTTAGAAACGAAGATAAGACGTTTGTCACTGCGCACATAATCTGTTCCGCACACACAGCTCTGCTTAGAGTGGTTTAGGGGACCAAATGTATAAAATATAAACGTGAGACTTACCGTAAGCGGACGATGAAGCTGGATTTTGAAGAAAACGTAATCCGCGAAAAACACGCCAACACCACCGATGCAGCCACGCGCAGGGTTGTTTGCAGCCTGAATGATTTTCCGCCGTCTCGCGGTAAAACGGGTAAAACGTGAAACAGAAACCCACTTTACGGTCGTATCTTTATCGCTCGAACTCTTGCCGTGTTCAGCTTGATCTGACACCCAGGACCACAGAAGGCAATTGGTTTATAAGCTTAAATTCTTCGCTTACCCTCTAAAAATCTTATTGTTTTCGTGAAAACAGAACCGAAATCTAACTGCTTGTCCATATACGCGCCGCATCTCCCACCGAATAGTATGTGGTACAATTCTCAAATAATAGTTATAATCTTGCATAGCATAACGTCCTTTTTGCGTGTGCTCGTGTTTAGAAAACTGATATGCGCGACATCTGCGTGTCATCGGCTCCGAAGCAACAGGTGCAAGGGTAGGAACGAAAAAATGCTGGCTTTGTGATTGTTGCGTCGCAGCACTTATTCACGTGAATACAAACTGCAAAGGTATAAATGGCACATGTTAATCGCAGAGAGGACCAGGCTCTTTGAGACTATTGTAAGGTGTTTCTAAGAGATGGGCGCTTCCTTGAGTTCTCACACCCGCCTTTCCCCCTTTATTTTCGGGATGTTTTAAAGAGAAATGTAGAGCGTTGATAAAATGTTTCTGATTTCAGCGCGTTGGGCAGGAATGATGGAAAGTTTAAATGGAATTTTGTCGAGCGATTCCTTTAAGGGACAGCGTATTCGTTCGATGTGGTATAATTTGCGGGCGCCCTTACTTCAAGAACGGCTGCCTTTCCTCGGCTTACTTGTTAGCATTAAATATTTAATTGTATTGACAATATACGTCCCGGTATAACGAAAAAGATCTTGTCAAGGCTCCTGAAAACAATATACAGGAGGGTGTTGTTATGTTCTCACGCCATACTTTTTAATTTCTGTAATAGCGACGGAGGTGGAGGACTCCCGACATAGTTGCACTCTAGAAGTAGCCTAGCCTTATCATTCCCGCTTTGTTATTATTTATTAGTGCCTGATAGGCACCGAAGGGGGGGGGGGGGCAAATCGAAAAAAGGAATATGCAGAAGGAAAAAATTACAATATCGGTACAAGAACGCGGTACAAGTCAAATACATGAAAGCAACACAAAATTTATACAAAACGGAGTTTTAAACAACATCAGACACGAAAATAGAAAGAAAAAAAAAGCGAAACACAAACATTTGAAAAAAAGAAAGGCAACCAGGGGCAACAGAAGAAGTGGTAAATTGGATAACGTTAAGAAAAAATGAAACTGTCGTACATTTCGAACATCAGTAGGGCAATAAATGTATACATAGATGTTTTTTAAACTCACCAGGATCAATGAAAGAGATTACGTTGTCAGGAAGATCAATCCAGAGTTTTATTGCTCTAGGTAAGGCAGAGAAATTAAATGGCAGGATCTTCCCATATATCTGGCTGAAGCTGAGTTGATTGTGTAAGCGTTGTGAAGAGCGGAAAGGTGATTCCAGAGGTAACAACGAAGGACGGGTGTGAACATATTGTCACAGAATTAGAGAGCACCACACAAAGTAAAAGGCAAGCGGACACAGAGTCAACGGCTGTTCTCAATGGAAAATCACACTCGAAGAAAGCGCGCGTCCCTAAATTCTTTGTCTTTCTGACGCCACGTGAAACCACCCGGTGGTATTACTCCCCGTCTGAAAAAAAAGGAATGCACATGATCACAGGGAATGTTTCAGATGCGGGGCACTGCGTTCAGCGGGTGTAGTACGGCTTCATGCGAAGTACATGCACTACGCCAGATTGGTGTTTTCGTCTGGAACATGGCACAGCTTGGTCTGCAACTTCATAATTAACATCGGATATTCGGTGCAGCACCCTGTAGGGACCAAAGTAACGGTTGTGAAGTTTTTCCGACAAGCCTGGGCGGCGGACAGGTGTCCACACCCAGACTTGGTCACCGGGCTGGTACGATACGTAGCAGTGGCGGTCATTATATCGGCGTGCATCTGTTACCTGTTGTTCCGTAATGTGCGTACGGGCGAGTTGGCGTGCTTCTTCGGCATAGGTCGTGAAGTCTTCTGCGTCAGGTGCAAGCACCTGGTCGTCAGCCACGCATAGCAGCATGGCTTCAACCATGGTCCGCACATCTCGTCCGTAGACTAGACGAAACGGAGTGAATGTAGTGGTCTCTTGGACGGCCGTATTGTATGCAAATCTTACATAAGGTAGGATGGCATCCATTCACTACGTTTCGTCTAGTCTACGGACGAGATGCGCGGACCATGCTTGAAGCCATGCTGCCATGCGTGGCTGACGACCAAGTGCTTGCACTGGACGCAGAAGACTTCACGACCTATGACGAAGAAGCACGCCAACTCGCCCGTACGCACACTACGGAATAACAGGTAACAGATGCACGCCGATGGCGGCGGCGGGAAACGGTAAACAACACAGTCATCTGCAAACAGGCGTAAGCGGGATTAAATGCTAGAGGGGAAATCGTTAATGTAGATTAGAAAAAGTAAGGGTCCAAGTACGCTTCCCTGTGGTACGTCTGAGGTTACGTCATATAGGGACGAGGAAGAACCGAGGTCCTCTGAACCGTGACCCGTGGTCGTCTGAAATCTTGCCCTACAGGTGCTGTCAAACCAAGCAAGGTGCCGCACGAGATTCGCATTTGTGTCCATGTTTTCTACGTTATTAGCATGCTCCCGAAGCCGGTTATTAATGCAGCGGCCAGTTTGGCCAGCGTATGAAGCCCCACAAGAGAGGGGAATGCAGTAAATCGCACCTATGACACCTTAAACGTCGAGGATCCCATGCTTCTTGTTGCAACCCCCGCATGCACAACCAGTGATACGAGGGCAAAGCTTAGAGACAGCTTGTTTGGCGCAGAGAACACGAAGGGCACATGGCGCCTGCTAGCCACTTTTTTCAGGTTATGGGAGAGTCCATGGACTTAAGGGACCACCGCCGGCTTCAACGAAGGGAGTTCAGTTCTCTTCCGGGCGACATTTTCTTTCAGCATCAGGGTTTCAGCGAGAGCTGAAATGGCTGGGCCAGGGTTGCCTGCTGTTAAGAGTCGCCAAACCTGATCGTTGTTTGTGAATATTGTGAATTTGTGAGGGCAATATTGTTGAATTTTGTGACGGCAAGATTTTTGAAGATCAGAATCCGAGCAAAGTGAGACTACAGCTTTTTTTGACACCACGGAATGTGCCGAGTCATAGCTGAGGAGATCTTTGTTGGCGTTGGGGAGTACACCCATCAAATATGGTCTCGGTAGAATATAAGCTTAAGGTCTAAAAAACGTAGCACCTGATTGCGCGAAAGTTCATGGGTAAAAACTAAACCTTTTCCCGGTTGATTAAAATTAATTAAAAGCAAAGAAACAATATGGTCAAGGGATGTAAAATAACCTGACTTTAAAAGAATGATGTTACTTGGTTAGGCATTTCCGATTGGATGAAGAGAAGTAACGTCATTTCTGGTCTAAGTGAGGTATTTCTGACGTAGTGACGTCATTTCTCTACAACCAATAAAAATTATAGTCGGGTGACGTCCGTTCTCTTCAGCCAATGGGAATTATCCGACATGATGACGCCACTCTCCTCTAACTAGTGGTCGCAAATTATAATCGATGACGCGATTATGATCGATGACGCGATGACTGGCTGTGTAGGGAAGGGGTCATTGCCTTGAGTGCAACTGGTTGCCCAAGGGGGGAGGGAGGGGCAATGTCGTAGGGGTTATAAAGGGAGAGCTCGCGGCGGGAATCTCTCTTGCCGCGGCGTTACTGCCCGACTGCCCCGCCGACCCCGCTTCCTGCCCGCGCCTCCCGGATTACCCAAAGCCGTTCGACGATGACTTCGTGAGCTACTGAACCTTATATTATTGGATAGAACCTTCTTCTGCAGTGTGCTTTGCCTTGCGCTAGGTTAATAAACTGTTTCCTAGCGTACTCTGTCGTTGCCTATTTCGTCCGAACCCGCCGTGGCTGTGACTTTGCGCCACGGGTTGGAGACGCGAGCCGCTTACGAGAACGCCCGCGCATAGCCGGCACGGAAGCTGACCTTCCCGGTCGGCTGGAAGCAGAGTGACCCCATAGTGTCAACGTTGAGTACACGATCCTTCCTGCGGATTTTATTACGCGTACCTTCCGCAGAAAGCATCTGAGAGATTGGCGTGCCTGTATGTTTAGATGCTGTATATTGTCACGTAGCAGTTGGTACAGGTAGCGACACGTCCAGACGGCAGAGGAACGCCAACACCGAGATGATGCCAGCGGACACCGAGACGGCCAGGATGGAACGTCGAACTTCGTCTTCTTCAGCAGCGAACCGCGTGGCGCACGAGCTGCGTGCCGAACAGCCGCCGAGCGGCTATTGTTGTAGACGCGGCATTACCCTCCCTCTCGGAAAGAGCATCGGCCCGATGCTTTAACAAGAAAATAGGGAGAAAAAAAACAGAGTAACGCACTGCACTTAGTCACTGAATGTCTCGCGAAAAATAGGGCTTCATTCGCACTACATGAACAATCTCTGGTCTCTGCTGACGGCGAGTAGTCCGGGAAGCCCCATCAGGGAGAACTTCATAGGTTACGTCGCTTAGCTGACGGAGAACTCGGTAGGGGCCGAAATACTGCTTGAGCAGTTTTTCGGAAAGGCCACGGCGTCGAATGGGGGTCCATACCCACACTTTGTCGTCCGGGGCGAACGTCATCAGTCTGTGGCGGCGGTTGTAACGTCGGGCGTCGCGGTCTTGTTGGTTCAGGATGCTCACTCTTGCAAGTTGTCGAGCTTCTTCTGCGCGAAGCGTGAACTCCTCGGCGCCAACGTCGGGGTCGCGGCCATCATGGGGCAGCATTGCTTCCAACACTGTCGACACTTCGCGGCCGTACAACAGACAGAAGGGCGTCCTCCGCGTGGTTTCCTGTTGAGCCGTGTTATACGCGAAAGTAATATATGGCAGGATATCGTCCCAAGATCGATGCTCAACGTCAACATACATGGACAGCATGTCGACGAGAGTTTTGTTGAGGCGCTCGGTCAGGCCATTCGTCTGGGGATGGTAGGCGGTTCTTTTCCTGTGAGTAGTGCCACTCAGCCGCATGAGGGATTCCAAGAGTTTGGCAGTGAAAGCGGTGCCTCTATCCGTGATAATTAGTTCTGGAGCGCCATGCCGGAGGACGATGCGTTCCACAAAAAATTTCGCAGCCTCGGCTGCTGTAGCGCGCTGGAGGGCCTTGGTTTCAGCGTAGCGCGTAAGGTAATCAGTGGCGACGATAATCCACCGGTTTCCTGAAGATGAAGTTGGAAAAGGGCCGAGAAAGTCTATGCCAACTTGCTCAAACGGGAGTCTGGGCACTTGAACGGGATGTAAAAGTCCAGCTGGCTTGACAGGGGGTGTTTTTCGTCGTTGACAATTGCGGCACGTGCGCACATAGTGTCGTACAGTCGCCGCAAGCTTAGGCCAGTAATAGCTCTTTTTGATCCGAGCCAGAGTGCGGGCGTAGCCGAGGTGACCTGCGGTGGGCTCGTCGTGACACGCCTGCAAGATTTCTTCACGGAGATTCGCTGGAACGAGGAGGAGGTAGTCGCTTCCGGTTGGAGAAAAGTTGGATGTACAGCACGTTGTTGCGCAGACAAAAGGAGGACTGGGTTCTTGCGAAGGGCTGGGGAACCTCCTCGGTACGTGCTTCCAGGAAGTCGATGAGAGGTTTCAGCGCCGGGTCCTCACGTTGCTGACTGGGAATAGTCGCTGCGTCTACGGCTGCGATGAGAGGAAAGTCCGGTTCGTCGTCGTTGCGCGCAGCCTCGACTGGATATCTGGACAAGCAGTCGGCATCGTTGTGCTGGCGCCCTGATTTATACACGATGGACATGTCAAACTCCTGAAGGTGTAAGCTCCAACGCGCAAGGCGGCCAGAGGGATCCCGTAAGTTCATCAACCAGCAGAGAGAGTGGTGGTCGGTTACAACTTGAAAATGTCGGCCGTACAGGTAAGGTCGAAATTTTGTCACAGCCCATACCACGGCAAGGCATTCTTTTTCGGTCGTGGAATAATTAGATTCAGCACGAGACAGAGTGCGGCTGGCGTATGCTATTACGCACTCAGCGCCGTCCTGCCACTGGACGAGTACAGCACCGAGACCCACGTTGCTGGCATCTGTGTGCACGAGAATCGAAATGACCAAGGACAGGCGTGGTTTGCAAGCGTCGCCGTAATTCATCAAATGCCTGCTGCTGCTGCTGTTCTGTCCACGTGAATGGGACTTCCTCTCTTGTAAGATGCGTCAACGGTGCAGCAAGTCGGGGAAAGTTGGCAATGAACCGCCGGTAATACGCGCAAAGGCCCAAAAAACGCCGGACCGTTTTCTTGTCCGAAGGAGTGGGAAAGTTGGCGACGGCAGCTGTTTAGCAGGATCCGGCCGGACGCCACGATGGCTGACGACATGGCCCAGGAAAAGGAGCTCCTCATAACCAAAGTGGCATTTCTCGGGCTTCAACGTCAGGCCGGCAGATCGTATAGCCTGTAGCACGGTCAAGAGGCGCTGGAGGTGTTCATGGCACGTTGGCGAAAATACAACAACGTCGTCCAGGTATACCAAGCACGTCTGCCATTTCAGGCCCAACAAAACAGCGTCCATCATTCTCTGAAATGTTGCCGGAGCTGAACACAAACCGAAAGGAAGGACCTTGAACTCATAAATGCCATCCGGCGTCACGAACGCTGTCTTCTCGCGATCCCGCTCGTCAACTTCGATCTGCCAGTAACCACTTTTTAAGTCCAGCGAAGAAAAGTAGCGCGCGTGCCGCAACCGGTCAAGAGAGTCGTCAATGCGTGGTAACGGGTAGACGTCTTTCTTGGTAACCTGGTTAAGCTTCCGGTAGTCAACGCAAAATTGCAGACTACCATCCTTCTTCTTGACCAAAACCACAGGCGAAGCCCACGGGCTCCTCGACGGCTGAATAACACCATCCTGCAGCATCTCTTTGACTTGTTCAGCTATGGCTTCACGCTCCCGCAGTGAGACACGGTATGGGTTTTGCCGAATTGGTCGGGTACTGTAGTCCGTAATGATGCGGTGCTTAGCGAGAGGCGTCTGTTTGACTGCCGATGTAGACGGGAAACAGTCTTGGAACTGATGCAGTAGGCCGACTAGGCGGCGTTCGGGGGTCTTCGTTATATCCGCTGTCAGCAACCTTCCCCCCCGAGGTCGCCGCTTTCAGTTTCCCCGGCGCGGGCTTGGAGACCGGCCGCGCAGTCCATCTGAGAAAGCCTGGCGGCTGGGCGACGTGATGCGTGCGGGAGACGGAGATCGGGGTCGGCGGTTAGAGGTGGTGTCATGGGCAGCAAGGTACTCCTCTATTTCGTGGGGTCGCTCAGCGAAACGGGGACAAGGAGCGTCACGTGGGAAACCCCGGAGGCCGATTTCACGGTATGGCCAACGGCGATACAGGTTGCCGGCTTCCCCGCAATGGTAAAAGAGCGTCTGCTGATCAGAAGTGCGCCAAACAGCCGCCTTCCGGGCCGGTGGACGCATGGCAGGTCCTCGCTGAGGCCGCTGGTAGAATGACGGTGGCGGAGCGGTTGGCGGCGGCGGGTGGTACGGCAAGCGTTGCACAGGTGGCAACTCGGAACGGAGAGCCGCGGCGTAGCTCATGGGGCGTGGCTCCGGCATGACTGGAGGAGGCGGTGAAAATGCTTGGCGAATCTCGCCGCGCACAACCTCGGTAAGAGCCGCAGCCGTCGGATCAGACGAGGCAAGGGTCAGTTTCTGCAGCTCTTCACGGACCACCGCGAGTATGAGCTCACGCAGCGACGCATTGTCGCTGGACACGCTCAAAGAAGCCGCACTGGCGCTTGGCTCACCGCACATTTCGGCGGCAGCGTTTCGGCGGCAGCGTTGATGCAAGGCCCGCTCAATGGCGGTCGCCTCTTTGATGAAGTCGGCTACCGTCTGCGGGGGATTTCGGACCAAACCAGCGAGAGTTGGTCCTTCACACCTTGCATCAGGTGGCGGAGCTTCGCGGATTCCGCCATATCTGGGTCAGCGCACCGACAAAGACGGGTCACGTCCTCGGCGAACATGGCAACGGTCTTATTAGGCTTTTGGACGCGAGCGTCCAGGAGGCGCCACGCACGATCCCGGCGGTCCGTGCTAGCAAAGGTGTCCCGGACCTGCTGGCGGAAGGTATCCCAGCTTTGGAGATCAGCCTCCCTGTTCTCGAACCAAATTTTGGCTCCATCTTCGAGGGCGAAATACACGTTCCGCAGCTTCTGCGCAGGGCTCCATTGGTTGAAATCGGCAACCCGCTCAAACTGGTCAAGCCAGTCTTCAACGTCTTCGAAAGTGACGCCATGGAAGCTGGCTGGCACGCGGGGTTGCTGGAGCGTCAAGTGTGAAGCGCTAGCCTGAGCCATGGTGGTATGCTCACCAGGTCGATGAGTGCGTGCCTCTTTTGGGAGGAGACCAAACTCTGGGACCAGTCCCAGGAGGCGGCGGCTGCTGCGGTGAACGGGCGTGCAGACAAGGGGTAGCTGGTCGGGACTCGATTAGCGGCTGTCTGAAGAGGTGTTGGACATGGGACGTCGGGCCCGCACCTCCACCAGTGTCACGTAGCAGTCGGTACAGGTAGCGCCGCGTACAGACGGCAGAGGAACGCCAACACCGAGATGATGCCAGCGCACACCGAGACGGCCAGGATGGAACGTCGAGCTTGGTCTTCTTCAGCAGCGAACCGCGTGGCGCACGAGCTGCGTGCCGAACAGCCGCCGAGCGGCTATTGTTGTAGACGCGGCAATATTTAGCTGTATCTTTAGATGCTAACTGTTGACGAAGCGAAGCAAAGCTGTTTTGTTATGCTTGGTGTAGCTCGATGGATATCGTTTTTATACGGGGGGAGGAGGAAAGAAGAACAGGAAGAACTTATAGAAGAAGATGATAGACTCCTAGAATACCACGCAGATGATGTGGCAAAGCTATACCAACCACTCTCGAATACTGGCGACAAGGGGACCGTCTCTGTCCTAGCCCGAACTTGTTAGGAAGAGCGGAGATTCATCGTAGCTGCTACTCTAATTGACATATGCTTCCTTATATGTGTTTACAATACTTCTTCCCAGTGAGAACGTAAATGCCGTGGACGTCCAGGAGATGACTGGGATGTCATGAGAACGTCCAGTCGAGTTGCAGTACCCATTAGGATATGACCTAACGCAAAGGCATTCACAAAGTTTTAGGCTTTGTACCTACGCTTTGCGCGGTCGGCACAGTTTCTGTTTTCGCGAAATAACAGCCTCGCGCAGCCTGCCGCTCGCACGTAGGCACGAAGCTAGACGAGCGTCTGCTCCGGCGCCTCCCCGACATCTCGCGGTTCGTCGCTAGGTGATAAATGTGTCTCCGCCGTCGCGCTAGAAATCTTCAGCGCGGATTCTCAATAGGCTGGGCGAATACTATACGTGACTACAGATAGCAGTTTCCCATGCAAGCTTATAACGGGGCAATGAACTATTTGGAATGAGAGGGCTCCCATCCGGTATGCGGAGGGCAGTAAGTAAAAAATCACTGAGTCGCGGGCACGCACAGGTTTCTCGGGGCACTTACATCCTCTGATTATGGCCATTCATTAAAAAGAAGAAACGTTCAATGAAAATTTTTGTCTGCGCTTGTTGGTTCGTTGTTTTTCTTCGGCAGATTACCATAGCGCAACGGAACAGACACACAAAAAGAAGACACGCAAGAGAGCCAGCGCCCGTCCTGTCTTGCGTGTCTCCTTCTTGTGTCTGTGTTCCACAGTGCTCTGCTAATCTGCCGAAGCAAAAAAACGACGAACGTTTAGAAAATATACAAGTCGGTCTGCGCTATTGTAATCTCTTTTTTGAGACGACAGTAGCCCCGTCTGCTACTTAACAGTCGGGGCTATAGTTGTGGTTTCGCACATCTCATCTGCTACGCATGCAGCTCGTACGTGGAACATGTCTAGCGGAGGAAAGCCTGCGCAGAGGTCCAGCCTGGTGTCTCAGACCGAGCCACTCACCCTAGCTGTTGTTTTGAAGCGACAGCTTCACACGCCAACCACTTTGCCTCGTTCAGCGTGGTCGCACCTGGGCCGTATGCCCGTGGCTGCAGCTGTGCGCCGGAGCCGCCGCAAAGGCCGTTGCCTAGCAACCGCCGCACCTGTTCTTCGCCGTTTGGTGCGTTATCTGGTATGACGTCATCTAGCCGCCCGGCGGGGGTACCTATATATAGAAGCAGTCATGTCTAGGAGGTGGGAGCTATGGCCGCTTATCTGTTTTTTCAGCCAGCGTCCGCTTTGCGGGACGCGGTTGTTGCTGCGACGCGTGTCTTTTCTCTCCCTTTTCTCTCTCCTGTGATCGTTTAATTATCTTCTATCTGCACGTGGCAGCGGTGGTGGCTCGGCTGGAGCCAGTTGACAGGCCCGAGCAAGTTCTTTTAAACCGAAAGCTTTACTACTCACACTTTCAAGCCTTTGCCGTGCGACGGCGGTGCACATGAAATGACCTTTCGCATGACCTCTGTGTGACGTCACGCCGAAGAGCTGGGCGACCACCTCGCGCCGTCTGCGAGTAGTGGCGGTGCCACCACCGGCAGCCTTAGATTAGATTGGATTAGATTAGATTAGATTATAATACATTATATTATATTATATTATATTATATTATATTATATTATATTATATTATATTATATTATATTATATTATATTATATTATATTATATTATATTATATTATATCAGATTGGATTGTATAACCGATGCATCACCACAAGTCTAGCCACAAGCACCACCACCAGCTACACTACCAGTTGAACCATGGCGTAGGTACGGATATTGCTTCCGCAATTACCGGGCTTTACAAAGCTAAGCCAAAACGAATTTTTCATTCTTCTCTCAGTCGCAACAACATGAACACGGCTCGCTAATCAATCACGCAGTATTCGTCTGCCATCGCGGTGGACTCTCGAACCGCACCGTACAGGAAGGGAGGAAGTTCGAGTGAAAGAAGAAAGAGAAAGAGGGGCTGTAACGAAGGAAATGAAAATTGTATTTCAGGAAAAAAGTTACGCATTAATGGTCTCCCATATCTAGGTAGACAGCCGACATCCGTTCGTAGAGGAAGGGAGGAAGTGGGAGTGATAGAAGAAAAAGAGGCCGTAATGAAGAAAATGAATTTGAGGAAAGGAAATTACGCAGTAACTGTGAATCCACGTCCAGGGACGATGATGAAGAAGGAACGCCCAGCGAAACGCAGCGGCGAAACACTGACTTTACATAAAATTCGGCTCAGCGAGCTCCACTCGGCCACCTGTGGCCATCGCTTCAGTCCAGGTTTAACGACAGCTAAGCCACAACCAATATTTTTTTGGTTCATGCGGTGCCATAAAGCCGGTTTTTTTTCCAAATCAAATCAAATTTCTTTCATATTTACACCACAGTACGTGGTTATGGGGTATATATACATCAGGAGGCCCAAAACTCGCAACTGCAATTAGGACCTCCTATGGCTACATGAACAGAGTACATAAATTGATAAAAATCAATGGAGCGTTTCATTATGCTTAATTCCTCTCGCAAGTGATATTGTAAATTGGCAAATTGGTTTTTGGGGAAGGAAAATGGCACAGTATCTGTCTCATATTCCTCGGTGGACACCTAGACCGCGCCGTAAGGGAAGCGAGGAAGGTGAGAGGAGGAGGAGGTGGAGGAGGAAGAGGAGGAGGAAGAAAACTTTTATTTTTATTTACAGCGAGAGATTGATGAGGCGAGCCGGAAGGGCCCGCTCCTTACAAACACTAGGATGGATCCCTAGTCCGGGATCCCTGTAGCTTCCGCAGCGGTCAGGGCTCTAGCTACCAAAGGCTGTTGGGCATGGAGTTCGGAGCAGCCCCGCAGGGAGCTTCCCAGTCCTCTCGAGTGGGGTGGAGGTGGGGTGGGCAGGCAGGACTGGAAGGGCATGGCCACACCATGTGGAAGGTGTCTGAAAACTCCTCCTGACAGTGTGGCCACGCGCCCGAAAAAGAATTGAAGTGCTTAAGTACTGCCGGGCACAGTACACTATTGGTATAGAGGCGGAGAAGCCAGCGCTCCTCCACCCTGGTGAGGCCTTTACAGGGAGGGGGATAGAGACCATGAAAGTTTTGATAAAGAGAGGTGATCTCTTTAAAGGTGATGGCCAGATTGAAACTGAATTCCGGAGCAGGCTGCGGATGAGGCGACGCCCGGTGAGTAAGCGCGCGGGCGGCAGCGTCGGCTGAGTCGTTCCCCTCAAGACCCGCATGAGCCGGAGCCCACACGATGGTAGGATGGGTCGGAAACCCTGTGTATTCGCATGCGTGGAGAATTTTGAAATCACGGTCTGCAATATACCCTTGCTCAACATTGCGGCAGGTGGCCCTGGATTCCGTCATCATAACTCGGGACTCTGGATCTGCGGCGGCCAGTGCGATGCCGATCTCTTCCGCAGAAGTAATGTTTGGGGCACGGAAAGTAAGGCCCTGAACTGTAGTGTTTTGGTGGATGACGGCCGCCGTGTACCAACCCCCATTGTGTGGGCCGGCCGCATCCACATAGAAGACACTTGGATTATGGCCATATTTTTGAGAAATAGCCTCCGCCCGCGCGAGACGGCGACCATCATGGGTGTCTGCAGTCATGTCTTCGGAAGGGGTCGCACCTGGAGTGCAAAGCGCCAGGCTTCAGGGATGCGGACCCGTTCTTCTGTCTGTGTTGCGTAGGATATGTGAAAGCGGGTCAGAAGGCGGCTCCCCGCAGGTGTTTTGCTCAGGCGCAAGTATTGATTGTTAACATGAGCTTCTCGTAACTCCCCAAAGGTGTTGGTCATCCCCAGACCGAGGAGACGCTTGTTGGACGTCGTTATGGGGAGGTCGAGCGCTGTGTTATAAATCTCGCGGAGAACTACATCTACGGCATTCCATCGCATTTGCGTAGGTGGAGGTAGGGAGCCGAATATAAAATCCGGCTGGTTACGAATGCATTGGCCAGCCGAAGGGCATCTTTGCATCATAGTCCCCCCCTTTTACTGGATACCCGGCGGAGCATCCGACCCACCTGGTCCCCCACCTTACGTAGCTTGTTTAGGGTAGTGTCTATCTTGCGCCTACGGTGAATGAAGAGCCCCAGTATCCGGATCTCCTCCTGTTCGGGTATCGTGCCGCTAAGTAGAGAAAGGGCAATTATGGGTGTGCACTTAGAGTTGGGGCTTATGTGCACAGATTCCGATTTGCTCGGGAAGCATTCAAGACCACAGCGACGAGCGTATTTGTCCACGATAGCTGCCGCTCTTTCCAGGTTGGTCTCGATGTCTCCAACCGATTGTTGTGTTGCCTAGAGGGGGATGTCGTCCGCATACAGAACGTGCTGTACACCGGCGACCTCTGCCAACTGGGTAAGGAGCTTCATCATGGCCAGATTAAATAGTAATTTCGAGAGGACAGCTCCCTGTGGGATCCCTCGTGTGCCAAGTTAATATGGGCCATATTCCAGGCAGCACAAGAACATTGGCCGAATGTCGGGCAATTGTTGGCAAAAGCTGGCACGAACATTGCTCCTACAATTGATATTTGGGCCGAGCGGTACCATTTTGCACATTGGCCCTACTTGCATGCCAGCTTAAGGCCAACGTTCGGCCGATCGAGCGGCCAACGCAGGCTCGGCGTTCGTTCTGCAGCATGGGCCGGTAAAGGTCTCATACCGGAATCCCACTTTCGAATAATGACATTCGCTTGCTAATAATGGTATCCAGCTTTCGAGGTGCTGTCCAGGTGCCGTCAAAAGTAAACGAAAGGTAATATTAAGGAAAAAATTTAATCAGTGCCCGTTCAATTCATGCATCCTTGAATACATATGTGCAGACTAATTGTGGTCGCGCTAAATTGCACTCTGCACCAACATGGACCGTTATGCTTTAGATTTAATGAAATTAAATCTTTTTTGACAAAGTCGCCTTCTGTATAGCTATGACGGCGACTGTACCATTCTACCTAGCAAATATTCATAAATGAGTGTGCCAAAGAATTACAGAAAAAAGACCCGTTTATTGCTTTGAGTTGCAAGAATCACGCTTCTAGCGCACACTGGATGGCTTGCGCTACCACCAGCCACTCTGGGGAGTAAAGAAAGAGGTCCAAGAGCATGGTGGCAGAGGTTGTGGGAAAATAATTATTTTCAAGTTTGGTGCCTGCCGATCAGGTTGGACAAGCTCGGCAAGCTGCTGTGGCACGGCTAAGGCATCCATAAAGTTCTCAACGGAGCTGTCCCCCGGTGAACTGATCAGTCATATCCGAAGTAATCGTTGCACTCCACTTGCAAGAACGCCGTTGGACTGCATTCAAACAAATTCCTGGTCCAGCTCTTGCACGATGGCCTCACTAAGCGCCAAGCCTGCAAAGAGATGCATGATGTCATGGTAAGTTCAATTATGGCCATCACAGAACAAAAACAAAAATGATTAAATAACACCGAATTTTGTGAAACACAGTCTGCGTGAAGACACTAGCAACATATTTTACAGAATAAGCTTTAATTTATGCTTAAGAACCAGCACCACATCAGTTGCGCCAAGTGGAATTTAATTTAATAAACTTGCCTTGTAGCAAATGGTTCATTTTTAGTTTAATGCGTCGTGTCGCCCTCCCAGTAAGTATATTCAATGCGAGATAAGCAAATTAATGTGATATTGAAAACAGATTAATTTATTATTTTGTTTTAATATCATAACTCGTATCTCTAAATTGCAAGCTAACTTTTTATTCAAGTAAATAAGCACAGGTTGTAGCGTCTCTTCAACATGGACGACCAAACATAATTTTTGATAAGTTTTTTTAAATGGGGTTAAAAATACGGCTTGCCATTTTTTGCGAAATACGCTGAACGAAATAAACTCAGGGCACCTTTGTTTTACCTTACACGCTTCGCATGCATGATATAATTGGATTCGAAACTGCGACTTGACAACCACAGAAGAACACTCGTCTGGTAGTCCAGAGTAATGCCGTTTTTTCATTGCGAGACAACTTGGGCAAAAGCTTTAACCATAAATTGCGGATTTTCTATTGCGCCTGCAAGTGTAGAAGGCAAAAACAAGCAGTGCAGAAGTATTACACATATTATTACCAACTGGTCTGCAGTGGAAAATAAATTAGGCGGTTCTGATTCCCGTCGGACATAAGCGGTAAAGGACATATTTCCGGATGCATCCTGTCTCAGGTCATATGAATTCAAACCCGCTGTTAGCCAAAGTAGTGTAAGTTTTGTAAGTTCATCTCACCAAAGACGAAAAATTAAGTTCTCACCATTCGGCCACTTTTCCAATGCGCACGACGTCAAGCAAGCCATTTCGCAATGAGAGTGGGCACACAGATGTCGTCCTCGTGCTTGGGCTCGCTCTCTTTTCCTGCCGAAAAAATAAAGGCGCATGTAGTCAAAGCA
Source organism: Amblyomma mixtum (assembly GCF_055824585.1). Lineage (NCBI taxonomy): Eukaryota > Metazoa > Arthropoda > Arachnida > Ixodida > Ixodidae > Amblyomma > Amblyomma mixtum. Next base: position 162,015,556 of record NC_143013.1, read on the forward strand.
ACATTTACTCCTTTAACTTCCGGACGTATATCAAGATAAAAGAGTTTTAGTACTTACAGATAAGATCTTGCAGGCGGTACGAACCGCGTCGGGGCTCTCCTAATATATGAGTGTGGCTTTTCGCTTCCACACACTATGAACGGTGCTAGTTCGAGTGTACATGCATTTTCGTCGCGTTGGTTGTGCACGTGGTTGGGCTCCGCGCGTCGCGCGGTTCCAAGACGGCTGGAGGGGAGAGAGTAGGAGAGAGGGGAGAGGAGGGGAGGTGGCTCGAGGGGAGAGAGTAATAATCCTTTACACAGGTTTTGTGGTTCCGAGAAAAGTCGTCGAGCTGAAAGGGGGAGAAAGGGAGATCGTGGAAGGATGCACGAACGGCGACGCGCGTAGCTGCGCGCGAGGGAAAACAGCTTCGAGAAAGTGACAATAAAAAAAAAAACGCTTCGCGGGGTGGGGGGCTTGCCCACTACCTTTAAAAGAGCGCGGCCGGGAGAAGTGGTGGGGAGATATTGGACTTGAAAGAGAGAGGGAACAGGGCCAAAACACATGAAAAGCGTTTGGAATTTCTGGAGAATGAGTCACATGGTCACAGGCAGTGCAGAAGGCAATATCAACAAGAAACCAGTGGATGGGAAACACGGAAGCGCCAAAGTACTGTTGCAAAGACGCAGCAAAAGCCTGACAAATTTGAAGTGAAAAACTTGAAGCTTCAAGATGAATTTCGCCAAACCGACTTCAGACACTCGCGTATTTTGCGACGCCGTAAGATGTGGCTTCTGTTAGATCAAGATGGCTTAAAATGTTACCACATAACAAAAATATAAGGCAAGAAAAATAGACAAACAGAATGCGCGCTCTTTATAGTTTCAAGTACCGTAAATGCGCCAAACAGGCTAGGTTAACATGCCTCTAACGCCAGTTGTCAGCCGATTTACTCGTTGGTCGTCGAAGAATCCTGAACTTCTTTTTTAATGTGGAAGTTTCACACAAAAAAAGCAAAAAACAAAAAAAGCATGTTGAATTGTGGTTCGCAGCTACTTTCGATGATTTTCGTCAATAAAGGTGATGTTCGAAAGAAAAAAATTCTTGCGAGTAAAAATGCAAAGACGTGAGCAAGAGCTATAGCTCGCAATGCAAATTACACAACAGAAGAATGAAATGGAAAAAAACAACAATATCCAACACTACGATTTGCAGAAAAGGAAGGAAATAGCAAATCAGAAAACACGGGAAAGGCGCGATCACAGGGCACGACGTACGGAAGCCCAGGAATCGTTTAGCACGTGTCCGCGTGCGTTTATGAAGCACCCGCCTAATATTTCACGAGCGCAACGCATAATTAGAAATTATGAGGCGACTGCTTCCTTTCTGGACGTTGCCAAAACTGCGCACAAATTCGGTTTAGCGAATGCACTTGCACTAAGCTATTACGTTTGTATCGCGATCTCCATGAAGCAGACACCAGCCGCGCACTGCGGCAGTGAATTCCTAGAGCGATTAAAAAAAGTGATTTTTTATTCCAAAAATTTAATCAAATGAAACTTTATTTTTATTCAAGGCGCATTTTGGCAATTTTTGTTCAAGGCGTCTCGGGTGTAATTAGAATACTGTTGTCTTTATTAGCAGTTCTTAAAATTTGTCTGCAACTTTTTTTTTCTGTCTTTTTCAATTTTGCTGTATTGAATTTTACTGCTAATGTACTTGCCCCCCCCCCATACAATAATGTCTCTCAGGGCGATGTAGGTGACTTGAATAAGTAAATAAAAAATAAATGAATAAAATAGATAGTTTTCTTAAACAGCATAGCCAATTCTGGCAAACAGGCGGGGAACTCTGGCTAACCTGGCCCATTATAGCCAGGATTTTGTGATGGCACAACCGACAATGGCAAAGAGTGGGAAAATTCTGGCTAACCTTGCCCACGATAGCCAGGATTTTGTAATGGCACAGCCAGTACTGGGAAAGCGATGGACAACCAGGGCCATCATTGGATGCGGCAGTGAGTGGTTCAGCCAATATTGGAAACTCATTGGGAACTCTGGGCCTACCTAGGGCCATGCTTTGCCAACGGAATTCTAATTTGGCCCGCTGTCATGTGCTACCTGGGAGGATGGTGATGAAGGGACCACCGCACCTCCACCAAATGTTACGTGGCGGCCAGCCGAAGAATGAGGCGTGATGAACGATGGACAAGAGATGATTTAATGGCTGCTGGCCTAGCGCGAGCGCTCCGTCCCGCGCCACTGCCAGCTTCGTCTTCTTCGTAACAATATTATAAAGAAAATATAGTGATAATCATTTGGCACCTTAAAAGCAGCCTCTGCCGCACCACGTAGCCTAGACTCCACGTGACAATGAGTCCCATTTAGCTTGAGCCTTATGAACGATAAGGAGGATTATAGCGGCCATCGTGCTCTGTACTGGGGACAACGTTACACACGTTTGTACGTCTGTTCCGGTTCAGTGCTAAAACAAAAGTTGCTGAAGGCTCTCAGGCACTGAGGAGCCTGATTAAAGACATGAAAAATTGCGCACTTGAAGAGGAACACGCACCTGCTTGATTGGTCTGTTTCCTTGTGCGTTATCACTCACTTTGTCCTTCAAACGCCTTTCAAGTTCAGATGAGGTTGTACCAGCAGAACACCTGGCTGCTGTAAAATATCAGACAACCTGGGAACAACTTTTCTCTTGCGTAAAAATACGAAGATCACATGGGCAAACATAGCGTTGATCTGCAAAGGGTACTTTTACTGCTCTGCTAACATTAAGTCGAGTATAAAACGACCGGCTCAGGAAGTACGGCAACACGCGTCATAAGAACATAATTCAAGTTCTACATTGTGCTCTTCATGTAGGGAATCGTTTTACCTTAATTTCAGAGTGGGAAGCGGAGAATCGCCGGTATCGTTATGCTTTTTCGACCGAATACCCTGCACTAAAACAAATTTAGAAATGCGCATTTACGCATGTTTGAGTATTCATTTTAGACTATGCTGTAACGACTAAAACCAGAAAGCCCCGCACCTTCTGTAACGTATTAAATGCAAACATAACTGCCTCAGCTGTGTGATCATACTCGATTATTAGGATATAGCATGGTCTTTAAGCATAATTATGACTTCTGTCGGACTTCAGAGCCAATCATTTGTCGCGAAAATATTCTGAATTAATAAATGGCGTCAAACTCTACCGAAAAAGTTATCCTTCCTCCTTTATAACAGTTGCGCAAACCTATATGCACGCTCTAGGAGCCGCCACTGATCTTATCCATCGGTATAACATCATTTTCCGGTGGTGATTGTCTCTACTTCTCTTCACAAACTATACGGGCTTTATCAGTAATCTGAAGACAAGCAAACCATTCAACGCTGCATATTATTCACACCGCTGCTTTGTAGCGTATAATGCTGTGGCGGCGGCAGAAATATTTGTTGCCTACTAATACAAGATGAAAGCTGTTAGCTGGAACCCAGGCAGCACAAACCGTTGGCCCAATATTGGGAGTCTGTTTTCTATGCGTGGCCCTATACAGGGCCAATGTTGCCTTCATTGTCCCCATATTGGCACTGCCACAATGTGCCATTTCCAACATTTGCCCTACTTGTCCGATGTTTTCCCCATATTGGCAACGCCGCTTAGTTACACCTCCAACGATGGCCCTACTTGTCTGATGTTTCCCCATATTGGCAATGCCACTTAGTTACACCTCCAACGATGGCCCTAAATGTCCGCTGTCGTCTCCATATTGGCAGCGCCGCGTCATTACACCCGCAACGATGGCCCTACTTGCCCGCTGTTTTCCCTGTATTGACAGTGCCGCTCCACGACACACCCAAGGATGCCCCTGTGATTATCGGTGCTTATTTCTCTCAATCTGTTTTTTTTTCAATATTCGGACTTATTTATTTATTTATTTTTTATGACCAACAACAGCGCTAGCATCGAACTCTGACGCGAAATTACAATAAAAAGCGCGATGTAATTGGTCGCGCGAAAGTGAGCAGAGGTCAGATTCATTCACGAAGGTATACGAATTTTGAAAACCGGTGTCTTTTGTTATTATGGTATGCAAAGCAACAAAGAAAGAGAGAAAGAGGTGCCAATATCAAGAAAATGAAATTTCGATTCGAGGAATGGTATAATAACGCACTAATTAACGTACTGCCTCCCATATCTCTGCGGACCACAGCCCCCGATTACAGGTTGCCGGTTCAAATTCGTGTCTCAAGATATAGGCTCAACTTGGCTAATAAGTTTATGCTGCACGAAACGATAAATCATATGACACAATCCGGAACACAATGCCTCACGCACAGGATGCTCACCCTAGAAGAAAACAAATAAATCGCTTTTTCCTCTACTTCAAATTAACTAGGTCACAAATTATTGCGTCGCGCATTTGGAGAGAAGAAACGATCTCAGTAAAACGGGATTTTGGTTTTATCGCAAATAAACAGTTGACGTGAACAACTTGCTGCACATTTACTGCGTGAAGAAGCAGCAGACGGGAAAGAAAATGTAAATGTATGTTAAATTAAAGAAAAAATAAGCGAACAAACGGCTCTGCTTCCTGAAGCCGCGAAGCTAAGGTGGCTAGGTTTTTTAATGTCGCAAATTGTTTTGTTATTCTGCTGTGCTTTTTGGGTATTCGATAACGACGGCTCTTGCATAAGTTTTTGCTTTAAATTATCACGTTTATCAAATTAAAGATCGGAACTTTTTCCCGGTCGCATTTCCACTCGTTTTTTTGCCTTTTCTTTGCGCGAATCCTTAATATCAATGAGCCATAACAGGTGCATTGCTGAGTAGCGCGTCGCGTCATTTCGAGCTAGAGCAGACACGCACGGGTGGGCCGCATAACTATGGCTTAGACCGACCTGCCTACACTGGTGTGTATAAAATGTAGGGTATTCGTCACTCTAGAAGCGAATCATTGGATTATATTGATGAATGGTGTTGCTTGGACGTATGTCATCATACTTTGTCCGCCACAAGTATCGTATATGAAACACTCAGAGAACACGCATTGTTCCCGCTCATTTTAGTTATTGTTTTCTATTTCCGGTATTTTCATAGTAACACATTTATCTCAGCTTCAACCAAAGAGGCACACGACCGCAGAGATTACGCTAATGTTTGAAGCCGTTTTGACGAAAATCATGCCCAAGCTCCACGTTTCCACTTCCAACATCTCCGCATTGTAGTTCCCTTGCCGCTTTTCACGTGCTCAACTGCCTATGGCGCATCCTCCGGGCATTCCTCGGTATTCTTTCACTCATTTCACCCCCCCCCCCCCTTTTTGAAGTTCCATACAGCCGCCTTTTGCCGGGCCGAGCCTCTTTCTTGGAAGAGCGCGGGCCCTCATCATGCTAGGAGTTATTTTTTCTTTGTGATTTTAGGTACACTGACCTTCTCTAACCTGTTTTCCCCTCGCGCCCAACTAAGCGCAACGCCGCTCATCCACCCTCCCTAGATTTTCTTCTACCCCTTTTCCAGCTGCCGTTTCTCTTGCTGCAGCAAATTCTCCGAAAAATATAAGAAACCTGTCCCATCGTCGTCTCCTCCTTTCCCGAACACTCGCCCAACGAGTATCGCCTGTAACTATAGCAAGGCGGCGAAAAGCCACACAACCAGCGTGCCGACGAAGCATGCGCGCTCAAGCTGACGCCGTTCGTTGACGAGAATCCACACCCGATACGTTTTGACAATTATGACGTAATTCAGTAGCCTGGCCTGCAAGATTCTATTTGTGAGTACCACCATACTTTTATCTTGAAATGTGTTGGAAATGAATATGGTTCATGGCGTAATTGCCGCTTTGACTCAGCGCCGACCTTTTTTTTTTCTCCGGCAGGAAAAGAGATAGCGACAAAGCACTGGCGCCAACTTCTGAATGCCAACTTTCACAGCGAAATGTCTAGCGCAAAGGCATGCACAGAATGGTGACAACTTTATTTTTCAGCTTTGACAAAATGGATTTACCGAACGTTGACTATCTCTTCAGTCACCGTGGCGGAGTGTTGTGTGGCCCGACTCATGTTGCGATCATTACGACATTGGTCGTCTATCGTTTGTGCAAGATAAGCACCAGAAGCGGTTATTCTTCCACTGCAGCAGTTTTCTGGCCGCGTGTAATATTCCCGTGCCAGGTGCCTTTGTCTTGTCCAGTTGCAGGCGCACGAGAAAAAGCAGAATTCCTGGTCCCAGCGAACTTCATCCATGTTGTCTCGGAATTAATCACCCATGGACTATCGGAAGAGTGATTTCGTGTGGTTTTCAAGTAAGGTTTCCGTCTGCCCTGTTACATGCATGCCAAGCGACATCGGTAATCTGCTTACTTTAAAAAAGTGTATTCAGTCTCCTGCGTTCAGCGCATTTCGCAAAATTGTGCAAGCCGTCTTTGCATGGAATATTATATTTCATAGAGAAAAAAAATGCTCACAGCTGTTCAATGGGGAGGAGATGCTACCACCTTTGCCATACTTTGCTGGAACAAAAAGGCAAACAACCAGCTCGCAATAGACATGTAATTTTGATAGGAAATATAAAAAGAGATTGTTTTGTATTAAACACTGTATTTATCTCTTTTTGTGACTTTTGATATGTATTTGATGCTGTGACACGGCAAATTGGGATTAGAATTTAGCAATACGGTGGAAAAAAAATTGTTAAATTCAATTAAACGTTTTGCTATTAGTGTGGGGATTTATATTAAGACTCATTTAGAAATTGTACTTTCAACATATGTTGCGAGTACCTTCTCGCACACTGCGCGCCACTAAGATCAATGTCTTATTTTATTTCTTGTCTTTTTTCTGCGATGGTTGTACTTACACTCATGATCACATCATGCACCTTTTTGCAGCTGCGATGTAGAGCCAGGTCATCGTGCAAGAGCTTGGCGAGGAATTTGTTTCAAGGCAGTGCAAAAGTTCTCTTACAAGAGGAGTGCAACGATTAGTGCCGATATGACTCATCGGTGCAGCGGCTCCGGGCACAGTGCATTTCACGATGTACTGGCACCGTAGTTGCAATAAATTTCGTTCTTGGAATCCGTTCCTTTTTTTTATGTCTGCTGTCTGCTTATATTAAAATGTTACACATACAAGCTCCGGCTGGTGGAAAACAAGCGGTATATGACTGCATTGTTGCTGGACAGCAAGTGATGTGGTACAAAACTAGGTGGGACCCCCGATCGCATACAATTTCCCACTGGCCTTGCAATTGATATGCCACCTATAAAAGTTAGATCAAGGGTGGAAAAGCGGGCACAAGTCGGAGCGAACCTGGGGCCATTATTGATACTGGCTGAATGTGGTCATACTATTGGCGCGAATTTCGGGCCATTATTGACAGATCGACTGAATATGGGCATACTATTGGGGTGAATGTCGGCCATTATTCATAGATTGGCTGAATATGGGCATAGTATTGGCACGAATGTCGGGCCATAATTAATAGATTGGCTGAACATGGGCATAGTCTTGGCATGAACGTTGGCCATTTGTGGATAGACTGGCTGAATGTTGGGTCAATGCTGGTAGCTAGACTGGCTGAGTATAGGCCCAATCTTGGCATGAATGAAGGGCCGTTGTTGGAAAAAGTCTCCGATTGCTCAAATGCCCATGTAGGACCAATATTCATGGCAAATTCCGCCACTCTTTTGCCACTGTTGGACCAATCATTATGTTCTGCTTGGGAAGAAATTATGCATTGCTCACTCTTTCACCAAGTATGCTTTTTGAAAAAGCTCGCTTCTTCGCTACATTTGGCATCAAGCCGCATCAGTGAGGAAGTCACACGAAATTTCCTGGCCTTTGCCTTCTCGCACAGTGTTTTTTACTGGTAACGATTTTTGTGATTATTCCTTCGTCGAGTCATTTTTTAGAGCGAAAGCAGTAACACTATACCCCGTCCCTCTTCTGGGATTTTGATGCGTGAAAGTGAAGGCTCCAGTCCAAACGACAAGCCTTCAAACTCCATACTTCAGCAGCAGCGCTATCAACCCGCCTACTCCCCATCGTTCTCCGTGGCTAGGGTACCGTCCATATGGCATCTACCCAGGACAACCCTTGATCCACAATCCTGCCCTACTCTAGCCCACCTTTGTCCTCCAGAAGCGCCATCAACCGCCCAGTCGTACAACTCTACCCCAAAGAAGCCCCGCCGACCCACACACCTCCCTCCTCAACAATGCTTTCAACCACTCCGTCCGCACATGGCTCTGCCCCGATATCCATTGGTCAGAATACTTTGCTGCCTACCCCGGCTTCTACAATGCTGAATGCAATATTGCTTGCACAGTGAAAGAAAACATTACATAAGCAAAGCTGTCTTCTTTATAATTTGCGAAGACATTGCAGCCAGCTGTGAGATTGTCTGCTGATAGAAATAAGAATGAATTTGCCCTAAACATACCATAAAAGGCTCTTCCAGACGACTTTAGATTTCTCTATGTAGGAAAAGCCAGTGCTCTAAATATAGAACACAGAAAAATAACGGTCATTGCAAATGTGGCTACATTTTTAGTAGAATTCATTTAAAAAGCTTACGTGAATTGTGCATATGAATTTCGGCCTTTGAAACATGAGCTCGTGGTGCTGTGTTTAAAGGGTTAATCCTGCATCGTAGGGATTAGCTGCCGGCGGCCTAGCTACCAAGCTACCGTGGCGAATACCGCTTAAAAACAAGCATGCTTACGCTGCTTAAAGCAGCGACAGAGACCTTAACGAGAAGGGACTCAATAGAACGGCACTTAAAGGAACTTATGTGGTCGTGCGAGCAGCGCCGGCATGTGCCACGCAATCTGAGGACTTCGACACAGCGAGCCCTAGTAAGGACGCGACTGCAATAAATGTTTGGTTTGGTTTGGTTTATGGGGTTTAACGTCCCAAAGAGACTGAGGCTATGAGAGACGGCGTAGTGGAGGGCTCCGGAAATCTCGACCACCTGGTGGTCGCCTGACTGGGGTGCTGTGTCTTTACACAGCACCACCGCTTGCTATCGGCTGCCAACCGGAGGGTTGGCTACCTGGCCACAGTCGAAAGGCTGCGGCTGGGGCTGTGGAGTACTCTGTCGCTCGCAGGACGGCGAACACTGGGAGGCGTAGCGCCCTCCTGTTACCTAGCGGGGTGTGATGGCACTGGCGATGAAGGTCCTGAGGCGTAACGCTGGGAGTAGTTGCGTACTCCTGTAATCCAGTCAATAGGAGGCGATGCTAATGCATCCCAGGATCTTGATCCTGGGAAGGGTCTGTGGTGATCCTAACCCAGGACTTAAAGCGAGAGAGTTCATACGCTGCGGCAGTCTAGGGATAGGCTGCTGCGGCTAAGTCTCCAGCAGATGTGCTGCAGGGAAATCCCCGCTGACTAAAGTCATCAGGGGTAGGGGCGTCCCGTGTAACCCGTGCCCAAAGATCACTCGGGAGCGCTGCTGGGGTCTGTCCTCGTTCCCCCTCCGGGAAACCAGGGCCATCTCTGGGAAACGCTGAGGCCTTCGGGCGTCTCAGTAGGCTAAGAGAGCGAGGGCAAAGCGAAAGCAGAACTGGCGCTTGCGTCCTGTGAGCGTCTGTGAGTAGTACCGTCGTGAGACCATACGGGTGTGGGATAAAGCCCACACTCGCACTGCGGGTACGTAGGCGGCAGGTCTTGCTTGCAGGGCCGGCGTCAAATCCAAGACGCATAATAAAAGTTGGTAGAATCGGGCTCCCGCTTGCAGTGCGGCGCGAAGGGATTACCCGAAGTCGAGGGCGCTTCGGCGTCTGGCAGGGGTGCACATCACAGAGGTGCACCACGGGGCGTAACGACCCCGCCTTTCCGAAGCTCATGGGTTGGACCCACACATGACCATCGGGGTGGCAGTAGTTCGTCAGTGCGCCACGCTCGATGGGAAGGCTTTCAAGCCCGAGGACGACCAAACCTAAATTGGTACTGGAGCAGTCTCTGGTGAGGGGGCGCACCAAGCACTTTGTGCAAGGGACTTGCACTTGGGAAGTGGCCTGGCCCTGGCCTAGTCTGTGTATGGCCGGGGGAGGCTGTTTTGGCAGGCCGAAAACTTCTTACCGAAGCGTGGCCTTGTGGTAGAGCACCCGCCTAGCATTCGGGAGGTGCTGGGTTCGATCCCCAGTGCCGCCGGGTACCCACCGGTTTACTTAATGGGTACAAGATTTTCCCTGGCCTGGTGCTCGGCTCTTCTAGGGTGAAATGCTTGGGAAAAGGGTCTTAGACCAAACAGTTGCCTTGACGGATGAGTGATAAGTTCCCCCGCCAAGCAACCATAAGTCCGCCTCGTGAGGCATATTCCCAATTTGTGGCCCTTTTTTTGACCGAAGCGTGGCCTTGTGGCAAAGCATTCGCCTCGCATTCGGGAGGGTGCCGCCGGGTACCCACCGGTTTCTTTAATGGGTACAAGGTTTCCCCTGGCCCGGTGCTCGGCTCTTCTAGGGTGAAATGCTTGGGAAAAGGGTCTTAGACCACAAGTTGCCTCGACGGATGAGTGATAAGTTCCCCCGCCAAGCAACCACAAGTCCGCCTCGTGCGGCATAAGCCCAATTTGTGCCCCTTTTCAGCTGGATGTTCGAAACAGAATACGTCCCCGAAGGTAATAGCGGGATCTACGGAGCCTCTTCAAGGACTGCACCCCCTGAACAAACCGTCGCCAGGTCGGGGGGAGCCTGTACCCATACGGTGGGTATCCGACGGTGGGTTTAGAACCTGCCACCTCCCGCAGCCGAAGCGGACGACCAAGCCACTAGGCCACGGCTGGGGTTCTTTAACGTGCACTGACATCGCACAGTACACTGGCCTCGAATTTCTCCTCCAAAGAAATTCAACCGCCGCGGCCGGGTTCGAACCCGCGTCTTTCGGGCCAGCAGCCGAGCACCATAGCCACTGAGCCACCGCGGCGGCTTGCAATAAATGTGGTAACTCTCATTCAAGTTACTCCAAGCGAATTCTTTTGCGCGCGCTGAAGCCAGCTCCCCATCTTCGGTGGTCGGCGCTGATCTTACGGGTCGCAACACACCTTGAGAGGCGCAGGTGGACGAGTGTGCTGTCGCTGGCTGTGACAAGGTAAGAAAACTGGCTGATGACGGAAGCTCCTCGCAATTAATGCGCGGCTTCCGCACTAATTGAAAACTTCTAGAACGCGTGACGCCTTTTGTTCGCCGATGATTGCGTCATTTATCGCTGACTAACCATTCTGACCAAGAACCCCTTGAGGCAGACCTGCGCCATGTGCAAGACTGGTGCTCCCAGTGGATGATGATGCTCAACTCTAACAAATGTAAGTGCTTGTCCTTTCACCGCCGTCGAAATCCTCTTGTTTTCAAATACACAGTCTGTAACTCCCCAGCTGACCTCGTCCAGTCATATAAACACTTAGGTGTCACCATTTCTAATGATTTATCTTGGCTTTTGCACGTGACTAACCTGATATCATCTGCTAATAAAACACTCGGTTTCTTAGAACGTCACCTACGGGAAGCCCCACAACACGTAATACTACAAGCGTACATCTCATTCGTTAGGACTAAACTTGAATACGCATCACCCATCTGGAGCCCTCATCAAGAATATTTAACACACGCTATCGAAGCTGTTGAAAACAGGGCTATCAGATTCATTCACTCCTCATACTCGTACTACGTGAGCATATCATCTCTCAAATCGAATTCAGGTCTAGCTAATCTTTCTACTCGCTGTCGCATAGCCAGTCTTGTCCTCTTTCACAAGTTCTTTTATTCACCACTAAAACAAGAACCATACATTTGCGCACTTCCACAACGCAGGTCCCATCGCATCGGTCATTCTCTTCAAGTTTTGCGTCCACGTGCCCGTACCACTGTTTTTGCCAACTCATTTTTTTTTCTCGTGCTGCAGCTGACTAGAACGGCCTTCCAGATAGTATTGCTGTCATAACATGTTCATCATCATTTTCAAGCACTGTTGATTCCTGCATTTTGTAAACCCCACCCCTTATGTAACACCCTGGAAAAGGGTCTTTAGGGAAAATAAAGTGAAGTGAAGGAAATGCATTTTATGCTTTTACGTGCTCCGGACGAGAATAAAAATTCGGAATTTTAATTTCCACTGGTGTTTCTTTGTTGCTGTGATGCTTTCGGTTTGATTGGACGCTGAGAGCCGCGAAAGTTCTGTTACTTAAGTTGAACAGCATCGCTGTCACACCAAGAACGAGCTTCAAGTTGCCACGTAATCAAGCTCCACTATCGGCTCCGTATACACAAACACAGATGACGCATTTTTGAGAATGGTCTCACGCCAGTGCATGTGTCTTCACGTCGAACTCAGCAAAAATATCTTGTTCTTCTGTATAACGCCGGAGTTTTGCTTATGATGCAGGACAGCGTCGATACAGTTTACTCCACAGCAATTCTCTTTCACAGATATCCCCGAAGGGATAAGGAAGCGCCGAATCCTCGCAGTGCTACACCCTGTCTCTACACTAGAACATACAGGCATGCAACCTGGAGGCCCGACGTGCAACATGCTCCAGTGCAAAGACTACGAAGAGTAATAGAGCTTTATAAGTCGCCGCCATGCTAGGCACAGCAGACTAGCTATATGTTACTGCTTCGCATCATATATGAGACAAGAAGCCTATCGAATGGCTGGAAGGGACTCAATATTATTGAAAATAAAGCGCGAAAAAACGGCAAGGGGAGATCCGCACCAGGGACGAATAGCTTTTGTCTCGCTTGTCGTTTGACCCGATCGGCCCTTTCATTTCAGCGCGCAGTTTTTACATGTAGAATTACCGACTTCCAACACGCAGTCTTTATTTTACCATAACTTACCGCAGTCGTGCACAGTGTTAGCGACTGAGTGTTTGAAGTACAAATCTGAAAAACACAAAAGCATGTTTGTTCACTCCAACTTAGTGATAATCGAGAGGTTAACAAAAAGGGCTTCGTCGGCGCGAAAGTAGCCTTAATTAAACCGGTGAGCGCGGCTGCTTTCAGGGCACAGATTGATGGCAGTTCCTTCCGTTGCTGAGTGCAATTGTTTCGGACTGAAAGCGTTGCCACGCAGTTCACGTGAAAGGCGGCACAGGGGTGTGTCACATGTGAAAAGAAAGTGGTGAAAGCGAGGGCCTTAGTAAGAGTTGAGCAAGGCTTAGACGGGGCAAAAGCTAGATCAAAGCTCACTAGTATCACGCAAAGCGAGATTTTGATGCAGATGTTAGTAGCCCCTTCGAAAGCCAAACAGACATGTGTTGTGCGGTTGGAATTCGCGCTACGCACGCGACCTAAAAGTGTTTTTTTTTTTAACGCAGCGATGCTAATTCGGGGAAAAAAAAACTCTCAATTGACAATGCATGTGTACTTTACTAAGATATCATCGCCGATTTGATGAATGGTATCTTTGGTATCTTTGAAAAAGAAGCAGCGATGGCGTAGAAGTAGAACTACCGCCTCGCGTGCAAGAGGACCGGGGTTTGAACCCCGGTGCCACGCAATTCTCCACCGGATAAAAAAAAAACCTCCGCGTGTCGATTGCATTGCATAACCAGGCCTGGAGTGCGGCCTGATATCGGTGACCAGAACCGACAACGCACTTCCTCACCAGAACAGGATTTGGCCACCCTGGTGTAGTGTTTGGCCGCAAATTTCTATGAACAAACCAATTATGCCTCGGCCCTCAGTCCCCAGCGTCTGCGGAGCAACGGACCACGGCGGCGGTCAGATCTGTGACGCAGCGTAGGATGCTAAGAATCTCTGCCTCCGGACAGGCCGCCATTGGAAACTCAGCGTGGCAACGTTTAACGCAAGGACCTCATCAAGTGAGGCTAGCTTAGCAGTGCTGTTGGAGGAATTAGCCGGTATTAAATGGGATGTCGTAGGGCTTTGTGAGGTTAGGAGGACAGATGAGGCGTATCCAGTACTAATAGGCGGACACGTATTGCGCTATCGTATATTAGCAGATAGGTGAGAACTAGGTGTGGGATTCCTCATAAATCAGGATATAGCTGGCAACATCGAGGAGTTTTATAGTATTATTGAGAGAGTGGCAGCTATCGTAATTAGGCTTAATAAGAGGTACAAACTAATGGTGCAGGCCTACGCACCTACATCAAGCCATGATGATCAGATAGTTGAAAGCTTCTATGAGGGTGTGGAATCGGTAATGACCAAATTAAAATCACAGTACACTCTACTGATGGGCGACTTCAATACCAAGGTAGGTAAATAGCAGGCAGGAGACCAGGCGGTAGGTGACTATGGCATAGGTCCTAAGAATAGTAGGGGAGAGTTATTAGTAGAGTTCGCAGATAGAAATAATTTACGGATTTTTAATACCTTCCGAAAACGAGCAAACAGGAAGTGGACGTGGAAGAGCGCCAATGGTGAGGCTAAAAATGAAATAGACTTCATACTGTGCGCTCACACTGGCATCGTAGAGGATGTGGAGATCCTCGGTAAGGTCCGTTGTAGCATCTTCGAAAAACGTAGTGCGAAAAACAAGACACAGGAAAGGTGAAGACAGGACACGAGCGCTTTCTCACGACTGAATTTTTTATTAGGAAGGATAACAGAACATATACCATAGAAATGGAAGCGGAGAAGAAAGAAGGAAAAACTAAATAACAACTCAAAAAAAGAACAAGACGAGGAGAAAAAAAGCCGGCGATGGAAGCAAGTACATAGCATAGCAACATAAAACACGTGCACTGTTACTTAACAACCGATTGGAGGTATACAATCTAACTTTTTGTTAAGGCAATGGATGCGTCACTAATACACTTTTCCCCCCCTTTCGCGATATAGAACGCTTCAATAATCTCTCTTGTACATTGATAATATGCTTTGTCAAGTACTACAGTCCTATCGAAAAGGAGGCGACATTTACATTCTCTGCAATGCTTCGGTAAATTTTCAAGAGCTGTTGGCGTTAAAGAATTTCTGTGTTCGAACAGCCGGACATTTAGACAGCGCCCGGTCTGCCCTACATACTATTTTTCACACGAAAGAGGAATCTTGTAAATCACCTCTTTTTTACATGGCACAAACCTAGATTTGTGATTAACATGGCAACGATGATCACTTTTTAATCCCCCTGCTTTCGCTCTGACCACCGCACACAATCCAGATAACTTCACGGGAGCTGAGATTACTGTGCCCACCTCGTATCGATTGGCAACATTTCGTAACCCATGTGAAAAACGATGTACATAGGGCAAAACGACAGGTTTCTTTTTCGCGTCGAATAACATAGCCCTCTTGGCATCCTTGCCCTTGAGCCACAACAGGAGTTTTTCACAACTAGTGCTAATCAACGAAAGCGGATAACCGGACTTAGTCAATCTATTAACTTGTTCATGAAAACTTGTGGCTATTTTATCATGGCAAGACTTAAGTAAAGCAGAGCGTAAGCATGAGGAGACAATTGCATTTTTTACAACTTTAGAATGCCCAGAGTGAAAATGGAGTAAAGGTTTAGAAGACCTAGGGTGGTAGTCCCAGCAAAGATGCTATGTTATTCGACGCGAAAAAAAACCTGTCGTTTTGCCCTATGTACATCGTTTTTAACATGGGTTACGAAATGTTGCCAATCGATACGAGGTGGGCACAGTAATCTCAGCTCCCGTGAAGTTATCTGGATTGTGTGCGGTGGTCAGAGCGAAAGCAGAGGGATTAAAAAGTGATCATCGTTGCCATGTTAATCACAAATCTAGGTTTGTGCCATGTAAAAAAGAGGTGATTTACAAGATTCCTCTTTCGTGTGAAAAATATTATGTAGGGCAGACCGGGCGCAGTCTAAATGTCCGGCTGTTCGAACACAGAAATTCTTTAACGCCAACAGCTCTTGAAAATTTACAGAAGCATTGCAGAGAATGTAAATGTCGCCCCCTTTTCGATAAGACTGTAGTACTTGACAAAGCATATTATCAACGTACAAGAGAGATTATTGAAGCGTTCTATATCGCGAAAGGGGGGGAAAGTGTATTAGTGACGCATCCATCGCCTTAACAAAAAGTGAGATTGTATACCTCCAATCGGTTGTTAAGTAACAGTGCACGTGTTTTATGTTGCTATGCTATGTACCTGCTTCCATCGCCGGCCTTTTTTCTCCTCGTCTTGTTCTTTTTTTGAGTTGTTATTTTGTTTTTCCTTCTTTCTTTTCCGCTTCCATATCTATGGTATATATTCTGTTATCCTTCCTAATAAAAAACTCAGTCGTGAGAAAGCGCTCGTGTCCTGTCTTCACCTTGCCTGTGTCTTGTTTTTCGCGCTACGTTTTTCGAAGATGCAATTGCTCCGACTAGCCCAGTTTAGCTTACTTGTGCAGTTCCGTTGTAGCGACCGCAGAATGGTAAGGTCTCGTATTAGGTTAGATTTGAAGAGAACGGAAGAAACTAGAGAGGGGAAAGGCTGTTAACGAGTTAGCACTAAGAGGGAGGGTAGAGGAAATCAGAATATCGCTGCAGAACAGATTTTCCGCTTTAACTGAAGGAGACGACAGTAGTGTTAAAAAAATTAATGATAATCTCACAGCTATCGTTACAGAGTCCGCCGCAGAACTAGGTGGTAGGATGGCTGGACAGTATACCAGCAAAATATCGCAGGATTCTAATGATCTGATTAAGAAACGCCAAAGCATGAGGACGTCGAACTCCACATACAGAATTGAACTAGCGGTGCTAACGAAGTTAATAAGTAAGCGCAAGGTAGCCGACATAACAAAGTTTAACAAGGAGAAAATGAAGCATGCTCTAAGGAAGGGAGGTAGCCTAAAATCAGTGAAGAGAAAGCAGGGCATAGGTAAAAACCCGCTGTATGCGCTAAAAGACAAAGAGGGCAATGTCATTAGCAGTATGGATAAGATAGTTAAAGTAGGCGAAAAGTTCTACTCAAATCTATACAGTAGCGAATGTAATCAAGTTACTGAGAGAGGCAGTCGAGCACAGCTATGGGACATCCCGCCAGTAAAGAAGGATGAAGTAAAGAAAGCCTTAGGAACAGTGCAAAGAGGGAAAGCAGCTGGTGACGATCAAGTAACAGCACATTTGTTGAACGACGAAGGTGAGATTTTGCTGCAAAATCTAGCCACCCTGTATACGCAATGCCTTGTGACCGCGAGAGTACCAGAAGCTTGGAAGAATGCTAACATTATCTTAATTCATAAAAAAGGAGACTTCAAGGACTTGAAAAATTACACACCGATCAGCTTACTGTCCGTTGCCTACAAGGTATTCACTAAGGTAACCGCTAATAGAGTCAGGACAACCTTAGACTTCAGTCAACCAAATGATCAGGTAGGCTTTCGTAAAGGATACTCTACAATAGATCACATTCACACAATCAATCAGGTGATAGAGAAATGCGCAGAATATAACAAACCGCTATATATAGCCTTTATAGATTACGAGAAAGATTTGGCTCAGTGGAAATCTCAGCTGCCATGCAGGCATTGTGGAATCAGGGGGTGGAAGAGTGTTATGTGAAAATATTGGAAGATATTTGTAACGACTGCACAGCTACTATAGTTCTCCATAAAACCAGCAATAAAATTCCGATACGGAAAGGTGTCAGGCAGGGAGACGCGATCTCTCCAATGCTATTCACCGCCTGCTTACAGGAGGCATTCCGGGGCTTGAAATGGGAAGAGTTGGGGATAAGAGTTAATGGAGAATACCTGAGTAATTTGTGATTCGCTGATGAAATTGCCTTGCTAAGCCACTCAGGACAAGAACTACAAAGCATGGTCAATGAGTTAGACAGGAAGAGCAGAACGGTGGGGCTAAAAATTAACATGCAGTAAACCAAAGTAATGTTCAACAGCCTAGCAAAGAAACAGCACTTCGCAGTTGGTAGTGAGGGGCTGGGAGTAGTAAGAGAATATGTCTACTTAGGGCAGGTAGTGACCGCAGATCCAGATGATGAGAGGGAAATAACTAGAAGAATAAGAATGGGGTGGAGCACATATTGCAGGTTCTCTCCGATCATGAATGGCATTTTTCCAATATCCCTCAAGAGAAAAGTATACAACCGCTGTATCTTACCGGTACTCACCTATGGGGAAGAAATGTGGAGGCTAACACATTGGGTTCAGCTTAAGTTAAGGGCAACGCAGCGAGCTATTGAAAGAAAAATGATAAGTGAAACGTTAAGAGATCGGAAAAGGGCGGAGTGGATGAGGGAACAAATGCGTGTTAATGATATCCTAGTTGAAAACAAGAGGAAGAAATGAGCTTGGGCAGGGCATGTAATGCGAAGACAAGATAACCGCTGGTCTTTAAGGGTAACGGAGTGTATTCCAAGACAAGGCAAACGTAGCAGGGGACGCCAGAAAGTTAGGTAGGCGGATGAGATTAAGAAGTGTGCGGGGATACAGCGGCCGTAACTGCCAAATGACAGGGTCAATTGTTTTTGTTTTGTTTTGTGGGGTTTAACGTCCCAAAGCGACTAAGGCTATGAGAGACGCCGTAGTGAAGGGCTCCGGAAATTTCGACCACCTGGGGTTCTTTAACGTGCACTGACATCGCACAGTACACGGGCCTCTAGAATTTCTCCTCCAAAGAAATTCTAGCCGCCGCGGCCGGGATCGAACCCGCGTCTTTTGGGTCAGCAGCCGAGCACCATAGCCACTGAGCCACCGCGGCGGCAGGGTCAATTGGAGAGACATGGGAGAGGCCTTCGCCCTGCAGTGGATGTAGTCAAGCGCATGATGGTGACGATCTTTTGACCTCATAATAATTCTAGCCGTTTAATCTTGAACTGTCATCATCGACAGCCTGACTACGCCAAATGAAGGGCAAAAGCCTCTTCCATGTCTATTCAATTCACATTGCCCTTTGAAAACTGCTGCCACCGTATCTACGAAACTTCCTAATCTCATCAACCCACCTAATTTTCTGCCGCCCCCTGCTACGATTGCCTTTTCTTGGAATCCACTCCGTAACCCTTAAGGTTCAGCGGTTATCTTGCTTTCGCATTACATACCCTGCCCAAGCCCATTTCTTCCTGTCCATTTCGGCTACAATATCATTAATGTACGTTCCTTCCCTCACCCGCTGTGCTCTATTTTCACCTATCATATTGTCACGTAGTGGTGACTACAGTCCTGCGAACAGGAAAACAGCGAAAATGTCTTCGAAACGAAACTCCTTATTTGGGCTGACTTGCGCCCGCAAAGAACTGAATCGCTCGGCGGCGGCGTAGCAACTAGCGTGCTCGGCGGTCGTCGAACAGAATGCCCGCCGCTGTCGGCCGTGCTCTTTTTAACGCGGATAGCGAAGATTAAAGATAAAACTTAGGAAATTACTAGAAATTCTGGCGCAAACTGGAATCGGCTCCGTCCGGATGCGATCAATTGAGATACATCTAGGCGCGTCTTGTGGCACAAACGAAGCGATAAAGCGATGCGTCGGCAGCCTTGAAGCATAAACAAAGAAATACTACAAAGGAACGCTACAAAGATTTGCGGCATTATTCCCCTATCAAAGAAGCATCGACTCGATGCTTTAGAACACAATGCGGCTATAAACAATCAAAAACAGATCGTGCAGAAATAAACACCGAATGTGGAAACACGGCGTCCTCTAGCGTGCATGATAGGGCTTTAGGCGTACGCTTTGACAACTTCTGGTTGTACGCGGCGTCGATGGCATGCAGTCATTTGGTAAGGAACGACTTCATAGTCATATTCACCTACCCGACGAAAAACCTTGTACGGGCCGAAATAGCGGCTAAAAGCTTTTCACTGAATCCTCGGCGGCAAGTGGGCGTCCAAACCCACACTCGGTCTCCTGGCTTGAATTCCGCGTTGCGTCTTCGTAGGTTGTAGCGTCTGGCGTCAATCCGCAGCGACGTCGACGTTATCTTCCTCGGTAACGTTCGGCAGCATGGCGTCCAGCGTGGTCATGGCCTCCCTGCCATGGACGAGCCTAAAAGGAGCCTCTGGGTGGTCTCCTGCACTGCGGTGTTGTAGGCGAAGACTACGTAAGGCAAGCTGACGTCCCAGGTCTTGTGTTCGGCATCGACATACATGGCGAGCATATCGGCGATGGTTTTGTTGAGGCGCTCGGTCAGTCCCTTGGTCAGCGGGTGGTATGCAGTTGTTGTCCGGTGTCTGGTTTGGCTGCAATGGAGAATGGCTTGCGTCAGTTCAGCCGTGAATGCTGTTCCTCTGTCAGTGATGAGCACATCGGGCACCGTGTCGCAGAAGAATGATCTCCACGAAAAATTTGGCGACTTCTGCTGCTGTTCCGTTCGGTAGGGCTTTTGCCTCGGCGTAGCGGGTCAGGTAGTCGGTCGCTATAATGATCCACTTATTTCCACTTTTTGATTTCGGGAAAGGGCGAAGCAAGTCAGTGCCGATCTGCTGAAAGGGCCTTGAAGGGGGTTCAATGGGGTTCAGAAATCCTGCTGGTCGGGTTCGAGGGGTCTTTCGTCGCTGACAATCTCGGGAGGTTTTCACATAATCTGCGATATCGGCAGACTGTCGGGGCCAGTAATACTTTTCTTGAATGCGGCGGAGAGTGCGAGAAAACCCGAGATGTCCAGCTGTCGGCTCATCGTGTGAGGCCTGAAGAACATATCCGCGGAGATTTACAGATACCACAAGGAGGTAGGCTTTCTTGTTCGCTGCAAAATTCTTCTTCAGTAGGACATCGTTCTGTAAACAGAACGAAGACAATCCTCGCTTGAACGAGGCGGGGGGTGAAGAAACCTTGCCTTCCAAGTATTCGATGAGGAATTCTATGTCAGAGTCCGCGCGTTGGTGTTGTACAAAAGATCTGGAGCTGATGGGTCTCAGGAAGGCGTGCACATCGTTGTCCGGCGGTGGTGCATCTACAGGGGCTCGTGACAGGCAGTCGGCCTCAGAGTGCTTGCGTGCGGAATTGTAAACGATGGTTACATCAAACTCCTGGAGCCGCAGGCTCCATCGAGTGAGGCGGCCGGAGGGGTCCATCAAACTGGCGTGCCAGCACAGTGCGTGGTGATCTCTGACCACCTTGAACGGTCGTCCGTACAGGTAGGTACGGAATTTCGACGTAGCCCAGATGATGGCAAGGCACTCCTTCTCAGTTGTCGAATCATTAGCTACGGCTTTGGACAGGGAACGGCTAGCGTGCGCGATGACCTTCTCCACACCGTCAATTTTCTGAACGAGGACAGCGCCTAGGCCCACACTACTTGCGTCGGTATGAATTTCAGTCGAATTTCATCGAATTTCATCGATGAATTTAATCGAAGTGCGCGCGGATCGGTGGGGACTGTAAACGACCCTAGAGTTCCTTGAAGGCTTCCACTTGCGGCGCTTCCCATTTAAATGTCATGTCTGCCTTTGTCAGGTGGGTCAGTGGCTCGGCGATGCACGGAAAAGTTCTTCACAAAATCGTCGGTAGCACGCGCACAGTCTGTGGAATCTGCGCACAGCTTTCTTATCGGCCTGTGGCGGAAACATTGCGATAGCAGCTGTTTTCTGCGGGTCTGGGCGTACTCCCTCCTTGCTAACAATGTGGCCCACAAACAGCCGCTCTTCATAAGCAAAGTGGCACTTCTCTGTTTTCAAGGTTAGCCCGGACGATTTGATTGCGTCTAGTACTCTTCGAAGCCTTTTTAGGTGTTACTCAAAGTTCAAAGCGAAGACAACGACGCCATCTATATATACCAGACAAATCTTCTACTTCGGGCCTGCCAGCACTCTATCCATTACTCGCTGAAATGAGGCTGGTGCAGAAATGAGACCAAATGGCATCACCTTGAACTACAAGAGGCCATCTGGAGTGATGAATGCGGTCTTCTCCCGATCTCTTTCATCGACCTCAATTTGCCAATAGCCGCTCTTGAGGTCCATGGATGAGAAATACCTGGCGTTGAAGAGCCGGTCCAGTGTGTCGTCGATGCGAGGGAGGGGGTAGACGTCCTTTTTTGTGATGTTGTTCAAGCGCCGGTAATGAACGCAGAATCGAAGTGCACCGTCTTTCTTTCTCACTAGAACAACAGGTGCCGCCCAGGGGCTCTTTGAAGTTTGGATAACGTCGTCGCGTAGCATTTCTTCCACTTGGTCCCGGATGGCTTGTCGTTCTCGCGGCGACACTCGGTAGGGGCTCTGGCGGAGAGGTCGGGCGTGCTGGTCGGTGATAATGCGATGCTTGGCAATCGGCGTTTGTCGTACCTTCGGCTATGACGAGAAGCACTCGCTGTAGCTTGGAAGGAGATTGCGGATCTGGTCTTGTCTGTTCCGGGGCAGGGCTGGATTTATGTCAAAAGTGGGCGAGTTCTCTTGGTCAGGCGCACCTGCGGATGGGTCGGAGAGGACGAAGAAGTCTCGTAAGTAGGATATTTTGTCGAGGAAAGCAATCCGAGTTCCTTTGTTAATGTGCCGGTATTCTTCGCTAAAGTTAATCAGCAGTACTTCGGCTTGGCCTATGCGGAAATGTGCGATGCCTCTTGCGATGCCGATTCCTCGGTTGAGAAGCAACTGCATGCTCCTCTCGATAATGGCTTCAGTGTCACTCGCTTCCGTGGCGCCTACGGTGACGATGACGCTTGAGCGGGATGGGACACTCACTTGTTCCTGCAGTTCACTAAGCGCAACGTGATGTTCCGGAGTTCTCATCGATGGGATGGCCTCGTCCTTGGAAAGTGTGATCATCTTGAATCCCAGGTCGATGATCGCTTGATGCTCATTAAGGAAATCCATGCCCAAGATCACTTCGCGGGAACATTGCCGTAGCACTACGAAGATCGCGCGATAGGTATGACCCTTGAAAGTCACTCGCGCTGTGCATCGTCCCGATGGCGTAATGAGGTGGCCCCTGCAGTGCGAATTTGTGGGTCGTGCCAAGCGGCCGTTACTTTCGTCAATTGCGCAGCGAATGATCTGTCATCATCGAATAATCGGCTCCTGTGTCGACTAGAGCGGTGACTTTCAGGCCGTTGATAACCACTTCTAAGTCGGATGTCCTGGCTCTGGAGTTACACTTCGTCCTCGGCGTCGGGTTACGTCTTCGTCGGGTATGTGAATCGTGGGTCGGGCATGTGTTCGGAGCTTTTCTTGAAGGCGGCGTAGTTTTGAAGGCGGTTTTCGTCGTGGTCGAGGTTGTTGTATGCGTTGACGGTGTAGTAGGTCCGGCGTCTTCATACGGCGTGGTCGCTGGAGGATCTTCATCGTTTCCTCGGCAAGCAACCTGACCTCCACAGGTTGGTTTGTTTAGTTTCCCCTACGGTGGATAGGGGACCTTCATCGGACAGTCGCGGCGTAGCTGCGGCTTGGTGATGCAAATCGTGCGGTGGACGGCGACGGGGAGCGGAAACGCGAGGGGGAGCGGGAAAGACGGCTTGAAGACACGTACTCCCCTTTGCAAAGGTAGTCGTCTATTTCTCGTGGTCGCTGGCCGACGAGCGGTCGAGGGGCGTCGATGGCGAAACCTCGCATGCCGATGCGCTTGTACGGGCATTGGCGAAGTATATGACCAGCTTCGCCGCAATGGAAGCATAGCGGGCGGTTGTTGGAAGTCCTCCAGTCGTCGCACTTCCTAGGGCTTGGGCGGCGTTCGTAGGCTGGGCGGACGGGGGCAGGGATGCGGCGTTCGGGAACAGCTGGTTCACGTCGAAGAGGCGGACTTCGGCTCTCGCGCTGGGGCTGAGGACTGCGTAGTGCGGCGGCGTAGGTTAAGGCTGGAGCTTCAGCAGGAGGCGAAGATGACGGTGTGCCAAGCGCATGATGCACTTCTTCTCGGATAATGTCCGTGAGTGACGCCACCTGAGGCTGCTGCGTCTGCTGCGTTGGGGATGGGAGCAACCGAAAAAGTTCCTCGCGAACAATTTCGCATATCAAATCTCGCAGGTTATCCCCCCTTGCAAGGGTGTCTCCTCGGGTGCTTGTCGTCAGCACTAAAAGTGGTCGGTTGTAGTGCCGGGTCCGGGCGATCAGGGTCTTTTCGATGGTTCAAGCTTCAGATTCAAACTCGGCGACGGTTTGTGGAGGATCCTGGATCAGGCCGGCGAAAAGTTGCTCCTTCACGCCACACATAAGGAAGGACAGATTCTTTTCTTCAGTCATGTCGGGGTTGGCGCGCCTGAAAAGGCGTTTCATTTCGTCCAAATACGCAGTCGCGGTCTCGTTTGAACGTTGAATTCTTGTCTGCAGCAGGACCTCCGCTCTTTCCTGCCGCACGACGCTGGTAAACGTACCCACTAGCTGCTTTTTGAAGGCCGCCCAGGTCGTGAGCGAAGATTTGTGGTTTTAAAACCACGTTCTGGCAGGACCGTTCAATGCAAAATAAACATTTCGAGGTTTAGCGCTGTAGTCCCAGATGTTTAACACTGCCACGCAGTCGTACAAGTCCAGCCAGTCTTCCACATCTTCGTGTGGTTCTTCACGGAAAGTCGCTGGCTTACGGGACTGGCGAAGCACGATGTGCGTTGGCTGTGCGCCAGGTTCCATCGTGAGGGGCATAGCAGGCAGCAGGTCAGCACCTCCACCAGATGTCACGTACTGGTGACTACAGTCCGGCGAACAGAAAAACAGGGAGAATATCTTCGAAACTAAACTCTTTATTTGGGCTGACTTTCGCCCGCAAAGAACTGAATCACTCGGCGGCGGCGTAGCAACTAGCGTGCTCGGCGGCGGCCCGCCGCTGTCGGCCGTGCTCTTTTTAAAGCTGATAGCGAGAATTTGAGATAAAGCTTATAAGAAGTTACTTGAACTTTCTGGCGCGAACTAGAATCAGCTCCGTCCGAATGCGATCAATCGACATAAATCTAGGCGCGTCTTGTGTCACAAACGAAGCGATAAAGCGGCGCGTCGGCAGCCTTGAAGCATGAACAAACAAATACTGCAAACGAACGCTACAAAGATTCGCGGCAATATTTCTTTCCGTAGCTCACTGCGTAGTTCTCAACATGAGCTGAACACTTTTCGTTAGATCCCACATTACTGCCCCATAGGTGAGTAACCGTAAGATACGGCTGTTGTATACTTTTCTGGTGGTATATTGGCAAACTGACATATGCACTGCTATATGCGACCTTCTACTTATTCCCCCCTCATGACCACGGTCTGCAGTCACACCTGCCTTAAGTAGATGCATTCAAATACCACTTTCTGAGCATCGGTATTGATTGCCAACTCCTGCTCCCTTAAGATACCCTTTACTTTGGTTTGGATAATTACTTTGGTTTTTTCCATAGTAACCCTTAGCAAAAACGTTTGGAATATACGGTGGACTATTTAAAATGTATTTTAAACATATTTTGTATTCATGAATGCACTAAAAATATGTCGGAAATACGATTCTGAAATTTCATGCTCGGTATTCGAAATATATTTTTAAAATGTACCAAAAATACCTCCCTTAAAGCATACTTCGAGCACTTTTCAAATACGTGAAAAAATATGTATGCAGCTTTAGCATCTTGTCAGTGTATTAAAAGTGTATTTTCGGAAATATGAAATTAATTCATCGAAAGTATACTTCAATTCTAGAAAACGGGCAGCCCTTGTAAACGTATAAGTATGCAGTTTTAGCATCTTGTCAATATATTAAAAGTGAACTTTAGTAAATATGAAATTAATTCATCCGAAATATACTTCAATTCTAACAAACGGGCAGTCCTTTTAAACGTCTTTGCACACTTCTAGCTGCCGTTGAACAGTCGAGTGCTCGAAATCGCGTTTCGGGAAATGGCATTTGCATGTCGTCAATGTATTTGAAGTGTACTTCCGTAAATACGCAATTAATTCGTCCAAAGAACACTGACATTCTAGCAAATTGGCAGTCCGCATTAGCATGTTTGCAGCGCACTACAATCGTTGAACAATCTAATGCTCAAAATCGAGTTTCTGGACATCGCATTTTGGTGCTGGCCATCTATTTAAAGTGTACTTTCGTAAATACGCAATTAATCCGTCTGAAGTATATTTATATTCTAACAAATGGGTTGTCCGCGTAAACATATTTGCATTACACTTCAAGCTACCGTGGAACAATCTAGGGCTAGAAATGACATTTCAGCGAAGAGTGAAAACTTTCCCTTTCTTGTCATCCTTTCGTTTATGGTAACTTCTAGCAGGAAGGTGATCACCACTTATACCCCTGCTACACGGGCGCTTCGAATGCCTTCCAGCCGAATGTCATCTAACGATGCTACACGTGTTCTGTCTAAGGGAGTGCTTGAAGATAATATTACGCCAATTAATATTAACCGCGTCAGCATGAAATTTCTCCGGGAGTGCGCCGATGAGGACGACTGCACTCATACTGTTGTTTACATCGCTTGTTTACATAGCATAAAACGCAATCTGCGCTTTCGTTCTATTAAACAATCTGTTTTCTTTTTTACTGGTTGTACTCGTGCTTGTTTACGCAGTGCGACAATGTGTGCGAAGCGATGATGCGATCGCACGCCTGAGAAAGCCGGGTTGTTGGCATCGCGCAGGACTGGCGCTTCTCGCTTCTTGTCCCGGCTTTCTCCGACGTGACCAGTACTTTTTTTTTAAACTACTTTATCCAGAAGTATGTCTGGCGACTGTTCGCTTTAACTGAAACGGCCTAACTTGTTATCCACAAGCTAGCGACGGCGACGACTGCTGCTGGCCGTAAAGCACGGCTCGGCAGTCTGGGTCACACCGGCGATACCCGTTCATCGTACGCGTGCCCTGCGATGTAAGCAATAGTTGATTTCAGGTCAGTGTTGCCAAAACTACACCTGGTGACCATTTGCATACCCTAAAGCTTGTGATTCGCTCTTCACAACCGCCGAAATCACAGATCCAACCCTGCGAACTCGCTGGGCCTAGCCGTCGCGGAAGGGAACAGAGCCGTCGTCGATTGAAATTGATCTGGCAAGCGCTTATCGCTGGTGAGTGTTCAGGTGTGCACACGTGAAATATAGCCGTTCGTTTCGCTCATTTAGAAGCGCGATCATATACACACCGCCGCCTCATCACCGTGCTCTCGCTCAGCCGCCGACAAGGCTGACCGTCCGCCGACCGGATTCGTCGGTGTCGTTGGCCTGAAAAACGTGTCCCTCTAGAATCATATTATAGTAAACTAGATATTTCACTATAATTACATGCTGTTGTTCAGCGTGATATATACTGTCGTTGTCGGACGAGTGTGACCGCCGTCGTCGTCGTCGCTGTACACTGAAAACGAGCTGAGGCTTTCGAATGCGTTTCGAAAGTGTCGTGC
Organism: Amblyomma mixtum; assembly: GCF_055824585.1. Lineage (NCBI taxonomy): Eukaryota > Metazoa > Arthropoda > Arachnida > Ixodida > Ixodidae > Amblyomma > Amblyomma mixtum. Next base: position 162,042,718 of record NC_143013.1, read on the forward strand.
AGCACCGCGGCAGTCCGTCGAGTCCGAATGTCATTCCTATTCTCGAATGTCATTACACTCAATGTCATTCGAACATTTCCGTGTGAGAACGTGATAGCATTATAGCAGCAAAAGCGCCTTGGGTACTTCTGGGTCCGAATAAGCCAAGTGAAAGGACCCCGTCTGGCACGGCAGACCGGCTCCCTTACACGCCCATGTATCTGTTGGTTGACAGTTCGACTCCTGACCTGGGCCTGACGCAAGTTTCAACTAGCAATTCCGTTCTCAATTAACCCCAGATTCGAACGCGACCAGTAGGGTACTTCTGCGATAATTTGGCAGCCCACAGTATTTGCGCAAAAAAAGGCCTCACCGAGCAAAATAGTGCGTCGCTTTCGCTGGGTATATATACCGCAAGCCAAGCTTAGCGCTTGTCGTAGGATTTGTTGTTTGCTGTGTCACTGTCGTCTTGGTATGCTGTGTGTTAGGTATCTGCCGTTCCCATTCAATCACGTGACCTTGTAATATCAGACTCCTGTTGATTAATGATAAATACCCGTGTACGATTTGTTCTCCAGTTGAAGAATTAATAAACAGATTCACAACAGCGCTACGGAACAAGGACAGAAGGAACACGAAAAACACAGGACGGGCGCTGTTGCGTGTTCCTTCTGTCGTTGTTCCGTAGCGCTGTTGTGAATCTGTTTATTAAGCATGAACCAACTAGCCCACACCAGAATCCTCTTAGAAGAATTAACCCGTGTCATTCCATGGCGCCGCCCAGTAGACTTTTTTTAAGCCCGAGTAAACACATTTTTAATGTATTAAATGTATATTTTTAGTATATTTCTAATGTATATTTTTATTATATTTTTAATGCATTATAAATATGTTAAGTGGGCAAAAATGTACTTTTCACGTATTTTTAAGAACGTTTAAAATATTATTCCTAGTATACTTAGAAAGCATTCGTATTGCAGTTTAAGCCTAGGGACAAAAAAATGCGAAATAAATATGAAATTAATACAATACGTTTGAAATGCATTTTTAGCACATCCTCTTTTTCGCTAAGGGAATTTTTTTCCTAGACCCACCGTTTGTAGAACTCAGTCATGATTTGCAGTTCATTTCCTGTGCGATTTAACAAGAAAATGTCATCGGGAATCGCAAATTACCTAAATAGCCTCCTTTAACTCTTATCCCCAATTGTTCTCAATCCAGGCCTCGGAACACATGTAAACAGGTAGTGAACATCATTGGCAAGATCGTGTCTCTCTGTCTGACATCATTCCTGGTTTGAATTTATTGCTGACTTTATGGAGAACTATGATCGGTGTGCATTCGCTATAGCTATCTTCCAGTATTTTCACATAACGCTCTTCTACACTCTGTTTCTGCAATGCCTACACGACTGCATGCTGAGATTTCCACTGACTCAGATGCATTCTCGTAACTAATGAAGGCTATCTAGATAGGGGTTGGTTATATTCAGCGCATTTCTCTATCACCTGATTCGGTTTCAGTTTGTTGAAATTGATGACAATACAATGCAGCATTGCCAAAGTGGCGGGACAAAAGGAGAGGAAGGATTCACCTGACTAAGCCCCTGGCACCCTATAACTGTCGGATCACAAGCAGCACAAGCAACTGCACATTATTACTGCTCATTATAATTAACAACAAAATATAGTACAACACTAACACTTTTAGTAAGAATAAAAATCAATACCTTCATCACAAAAAAGCAGGCTGTCAAGCACCTTTTCCTGCAATTTAAAATATATATGCAGAGAAAAATGTAGACGGCTCTCAGTGCGCGTGGAAAGAACGAAATGACCTTATCGCTTAGACAAAAATATAACTTTGACTGTTTTAAAAACACAGGCAAGAATGGAGACCACTCAATCAGATAAAGTTATCAAGGATGGCGATTTAAAAGCTCAGGGGCTTGCCATGATAGTAACTGTGTGTCACAGATTGTCCTGCGTTTGCTTTTCTTAAAAAGCACGTTTCTTAAAATAATAAGTGGGTTCAGTATCTGTGTATGCAGAGAGGAAGAGCTTAGGGTCGGCTCGGAATTCAGAGAAGAGCAGCCCCGACAACTGTTGATCGTAGAGGATTCTTATAGCCAGTATTGTGCGCTTGTTAAATCAGAACTGAGTATAACTCAATTTGAATAAGTTTAGATCGAATTTGGATAAGTGGCGGACCTCAAATAGGTGTGTTACACGGCAAATAAATTGATAGTGGGAAGATGCTCTATTGTGGCGTATATAAAGCTGTTTGTTCGAAATATTCAACTGAGCGAATCTATTTGGGATTTTCAACAATAAGCTTCCTCTAGGCTGATTGTTGAGAATCCCAGCTGGAATCTTAGCTGGAATCCCAGAAGCCTCCGGCTAATAATATTGTTATTATGGCCAGGAACCCTGTTGGTCTGATCGAGCCGATATGAAAAAAATTTAGACTTGAAGCCAGTGGCTAGAATTATTTGTTCTCGAAGTTGGTACTTGGAATACGTTATTGTAATTATTTGATGGACAAGCAAAAAGCTCTTCGATAGAATACAGTAAGAAAAATGCAGCGAGAAGTTAAAGCCGGTGCCGCTGCTCAAAATCATGTGGCGACGGTGTGGTACATAACAAGGGCTTTATCTGTCAGCAAGAACTTAAAAAAATATAATTTTTCAACAAGAGCAGGAGGCATGAAACTAGACAAGGTTCATTAAACGGTGTGGTAAAACTCACTTGAATCAGGCCACGGAAAAGCTTTGCTGGAAGAAGCTCTTAGAAAATAGCCAACAGTGTGCACTTAAGCAGGATATTTTAGAAAATGACGAGGCGAAAAAAAAGAAGAAGCCGGGAAGCATCGAGGAAATACGCGTATTCTTTTTATTTCTGGTGTTATCTACGGGTTCATTTAGTGGTATTATTTACATGCAATAAATTAAAGAGGAGGCAGAATTCTCGAAGATATCTCAAAAGCTTTTACAGGACTAGAAAAACACATTTCCTCAATGATTTTAGATGTCTTAGGTAAGGGAAATTTTATGTATAATTATGTATATAATGAGCAGTATAATTATCATTGACTACACTTATTAGATTAAACCGTATATTTTGAAGAAGACTGCCATAGAAGAAAAATTGCTCGAAATTGTTCTTCACTCTCGGAGCACCTTTTGTGGCATACGGAAAAGAACACAAAATTAGTGCCCGAAGGTGCGCCCACATTGCACTATGCACCGAATAAGTAGGGCGCGTCAAAAGGGGCGTTAAGTGATTGTAATGCGCATGGCCTTCTTCTTGTACAACAAAATTAGTTTCGTTCGATGTAATTGCTCATGGCGTACTTTTTTGAGCGCCATCTTTTTCTTTTCGCCGAATCTAAGTTACAGCGTAGCCAATTTCCTCGCCTTTGGGCAGCTTTCTGAATAGCATTCAGATTTAGCCGCAATTTCTGGAACCTGCCTTCTTGATACATTTTCATGCTGCACCTTGCATCTGTCCACAACCTGAATAATTTGTGGCAGGTCAGTCAGCAAACAATGCGAAATTATAATACTGAAAACAGAAAACGTGAATTTATAAGTGATGAAACATCTCTTCTATATTGATTTTGCTCACTCTTCCATTTGCCGTACTCTCGCAGAATTGTGGTGCCTCAATTCTAGGGCAGCTTTTTAAAAATATAGGAAAAAAAATTCTGCATCATCGCAGATTTGTTCCATCGGGCATACGGCATGGTTTCATAAAAGCTACCAAATGACAAAAGAACGCTACAAAGAGACTAAACCGTCTCAAATTTATGTTTCTTGATAGCAAGCTCTACAGTGCCTATGTATATGAACTCGCACCGCTCTACTGATTAAAAATATTGCGCACTTTATGCGTCCATTTCTACTGACTATATCATGCAATTCAGGCTACACACGCCTGTTCATCATCATTTATCATCATTTATTTACCCTTAAGGGCCCTTGGCTTAGGGCATTACATAAGGGGGGGGGATGGTCGTTTCATAATCAGTGGTCGGTAATATCAACAAGAAATACAAAGTAGAGGTTTCATGGTCAACATTAACATTATCAACATTATCAAAATATCAACATGAGAAAGACACACCAGCTCAAGAACAACTTGGAGAGAGATAAGAAAAAAAACACAAACATGCAAACACTCAAAAACATGACAAAATAACTCAGCCCTTATTCACCGCTAGGAACTCGGTCCTGATTTCGCCCCTTCTTACGCAGGCTTTTATTCTACTCTGCGCCACGGCACCGCCTCCCTGGTTCAACAAACCCCCCGGATTCTTCGACTTCATCGACTTACCTTGGTACCCTTCCATCACCGACCACGAAGAACTTGAAACCTGCCTTCCACCGCCGTTCCCGCCCCCTGTCAAGTATAACGCCTCGCAACCTGGCGGAACTATCAGCGCGGGAGATACGCATCGACTACAAAAGACGCATGTCGCATGTCAAACGCATGTCGATCGCCACACTGAGCATTCACAAATAATAAAGTGCTGCGGTAATTTTTTGAACAAGTATAAATTCAATAAAGAATAATCTTTGGTGAAATATTTAGGGGAATGATTGCGCAAGGGTGGACGTCAATGAGTAATTACTCCCTTATTACAAGAATTATCTTCGTGTGATCAACACTGGCCGAACAATTAGCTGAGCTCAGATTTTGTCTTTGCACAGGGCGTAACCAACAATAACAAAGGCTAACGAAACACTGAGGACAAAGCCTCACTCCGCTCCTTAATATAGCTCAAGAGCGGGCCATTATTCTGACTCGTGTGTAGCCACCGTTCAGACCCTTTCTGTTTGCCTTTTGTGCGAATGGAATTGATGTGAACAGCTTCCACACTGCTGCTGCACTAGCAGTGAGCTCTCGATCCCAGCTGTAGCGAAATTCACTCCGGTCGGCAGGTTCCGCGGCTGTCTGCAGTATCTACGGAGGAAGGGTGTTCAAGTCGGAGCTACGGAGTTCGGGGCTGGCCGCTCGAAACAGGGTGCAGACCGCCTGCTTTCACGCAGAAATGTTAGCCAACTTTGTATTTTGAAAAGCGCGTTCCGAATAAGAAGTGAGCGTGGTTTTAAAAGCGGGAATGCAAAGTTATCTATTTTACGCAGATTTTTAGTTGCCAAAACATGAGCACCGAGGATACAGTGGAATATGACCTCGCTAAAGGGCGCAGAACACGGAGGACTAGAAAAAACGATGTCCAGAGGACGCGGGTTTTCTACGGTCTCAAACTTCATAAGAGAACACTCAGCGCAACTTTAACTTTGCTTTTTAGCAAAAAAAAAAACAATATTGTGGTTCTTGCTGGCCATGCAGACATTTTCCTAGCACCAACTAACCCATTTATTGCCAATAAATTTAGGTTTGAAAATCTTCCTGCCTATTTAAACTCATGTAATTTGCGTCACGCCACCGCAGTCATCGCTTGTGATCGTTTTAAATTGAATTCGGTGTTGCCGAACCTCAGGGGTCTGCACGCAGGAAACTTTTTTTCATGCAGCTTGCTTGCAAAACCGAATGGTGGTGGCAGCACATGTATTTCATTTTCTGACCTTTTTTATAGTTTTAAATGAATGACTAGTGCAGTAAATCTGTCATTGTAACGGGATAATCTTTTGCACCTTCGATCACTTCGGTTTTTCGCCAGCGTTACTTTAAAAACAATGAGTTGAACAGGAATGTCGTGGCGACTACAAGACCCTTAGCGAAAAAGAGGATGTGCTAAAAATGCTTTTCAAACGTATTGTATTAATTTCATATTTATTTCGCATTTTTTTGTCCCTATGCTTAAACTGCAATACGAATGCTTTCTAAGTATACTAGGAATAATATTTTAAACGTTCTTAAAAATACGTGAAAAGTACGTTTTTGCCCGCTTAGCATATTTATAATGCATTAAAAATATAATAAAAATATACATTAGAAATATACTAAAAATATACATTTAATACATTAAAAATGTGTTTACTCGGGCTTAAAAATGTCTACTGGGCGCCTCCATGGAATGACACGGGTTAATTCATCAACTGGAGAACAAATCGTACACGGGTATTTATCATTAATCAACAGGAGTCTGATATTATAAGGTCACGTGATTGAATGGGAACGGCAGATACCTACATACAGCATACCAAGACGACAGCGACACAGCAAACAACAAATCCTACGACAAGCGCTATACTTGGCTTGCCGTATATATACCCAGCGAAAGCGACGCACTATTTTGCACGGTGATGCCTTTTTTTGCGCAAATACTGTGGGCTTCCAAATTATCGCAGAAGTACCCTACTGGTCGCGTTCGAATCTGGTATTAATTGAGAACGGAATTGCTAGTTGAAACTTGCGTCAGGCACAGGTCAGGAGTCGAACTGTCAACCAACAGATACATGGGCGTGTAAGGGAGCCGGTCTGCCCTGCCACACGGGGTCCTTTCCGCTGGCTTATTCGGACCCAGAAGTACCCAAAGCGCTTTTGCTGGTATAATGCTATCACGTTCTCACAAGGAAATGTTCGAATGACATTGAGTGGAATGACATTCGAGAATAGGAATGACATTCGGACTCGACGGACTGCCGCGGTGCTGCACGACACTTTCGAAACGCATTCGAAAGCCTCAGCTCGTTTTCAGTGTACAGCGACGACGACGACGGCGGTCACACTAGTCCGACAACGACAGTATATATCACGCTGAACAACAGCATGTAATTATAGTGAAATATCTAGTTTACTATAATATGATTCTAGAGGGACACGTTTTTCAGGCCAACGACACCGACGAATCCGGTCGGCGGACGGTCAGCCTTGTCGGCGGCTGAGCGAGAGCACGGTGATGAGGCGGCGGTGTGTGTATGCTCGCGCTTCTAAATGAGTGAAACGAACGGCTATATTTCACGTGTGCATACCTGAACACTCACCAGCGATAAGCGCTTGCCAAATCAATTTCAATCGACGACGGCTCTGTTCCCTTCCGCGACGACTAGGCCCAGCGAGTTCGCAGGGTTGGATCTGTGATTTCGGCGGTTGTGAAGAGCGAATCACAAGCTTTAGCGAATGCAAATGGTCACCAGGTGTAGTTTCGGCAACAGTGACCTGAAATCAACTATTGCTTACATCGCAGGGCACGCGTACGATGAACGGGATCGCCGGTGTGACCCAGACTGCCGAGCCGTGCTTTACGGCCAGCAGCAGTCGTCGCCGTCGCTAGCTTGTGGATAACAAGTTAGGCCGTTTCAGTTAAAGCGAACAGTCGCCATACATACTTCTGGATAAAGTAGTTTATAAAAAAGTACTGGTCACGTCGGAGAAAGCCGGGACAAGAAGCGAGAAGCGCCAGTCCTGCGCCATGCCAACAACCCGGCTTTCTCAGGCGTGCGATCGCATCATCGCTTCCCACACATTGTAGCACTGCGTAGACAATCACGAGTACAACCAGTAAAAAAGAAAACAGGTTGTTTATTAGAACCAAAGCGCAGATTGCGTTTTATGTTATGTAAACAAGCGATGTAAACAACAGTATGAGTGCAGTCGTCCTCATCGGCGCACTCCCGGGGAAATTTCATGCTGACGCGGTTAATATTCATTGGCGTAATATTATCCTCAAGCACTCCCTTAGACAGAACACGTGTAGCATCGTTAGATGACATTCGGCTGGAAGGCATTCGAAGCGCCCGTGTAGCAGGGCTATAAGTGGTGATCACCTTCCTGCTAGAAGTTACCATAAACGAAAGGATGACAAGAAAGGGAAAGTTTTCACTCTTCGCTGAAACGTCATTTCGAGCCCTAGATTGTTCCACGGTAGCTTGAAGTGTAATGCAAATACGTTTACGCGGACAACCCATTTGTTAGAATTTAAATATACTTCAGACGGATTAATTGCGTATTTACGAAAGTACACTTTAAATAGATGGCCAGCACCAAAATGCGATGTCCCGAAACTCGATTTTGAGCATTAGATTGTTCAACGACAGCAGTGCGCTGCAAATATGCTAATGCGGACTGCCAATTTGCTAGAATGTCAGTGTTCTTTGGACGAATTAATTACGTATTTACGGAAGTACACTTCAAATACATTGAAGACACGCAAATGCCATTTCCCGAAACGCGATTTCGAGCACTCGACTGTTCATGGCAGCTAGAAGTGTGCAAAGACGTTTAAAAGGACTGCCCGTTTGTTAGCATTGAAATATATTTCGGATGAATTAATTTCATATTTACGAAAGTTCACTTTTAATACATTGACAAGATGCTAAAACTGCATGCATATACGTTTACAAGGGCTGCCCGTTTTCTAGAATTGAAGTATACTTTGGATGAATTAATTCCATATTTCCGAAAATACACTTTTAATACACTGACAAGATGCTAAAACTGCATGGATATTTTTTCATGTATTTGAAAAGTGCTCGAAGTATGCTTTAAGTGAGGTATTTTTGGCACATTTTAAAAATATATTTCGAATACCAAGCATGAAATTTCAGAAACGTATTTCCTACATATTTTTAGTGCATTCATGAATACAAAATATGTTTAAAATACATTTTAAATAGCCCTCCGTATATTCCAAACGTATTAGTTTTTGCTAAGGGGAAGCATAAAAGGTAAGGAGGAAAGGAAAAGATGGTTTGGTTTCGTTTAAGGGGTTTAACGTCCTAAAGCTACTCATACTATGAGAGACACCGTAGTGGAGGGCTGCGGAAATTTCGACTACCTGGGGTTCTTTAACGTGCAATGACATCGCACAGTACTCGGGCCTCTAGAATTTCTTTTCAGAGACATTCAACCGCCGCGGCCGGGATCGAATCCGCGTTTTTCGGGTCAGCAGCAGAGCATCATAACCACTGGGCCACCGCGGCGGCTCGAAAGGAAAATAATTAAAGACAACGTTACGCTTCGATTTAACATCAATGCTCTGGTAATGAAGCTTCAGTTGAGAGCATGTGCTTCTTCAGTACTCCTCTTGTGCTCTAATTCTGTGTATTCCTCACTCCACGCCCGAAATAAGGGAGAGCAAATCGCCCAAGTTGCGGTACTTCTAAGAGGAATCTTGTAAGCTCTAGCGTGTTGGACTGGACCTTCGCTTAAGCTCGAACTGCTGCCGTGAACTTTGGTCCAGGCCCAACAACTTCTGTTTAGATAATATAGAGCGCTTTACTATTAGAACTTGTGAGCGTCCGAAACTCCAAATTCGAAAAGTTCTCCCAGCCGCCCAATACAGACACCACACCGATATGTATGTGGTTCAGAAGTGAGGGACAGAGCCTCATTAAAGGCGATATTGAAATGTTTTTTTTTTTCGAATTCTAATGATTTGAATTATATTACGGAAGCCACAGATGGCCCTTCAGAGCCACGAAAACTACGGAGCTTTATGATGACCGCTTCACTGAGCCGGGCTTTATCTTCGCCAACATCACGCCCTTCGTTTGTGAGTTAATACTGAGCAATGTTTCGTGGTCCGATTTGTAGATGCGCGCAAAGATATCAAACCACTGAAAATATTACTCCAACCGTTTATTCAATGACCGATGGGTACAGCTGAGCATTTGGGGATTTCTAGAGCAAAGAGCAGTGCCTCTGCGCTGTCTTACGTTGGCTGCAGTGTGTCGGCAAAGGAAAACAAACAGCGCCCTTGAAAGAGGAGGGCTGCTTGGTTTGATAGAGAATATATTCTTGGCACGTAAAGAAAACATGCCAGATGAGAAGTTATAAGAAGTTTGAAAGAGGCATAACTGCAATTCGGGCAATGAAGGATGGGGATAGAGAGATGAGAGCGGCCTTTTTAGCGCGACCTCCACGAAGTCTGCCGAAGAAACATCGCTCGCATTGATTCGGGGCAGCCCTGTTTTCATACCGGAAATCGAACACTGCACGTATAAGGAGGTCTGACGAGAGGCAGGAGTATTTAAGCACCTAGGGAATGCAGATAAGGAATGCTTTAATAATTTGCGCAAATAGAAGAATGACAATATCAGCCTGTTATGTCCCAACAAAAATAGACGAGTGGCGTTATGTATTGTATTTTTAGAGCACAAGATGGAGCGAGGATTCAAGCACATGACTCTGAAGGAGGGGCCAAAAGTTAACTCCGAGCAAACTAGCTTCGGGAATATATTTGCTAAGAAGGCTTCCCTCTACCTCTTTACGTCTGCCCACAATGACCTCACTCCCAAGTAACACTTAAAACAAACGTGAATGCAAGTTACGCTTGTAGCCTGATACATCGGCCAGAATTGGCGAAGCGTAAACATTGGACTGCACAATAATAAAATTACATTAAAAGGTAGTCAGAACTCTAGTATGGCGTCCCTTTGAAAAACGTTTATATACACGAGCACAGATTTGTGATCGCACGCAGGTCATGGACCAGATATTGAGAGTCATCAAGCTTGTCAGGCTTGATAATTGCATAGTGTCCGATCGCCGTGGTAAAACCTTGAAGAAACACTTAAAGTCCGCCTTAGGAGTATGTATCTACGGGCCGCTGACATGCCCATATATGCGGGATAGGGCATTCACTAGAGTCATAGACCGCAGGGAGTTCTCATACCGCAACTTGCTCAGTAGTGCTGCGGTTATGGGATGCTGCACTCCCCGGCAGGTAGCTGTATCAAACATGGCCACCGATATGGCTTATTAAAAACAGATAGCTCTTCCCAAGCTCCCGCAAGGTTCATGAGTGGTGGCATGGTGGCCAGGTGGATATTGCATTGAATTTATTGGGGTTAAGTTCATTTCCACCTTCCGGGCCGGTTGCGCACTACCCGGTGGGCAAGTGCCCACCGTTGCATTGGGCCACCTGCTTTTCTCGACACCACGACGCTGGCCTCTCAGCTGAACGTGATCCCATGCGCTATTACGGTAAATTCTCCGTTCGTGCTTTTAGCAACATCATTCGCAGACGTCTTCTCTTTACTGTGCGCACTTCACGGTTCTTTCTTCTCCAGAAGGCTTTGGTCTGGTTTGCAGTCAGAATAATCAAACCGCAGACTTAAAGTAGGCGCACTGTGCTTTTAAAGATCATAGCCACCAACAGGTTGCTCAATCCGATGTGGCCCTTACGCCAACGGCATGATGCCCAATGGGCTCATCTAGGCAGCACTGTTGTAGTCTGTGGCATCCACAGTCACTTGCATATGCTGAGTAAGGTGTCGATGCTGAAAAAGTGCAAGAACACCGCCTCTGCGGAGCAAGTTGAGTCCGAGATGAGGACGCCATCTTGAGCTCCATTCACAATCCGGCTGTTTTTTATAAGGTCGAAGTTTGAAAAGACTGCTTCAAGCGGCTGGTGCAAAAAAGGATTCCGGAATTGAAGTACAGCCCCCTTGCTTCATATCGCATAGCATTATGGGGAATTTCACGCCATCGTTCAAAGTGCACGCTTTGAATAGCCGTGGCAAGTAGAGTTATGACTTTAAAAGCTTCAGTTCTTCTCCGCACCTCTTTAATCCCTCGGAGGTAATTTTAACACCTGGTAGTTGGTCGCCAAATGCTGCTAAGTTAACGTCACGTTTGCAGCTTTTAAACCTGTCATGTTGAGTTTCCAACAGTGCACAGCAGGAGCCAGGACTACTTAGCACCATCCGCTCCGTCATAGGTCTGAGGGCCTACTTATGCACTTTCTCCGCAGTCAGTTGAGGTTGCGTGCCCTTGCGGTTCAACTATGCAGAGAATCAATAGTGAAACTAAAACTGGGAATGAAAGTTTATAAGAAGAAATTAATTGCGAGATGTGCTACCGTTTACAAATTAAACATAAAGAACGAATCGCGGACAATCAGCCCGCCCCAGTGATGAATAGCATTTCAACGGCCTTGTAATCGCCGTACTGGAGAAGCTGGTTTCTTCTTAAATGAAGTCCCGACCCTGCAAGCGTTGCCCATTAATTTTAATGTAATTATAGCGCCGTCCCGGCGGGAGATATAAGGGAAACACCGATACCTCCATTTACTTCCGCTTTCAAAAGATAAACGCGCGCAAGTGGCAAAGCTTTTCTAAACTCTGCGTACACCAAGGCCAGACGAACTGCTTATTTCACGTCTCGTGTACCCATCCCCTATGCCAGATGATGAAAATTTTACAGCAGCTTGTCAATTTACTTCAATGTGCCTTCAGGTGGCCTGCATCTGTGTATAAGTCTTCTAGGAAAATAGCATGCTTCAGTTTTTTTTCCCCACGAGTGGCACGCATGCTTCGGTGTTGCCTGTGAATAGGATGCTAAGGAGGTGCGTAAAATTATTGCTACCAGGTAATCCACAGTGTCCCGGATTAAGAGGAAAGAAAATTCGTTTAGTGCTCTAAGAGGTCGAAATGCTAGGTGTAAAATTTCTTCTTGCATTTTTCGAGAGTCTTTGTCAGGGAAATGAACGTTAATACCGCATTCTACGGCTCTATTGCTTCGCTGGAAGAAAACAGTCTTTCTTGAGCGGGCATCAACATATCTATTCCCTTTAATTGGTATTAGGACGGATTATACTTAGTGAGGTAAACTTCCAGTTATGATAGTTTGCAGTTACTTCCCCGGGTTTGTTCACGTATATTCCATCCAACGACACAATATATGACACCGAGCTGCCATCTTAACACGCGCCCCAAAAAGCGGACGCTTTGCCCCATGTTGCGTGCTAAGGGTGCGAGAGAAGTAGTGATCATTTATCACCATCTGATGTTAGGATTGTGTATACTAATCCTAACATCTAATCCTGAATACAAAAACATCTTTTTCACCGGCGATCGACACCTGTCCTCCGCATATCGTCGCGATTACTGAAACTTGGCGGTGATCTCAAATTCGTGATAACGAAATATTTCACAACGAAGAGCGCTTCGCAATATATCGCAATGACCAACCTAACGTGCGGGCAGGAGGCGCTCTCCTTGCTATATTGAAAGACATTCTGTCATCATGCGTCTAGAGTAATATCGTCTCTGAAACTGCCTGGGCCTCGGTTGCTCTCGACTGCCAGGAAATAATATTTGCCGTATGCTATCTCCCTCCTTGTTCTCTATGGTCATTCAATAATGACCTTCATGACGAACATAACTTAATAAACACCAGATTTTCAACGGCTAGCTTTCTTGTTCTGACCGGTTGATTTTAACTTTCCTAATGTTTCTTGGGATACACCGCCTCCAAGCCTACCTCCATTTTCATCCGATGCGTGTGATTTTCTTAATTTATGCTCCATTTTTTCACTTACCTTGTTAGTCACTAATGCTACCAGAATCTCTCAACGACTCTGTATTTTGTGTATTATATACTATTAACTAGCACACCAAGAACCCAACAGCTAATAATGTATAACTAGGAGCAATCATTTTTGTATTACTAATTAGTTTGCTGCACTGTATATTTCTTTTCTTAAAATTTTGTAACCACTCCCCTCTATAATGCCTCTGGCCCTGAGGGTACACGAAATAAATAAATAAATAAATAAACACATCAGATTTTATCCTGACCAACCGAACCGACTTCACTTCCGCTATCGCGTACTAACCAAAGATAAGTGATCCATCTTTGCTCATTTTCAACATTAACACTGCCTGTCCTTAAGCTGCAAGAAAAAAAAAAGAGTCCATACTTGATTACATTTCAGCAGACTTCGAAGCAAGTAACAATGAGTGACCAGTGTTTACTGAAAACGTCACAGATTTTGACGATCGCTCCGTGCAAACTAACTCGGATATGTTTGCAGACAATGACCACGACCTAAAACAGAAATAGAGTCCAAGAGGCACCGTCACTTCCAGTCCGCTAGCTCCGTGGTGTGCCGCCCATATAAGGCGCCTATCTGACAGAAAAATGGACCGATATCGCACAGCTAACCTATCACCATGTAACGATCGTTGGGACTAATACAAGGCCGACGCCGATGCTTATATAACTGCACCAGCAAAAGATAAATTCCTTTCCAAGACTTTGCCATGCATGCTACATACCAAAAATAGAAAATTTTGATGCGTTATCAACACGCATACCAGAGAATCTATTAACCTAACTGACGCGTCAGCGGAGCCTATTTGGCTCATTTGCGCGCATCATCACTTAACCAAACCTTTCTTGTGTACTTCTCATGCACATCAAACGCCACGCATCCCGTTCCACTCGAGTACAATTACCAATCTACACCTCAAATTTTCATGGATTCATCTTGCGTTGCTAAACATAGTAATGTCCCTGAATTTCAGTCATCGCCGGGTTTTAACTGATTTAGTGCTAAATTAAAAGAAAAACACAATTACCTGCACCTTCTTAATACTTGCCAAGACTTCAGCAGACGCTCGACAGTTCCAGTCTTGCAACACAATAGAAAATGAGGAAGGTTGTGCTCCTATTCAAATCGTGAAATCAAACCTTCACTAAACTTATCACCCTATCTCGCTCACTATTACTTGCTGCAAGCTATTAGTGCATGTAATCTGCACTAACCTTGCTAACTATCTCGAGCCTAATTCGTTTTTTACACTAGCACAGCATAGCCCTTTATTCCGAAATTCAACTTGCCAGCTTTACTGCCAAACATCACCATATTTTACAGCGCGTATCAGAAGCTAACTGCACTTTCCTTGATTACTCTAAAGCATCTGACAAGGTATGTCACCGCTTAATATTTTAAATTAAAACCCAACTGACTATCAACTACAACGTTCTAAAATGAATTGCATACTTTCTTCGTACCTGTTCGCAATTTGTTCTCGCTAAAAATTTTACCTCACCTTTCAACCTAGTTTAATCGGGTGTGCAACAAGGGACAATGCTTGGACCCCTTTTGTTTCTTATTTATATCAGTGACCTCTCTTGCATTAATTCATCTAACGTTCTTTCTAACAACTAACATCTAACATTCAGCCTCAAGACATCGGGCACCGGGTTTAAAGGCCCCTCACAATGCTAATTGCATCAAGTTACTGTATTTTGCAGTGACAATAAATCTTCGTTGCTATGACTAAGCATTCCGTATATTTAGTGATCGGAATCAACTCAGGAATGTGGGCAGGATAACGTGCTTCAAAAAGGGAGTGTGCTAAATGACAACTTGCTCCCTTTGTACTCCAAGTTAAGCTTATTCATGTTTAAATGCACGCTCCTCTAGTATGACTGAAAGCTCGCAGCAAACCATCACTGAGTGCCGACCGTTGAATGCTACACGAAACACGCATGGAAGCACAGTAATGTCTCCTCTTGTAGTTTTGGGGATGATGCGAATTCATTACACGAGCCTTTGTCAGACCAGGTGTCACCCAAACTTCACGCACTTTTAGCGTGACTTTCCAGACACCCTTAGAGCGTGTGGGGGTAGCGCTCTCGGACTCAAAGGAGATGCTTTCGACTCAGCATGGCAAGCTCAGCGGAGACCAGCTACCAAGTGACAAGAGGTTTTTGGTCGTTCGGTGCCCAGCTTACGCCGGTCGCAAGCCAGAGAATGGGCCGGAGCCTAATGTTCTCAAACAAAACAAACTTTTACCAGCAATGAAACCATACAGAGGATTTCACTATCACTAGTTCAAGCACATACAAAGTGATTAACAAAACAATGCAACTAATGCAACGTTAAACTCGAGAGAGACTACATTAAAAATGCATGTTGCACCTCAAGTGCACTAACGCAAGAGAGAGGCAAAAAAAAACACAATTTGTTCACCGCGAACTGCGACAGTCCGACGAACAGAGGTCCTTCGAAGATGCCGTCCCGCAGACTGTCGTGTGCTGTCTCGGTGGTCCAAGGCTGGGGCGAGTGGTGTTGTCCTGGGAGTCGAGCGCGCGCTTCGATGAAGCTTAAACGGCGGCTCGGGCTCAACTGACAGCGGTCAACGCCCTTCTCATATAGGCTTGGTCCGCGTCTGTATGTTCTTCGCGCCAAGGCTGGCGCGCATATACACACAGTATCGGCCGTGCAGTCTCCTCCTTCTCGCGCCGGGCGCGCGTCCCCACTGGTCAAAACGCCCGGAGTGGCTTCAAGGAGCACCTGGAACTTCCTGTCGTGGCGCCGCCACGATCGCGCGACTCAAGAGGTGGGGGGAGGGGCATCTCTTAGCGCACGAAATTCTACGGCCTCTTTGTCAACATCACGTAGAAACGACTCGGACAGTCTAGAACAATCGACGGCAATCCCCACCGCGCCACGTCGGCGACCAGTGGTGGAGGGGGCAGCCACGCACACAAGGCTAGTTGCTCACCGCGGTTTCCTTCTCCCCGTTTTACGACCCGCGCTTGCGATATGCGTCCGCGCGGCGCTGTTTATTTCTTTTTTTTCAGACTTGCGCCTAATTTTGTGACACCAACATTGGCTCTCTAGGAAGGTGTCACGACTCGCACGTGTTTCTGTGCTCAGACCTCACGAAAATTATTGCGAGCTCTAAATTTAGCCAGTCAAGACTTACATTTTGTGGCATTCTTTTGCATACATGTTAGCTTCGGAAAGGGATTGGGTCTCGGAAGGCTCAGGGAGATAGAGAAGGTTGGTGTCCATGGCAAATGTAGGCTCTCGAGCATATACGATAGAAAAAGGGGAGAACCGCGTGCAAGGAAGTTCTTGGCCCCTATTGAAATGACCGGTTTCAACGTACATGGCGAGCATGTCACTGAGAGTGTGATTGAACCACTCAGTCATGCCCCTGAGTCGAGCGTGATGTGCGCTGGTACAGGTATGAACGATTTGCATTGCTTGAGCAGCCCGAGAGAAAAACACGGCCGCAGTCACTTAGAAGTTCTTGCGGGGCGCCGTGGCGAAGAACAAGACGGTGTAGAGTGAAATAAGCAACATTCTGTACTGTAGCAGATTGTAGAGCCGATGTTTCTACGTAGAAGGTGAGGCGGTCAAAGGCCACGATGACCGAGCGGTTATCAGCCGAACTGGTCAGAAGCGGACCGTAAAGATCAATGCCGATGTGGTCAAAGGGGCGGCCAGGGTAGGGTGACGGCTTTAATGGATGGCGTCGGGACAGGGAGGGTTCTTGCGATGGTGGCAGGCTGTACATGACCGAAAGTACTGACGTATGAAGCGGGACATACCACGCCTGTAGTATCGCACACGCAAGCGAGCATATGTTTTCAATACACCGGCGTTGCCACATTGCGGACGTTCGTGGAAAGAGGCGCAGATGGCAGCACGGAGCTGTCGAGGGATTACCAACAGCCACTTCCGCCATTCGGAGAGGTAGTTTCGACGGTACGTATAAAAGAAAGAGAGGAAAGGTGGTGGGCTCGTAGGCGAAGGGTCAGGGAGAAGAATGCGGTGACAGGACAGGAAGGTGAGGAGTTAGGCAATTCAAGGATTCTGCAGTTGTACGGAAAGCATATCAGCGACGTCGAACGAAGAGAGATCGTAGGCGCAGACAAAGGCACAGACGGAATCAAATGGGAGCAGCGAACGGGAAAGGGCGTCGGCGTCAGAGTGCTTGCGTCCAGAGCGATATATGACTCGAACATCTAACTCCTGGAGGCGTAAAGCCCAGCGGGAGAGTCGGCCAGAAGATTCTTTGAGGAAGGAGAGCCAGCAGAGGGCATGATGGTCGGTGACAACTTAGAATTGCCGGCCATAGACGTGAGGACGGAACTTTGAGATCCTCCAAATGATGTCGAGGCATATTTTTTCGGTTGCAGACTAGTTGGATTCCGCCTTGGTGAGGCCGTAGCTGGCGTAAGCGGCAACGTATTCCGGATGCGGAGACTTTCGTTGGGAAAGAACTGAGCCAAAGCCCACACCGCTTGTGTCAGTGTGAATTTCTGTTGGACAGTGGGGATCTTGGCGGGGAGGCCAGCAGGCGACGTAATGTGTTGAACGCGGCATCGCCATGGGGCGCGACCAAGACGAGAGATTCGACCTGCTGCGGAGAAGCTGCGTTAGAGGGGCGATGACATCGACGAAATTCTGGTTGAAGCGGTGGAAGTATGGACAAAAGGCTATAAAATGGCGACATTCCGCGGTATTTGGGCAGTTCGGAGAAGTAGGCGACGGAACAAAGTTCGGCAGGGTCAGGAAGAATGGCATCCTTGGAAACGACATGACCTAATATTGTGACCTTCGTGGCACCGAAGTAACATTGAATCTGGGTTAGTTGGAGCCGTGCTTCAGGAAGGCACCTCAGTACACGCTGAAGGCACATTAAATGGGGAGAACAATCTTTGGAATAAACGATGATGTCATCCAGATAACATAGACGCGCTTCCATTTTAGCCGGCTTAGAATAAGATCAATCATTCGCTCGAATGTGGCTAGGCTTTTGCTTAGGCCGTACGGCATGACACTGAATTCATAGAGGCCGTCTGGGGTGACGAAGACGGTTTCAAGGCGAAAGCCTTTAATGCCTCATCGCTGTCGACAGAAGGTTGTCAGCAGAGGTGTCACGCTTTTGTAGGCAGACCAGTAAAAAAATCTCGCGCACGATGCGATTCGAACCACCATCCTTTGTTCCGCAGCCGAGCGTGCTATTGGCTACGCTACTTCCTGCCAACGCATATGTAGTTCTCCTTGTCTAGGACTCTGAATAGCGTTTGCAGAAAGGCATCGAATCAGACAGATGCCTCCCAAACGCCCTCCAGTGTCTCCAGCATTTGAGATTCACAAACAATTGTGTACTTAATTAACATCTTAACCACACATCATTGACACAAGCAGCAACCCCGCGTTAAACGCTTTCGCCTCACCGCTCTTTAGGCCAACAAAGTGCACCCCTGAATTTTTTCGGCCGGTCAGCTGCAGCCATCGAGATTTGCGTTAGCCGGAACGTAAGTATAAGGACAAATATACTCCGCTCCCTCAAGCAATCCAGTGCGTCGGCGATTCCGGGTAAAGGATAAATATCGTTGCGGGTAATCTTGTTGAGACGGCGTTAGTCCACACAGAACCTTATGGAGCACCTTTTTTCGTCAGCAGGGCAACAGGAGAGGCCAAAAGGCTGTGAGAAGGCTGTATGATGCCGCGCTGAAGAATATGGTCGACACTGCCACGTATGACGCCGCGCAAAGTGGGCGAGACGCGGTACGGTCGCTGGCGTAAGGAGGCGTGCGTACCTTAGTCAATTTCGTAAGAGACGGCCAGCCCACGGCCCAGAGGAGGTTGGCAAAGGTCAAAAGAGGTGCTGAAGTGTTGGAGAATGTCAGCATCTGGACACGTTGAGCGGGCGGTAGGTTGGAAGTGATGGCGCGATGAAAGACGTCAACGGGAAGCGGATCAGACGTGGTCACACAACAGGTCAGGGCAGCAACTTCGCGACAGGCATGGTGATCAGAGATTTTGTAGGCAAGAGCAGGGCTGAGTTCTTCAATGTTGCAGAGCCATTCGCGGTGAAGGACAGATGACGGAAATTAAAAGGATTGAGATCGATGGCACAGTGACCATCGGAAATCGTGAGAACGGCGAAAGAAATCGCAAGACGGATTTGGCGGGAGGCGGCCGCAGTGGGTGTAAAGAGAAAACGGTTGCTTAGGGCAAGGTGAGGTCGGAGCGGAACGAGCGCAGAAGAGAAGGGAGGTATGTCAATGTCTGCAGCAACACGAAGTTTAGCGGAATGTACTGGCAGGTCGCATAAGGAAATGTTACGCACAGAAGAAAGCGCAATTTCAGCACGGGCACAATCAAACAGTGCACGGATGGTCGAGAGAAAGTCGCAGCCGAGGATGACATCTTGAGAGCCCTCACGCAGCACAACAGACTCGATGAGATATGCTAGGTCGTTGATAGCAACGCGAACCTTGCTGATTGCCATGGGGTGGACGCACTGCGAGTTGTCTGTACGGGGCGAAAAGTCAGACAGTGACGTCGTCACCTTGCGAAGTTTACGGCGAAGAGAGTCAGTAATCACCGACACGGCAGCGCCAGTATCAACGAGAGCAAGAACCTAGACACCTTCCAGAAACGCCAGAATCAAGTTAGCGGGAGGAAGCGGTGTACTTAAAGTTCGTGAAAGACTTAGTTCTTGGCTCCGGAAGTGCGGCGTTCAGTTTCCCTCCGGGAGGGGGTTTGGTGCCGGAGCATAGGGGAAATTGAACGCCGGCGAGAGGAAGGCGAGCGGCGAGTCGGATAATTCGGGCGAAGCATAGACGTGCCAGAAGAGCCGCTTGTAGGGGCGGCTCGTGATCGCATCCGTACGGGCGCACATCATCGCGAGAACAAGGCAAACGCTGACTGCAAAGAAGTGCGACGTGACCCGGAAGCCCACAAATGTAGTAGATTGGCCATTTGTCGGTGGTGCGCTAAAGGTTCATATTGTATCATCGGGTGCGAGGAAACGAGGCTGGCGGAGTTCGCATAAACGGGGGTAGAGCATAATAGGGAGGACTGCTGCGCAACGCGGGAGGGGCCAGCGAGCCCGCTGTGCCGGTGAAGGTTTCATCATACGTGAGCGGTACTGCCACAGGAGGAAACAGGAGGCTGTATGGGAGGAATGCAGCACCTCCTCCTGAACAACATGGCACTTAGTCGGCGCGACGCTAGGTCGGCAGTAGGGCAGGCATAGTCTTGAACATGATGCAGTAGTCAGGCGACTTCTTCGAGGATAATGTCTTTGATGCGCTGCATGAACAGGGATTGCTCAGAAGGCGAGGGACTAAGGGCCAAGCCAATAAGACCTTCGGTAGATGCAGCAGACTGCCGCGTAGAAGCACGTTGCTTTCGCAGCTCGTCAAAGCTTTGGCACAGGATGATGGTACTGACGAAGGTGGGTTCCGCAGGCAGGAGCATTTGGAAAGCATCATCGGCGATCCCTTTAAGAATGTGGTTAACTTTATCTGTCTTCGGCATCGAAGGATTAGTGCGCTTGCATAAGTCAATATAGCTGTTCTGTATGCTGAGTATAGTCTAAAATATAGCTCGTGAAGATTTCGGCTGGTAGCCGAGCTCCAGTACGGAGACATTGCTCGGCGCGGAGTTTCCGCATGGGGGGGGGGGGGGCCAAAAACACCGGCGAAGCTCTTCTTAAATGAGGACCAGGTTGGAAGGTTATTCTGCTGCATTCGGGGTTACGCATACGCACGCACATTACCGACGGGACAAAAAGCACCAGTGCACAATTTTTCAAAAAGTACTATACTAGCCGGTTAAAATGTTGACACTGCTACTTGTCAGCATCGTGAACGCCACGTGAACGCCGTTGTACTTTTAACTCTTTCGTTACCACAGGAAAAGGACCGTTTTTTATATGTCGCAGACAAATATTTTTTATAGAAAAATTGTGATGGATAGAAGTATATAAAATGCATAAAAATTATTGCAGTAGAACGCGCTTTCTAATGAAGTTCATTTTAGCACAAATTCTGTTTATAAATTCTGCGTAAAAATCAATAAACACAACAAAAATAAAAAGAACAAAATTTTTGTGTTTATATGAATATACCTTTAAAAACAATTTTACTAAAAACATTTTAGAATATACAGAACAATTCGCATTCTTTCTAAAATATGGCAATAAAGTATAAAAATTATAACTTGAATAGTTCTCGAGCTAGAAATTTTTTCTTTATGCCTCTTGAAAAGGCTGATTCGAGAGTGTCCTTGATATGACAATTACAGTCCAACAAAAAAAAATTGGATGTGTAATGTTATGTGCCAAATGAAAGCTTGGTAACCGTGGTTGAAGTAAATATAAATCAAAACATATTTAATTGAAGAAAAAATTGAAAACAAATTATGAAACAAAGTATAGCTGTGATATACCGATATATAGTGTGCGATAAATATAGCTACCATATAGCTGCGGAATAAAAATCCGACGTTACAGCATTGTCGTCCGAGTAACTGCTGCTCGGAGAATCTTAAAAATCAGCTGCAGAGGCTGGGGAATCACGTGAAGCGGGACTCTTTCGAGCGCGCTAAGTGCCCGAGCTCGACGCGGCGCCATCCTCACCGCGTGTTACGTCGCAATAAACCTGTGCTTCAAGGGAACCTCAAAAATGCACGACTCGCGGGGAAATAACGAACTAGGTCGAAAATGGAACTAACTGTCTGAACAACAAACCAGATATGCGCCCGCACAAGGGGATGGCAAAAAGAAAGCGAAACTAACACGGCCAGCGTTCCGGGATTGCTTTGCACAGTTACAGCTTCTGAACCAAACTCCTACAACGCCACATCGTCACCAGAGACTCTGATACCCGTAAAATAGATAATAACTGCAGTCGACGCAGTGGAATTGCGCGGAGCAAGGTTTTTCCGAGCACGCGTCGACCGCGCGCCCGACGCTATGCCCGGAGCGTCCTCGCTGTACCCTCCGCTTCAAGGCCATTCTAATAATTCGCGCGTCATGAGGAAATGGCAGTCTACGCATAAACCGAAACTGTAGTCTCTGGAGAACAAATCAGGTGGCGCCAGACCACCGTAACAGCTATAACGAGGAGCGTCGGTTCGCACAAACGGACCGGAAGGAGGAAACTGAACAGATAAGCCTAGAGTTCTGGGCTCTCGTTGCGCAGTTTGTGCTTCGAAACAATACCTGATGATAGAGCGTCGTCGTCAGAGTCCGTGCTAATCGATGCATCAAAAATATGTTGTGCAAACGCAGCAGAATTTCGTGCAACAGGGTTTTTTCGAGCGCGCGCCATATCTGATGATACTTGTTCGAAGCGTCCGACGCCGCACCCCCAACATCAAGCGCGTCTCAAAAAATGCCGCTTTTTGGCAAAAATATAAACTAAGCAGTAAATTCAAGTTCAATGTGTGAACAACTAACAGAATGACTCAGCAAATGCGCAGCGGCCGCGGTCGCGCTGCCGTAGCGCTTCGATTTTTCGATCACCAGTGACCGAAGCACATAGTCGTGTTAACGAAAGAGTTAAGTGAATCAATGCTGTGATGTTGGGAAAACTTTTTCTTTGCTCCTTTAGGTAAGTCGCCTCACGTTGTACTGACTCATTTTCAATCCCTGCTGGCGTTGCACGTCTTCACTAACGCGGAACACTCCAATACCAATCACACTGATTCCAAGCCCGTCATAAAGCTTACGACACTTATTCAAAGTGAATCATCCAAAAGTGAGTTTAATGCTAATGCTGGGAATTCGTCTAAGGCTTGGAGTAAGTTATTCATGAGGCTGGTAGATCATACCGTAACGATTTGTTTCCTAGGACAGAAATACCACTGACATTTTTGTTTTCGATCACTAGGAGAAAACCACCCGTCATTGACAATTATGCTTTGGCAGCATTCTTCTGCTCTCATTACGTGCACTCAAGACATAGAGTGGCATCGCCACAACTTCGAGAACTTTGCCAAACTGGGTTTTACTTTCTCGCTAACAATGTCTCCACGTCGCGGACGTTGCATCGTTGTTAGGGGACATAAATAGTAAATTTCCTGTTCGGGCGTTCAAGGTGGCCTCCTCTGACTTAGTTGGGGCTGATGTGTAACCAGCCAAAGACAGAGCTCTTCAAGCTTCTTTACCCAACCACTCCTTCAATAGGTACTGCTAGCAATTCGCTCCTTAATATAAGTACTGAAACAAGTTATGCTCATTTAGGAAGGTTTTATAATTACTGACAGGGACATCGACTAAACGTTTTTGCTTGCAACTAGAGTTCTAATGGGCTTACCAGTGTTTCAACAGTTGCAAACGGGAGCGGAGGCGCCCTTGAGACAAAAGAAGACGCGTGGTTGTTGTGCGTTATTCAGGCGTGTTTAAGCTTCACTTCCCTTCCTCGAAGTCTTCAAGCGCCATATTGCCTTCCGCTTTCATTTTATTTGTTTTTACATTTCAAATACATTTAATGCACGCGCTATTCAATTGTTACTTTCATGTTCAATATGCAGCATGAGATTACTGGAAAGCTTTCACTAACTTTCACCATTATTCACATTCTTCTCTTTTGGGGTACGCTTCTGTTCGATCAGTAGATTCTATACCCTGATCTCGAGAGCACGCTTATTATTAGAAAGGGCACAGAACACATCACACAGGAAATTGTGAAATGGAAACTGGTATACAATCTTGAGCAAGCCTGAGTATGTTCCACGTCTATCACCCTCTCCGTCTCTCCGAAAAGAGCTGACCTATTTGTGGATGCGTCTACGATCACCATAGCTGGAAGAAAATCTTTATATGCGTGGAAATATTCACAACAAAGTAGTTGGAAGCTCAGAGCCATTCTTTTCCTCTCGTCTCTGTCCCTTTTTTTTGCGCTGCCGTCTTTTTCAGTTATGTACCAACTCGGCATACTCACCCGCATTAAACATACCACTCGCTTGCAAGGTAGTTGTTTGGTGGAAATGTTTTTAGGAGAATCCCCCAAGGTGGAGTAATTGTAATAAGGGAATAATTACTCTTGGCCGCGCTTGGCTGCAAGTCAACGAGTAATTACTCCCTTATTATGGTAGTTACTTGTTCCACAGAAAAAAAAGTCGCTTTAAATATTGAGTCCACTCAATGAGATATTGAGATCAGTTGTACTGAATGAAACCATTCGACGAGGTTGGATGGTAGATATCAATAGCAACTTCTTGAATCAGGGAAGCGGGTAATGGCAGCTTGCACAGAAGATTGAAATCCGATTCGTTGAATAAAAATTGCAGGCAAGTGCGGATGTCAATATATGCTGACGACATTTGTATTTAGTTTACTGGCTACCAACACAAGCGATTAGCCCTGATAGCTCGATAGGCTCTACTTTCGGTGCAAGCTTAACTTCAAGGTGTGGGATTGTCTCTATCAGTGAAAAAATCCGGCTTTACTCTGTTTCCGGGTGTAGGAAGGCGTCAAGCGTGGTTACGGGTGGACCTTGGTCACTCTTGCATGCGTCAATTAAATCACACGCGTTTTCTGGGCGTCATTATTAACTCCCGTCTACAGTGGCGAAAAGCTATGGATACGATTGTCTCTTCTCTATCTTCGCATCTCAATGTGATCGGTAGAATTGCTGGTGAGAAATGGGAAACCATTCTTCTACAATGGTCAAACTTCATGAAGCGCTGGTGGTTAGTCGCATAATGTATCAATTACCTTTAATTTCCCCCTCGGCTTCACAGCTTAAACGTCTTGAAGTTTTCCATAGAAAGGGCCTAAGAAGAGCCATTGGAGTTCCTCAGGCGGCTTCGAGCAAGGCAGTACTTCATGAGTCACTATCAAAACCTCTTAACCTTGTTGCTTCACAGAGACTACTACTTCGTCTTGGCCGCCTAGGAGAGACGGTAGCTGGGCAATCCCTTCTCCAGCGGCTCTGCAAGAGATGAGTCGAAGGCCTACTTGGCCCTTAATACTTCTTTAGGCTTTAATGTTCCAAGGCAAAGGAAACGGTTAAAACCACAGTGATATTTTGAAACTCTCGGCTGTAAGGTCACAGTTCCCCATGTGAGCGCCAAGCCCAGTTCTCCTTTGGCAGCAACGCGTTCCCTCGTACATGAACATTTGGAAAAAGGGTATGTCCGCCATTTTCAAATTTTCACGGATGGCTCTGTGGACAAGGTTAAACAAGCTAGCGCAGCGGCTTTTTACATTCCTTCTTTGGCCTGTAAGTGGTGGGCACGCATTGCCGCTGTCGTATCCTCAAACACGGCCGAAACTGTTGCTATTAAGGCGGCATTAGGGAACTTAGGGTCTTGTCCCGCTCAACCTGTTGTCATCCTAACTGATTCAAAATCTGCCCTTCAGAGGTTGGAGCATGGGCTCCCTACTGACAGTTTATTTATAAGCTCTCTACGCTTGGTAGAGAATCTGCACAACAGAGGCTTTATTCTATATTTCCAATGGATGCCATCTGACATGGGAGTCAGAGGCAATGAGGTGGCAGGCAGTCTCGCCCATAAAGCACTGTCGCGAAATTCATTAAAACAAGTCCCTCCAGATGCAAAACGTTTCTTCAGAATAATGGTGTTCGATTATTTCAGTACCCTGTGGAGTGCGCCCCACAAGCCATGCGTGACCAAGGGTTTGAGAAGATCCCAGGCCACTTTAATACATGGAATTCGAACGGGCTCTGCTCGTACTCCTGCCTGGATGCATAAGACGGACATGTCATCGTCTCCGCTATGTTCTATGTGTGGCGTGTGCGGGGATATAGAACATTATATTATGTATTGCCCAGAGTACAACGCGGAAAGGTATGTGATGTTCGCTTCCTTCAAGAGGACAAGAGCAATTCACAGTAGAGTTAAGGACATTGTCTACCCGAGTGGAGACCGGACATGCAGAAGAAAGGGTTCACGCCTTCTTTCAGAATTCGTGCAGGACACTCATCTTGACTGGAAATGGTAACAGCAGGGACGGTTTATGGGCTTCTCTGACTTAATTTATGCGTAGATGGGGCCTTCTGGAGTGTTCGATGTTATTCTTTGTGTGAGTGTGTGAAATGATGGTGGCGCCGCAACGGACTATCTCATACTGTGACTGAATATGTGTATAGATGTTGACTTCTGGAGTGGATAATGTTGTGCGGTTACTGCGGGAGTGGCCTATATTCTACTATAAGCAACTGTGTGCATAGCGGGGCAAATCTCGTCGGTTTTAGTATATTGTCACGTAGTGGTGACTCCAGTACGGCGAACAGGGAAAACAACGGGGATGTCTTCGAAATGGAACTCTTAATCTGAGCTGACTTGCGCCGCAAAGAACTGAATCACTCGGCGGCGGCGTAGCCACAAGCGTGCTCGGCGGTCATCGAATAGAAATCCCCGCCGCTGTCGGCCGTGCTCTTTTTAAAGCTGATAGCAAACATTCGAGATAAAGTTTGGGAAGTTACTAGGACATTCTAGCGCAAACTAGAATCAGCTCCGTCCGGATGCGATCAATCGAGATAAATCTAGGCGCGTCTTGCGTCACAAACGAACCGATAAAGCCGCGCGTCGGCAGCCTTGAAGCATGAGCAAATAAACACTACAAACGAACGCTACAAAGATTCGCGGCATTACTCCCCTCTCAAAGAAGCGTGTTTGTTGTGTGTTGTGTTGGGTTTATTGGCGCATAAGAAGCTAAGGCTGTCATGCGCCAAGACAAAGGTATGGAAAAATTGGCCTGAGCAGAGTTGGAAAACAAAGTGGATAAAAACGGTGGTGTAAAGGGCCTAAAAGTTATTTTTACTACCTAGCTGATGAAAGACAAGAATTTTAAAAATGTCTGATAGCAGAAACTTTTAAAGGTTGCGTTACCTCCGCAGACATCCTTGGCTCGGCAAGGATTTCGAGGTTCCCAACAACTCAGATAAAGACCTCAGCCTCCTTCTCATGATTGAGAAAGTGGCTGAGGTGTACAATTGTATGTAGTGAAGCACAGGGTGAATAGATTACAGTTGATGAAGAATATTGGCTTCCCTTAAAAAGCTAAAAACACAGGGTATACTGACAAGTGCATCTTCACCTAAAATCAATTCTGGATGAAAAGGAATGTGTTCTTTGTGAAAGGTAGTAAAATGTCTTTTCCTTAGTGATTCAAGTTCCGTACATGAGAATAATATGTGGTTTACTATTAGTTCATCTCCGCACTTTTCATGAACAGTTATGTCTTCTTTTGTAAGTAGGAAGTTGTGTGTGAGATGTGTGTGTCCAATGCGGAGACGGCATAAAATAACTTTGATGAAACGTTCTTGGCGGGAGCATGACTTCCATTTTTCTATAAATGGTTTTACTAAGTGGAGCTTATTATTACCTTCAATATTCCATTGAGACTGCCATTTATCTCCGAGCTTATACTGTACTAACTTCATGCCATCTTTGTAGGGAATGTAAACTTTCTTTATTTGTTTGTTCCGAGCTTTCGCAGCACATTCATCTGCTTTCTCATTGCCAGTGATACCAATGGGGCTGGGAACCCAGCAAAATTTTGTCTTGTCCCTGCATTGTGGCGCTTCTTATGTTGTGTATGATATTACCAATTAGTGGTGACACTGCATTTTTATGGTGAAGTGAGGTTAGTATGCTCAGAGAATCAGTGTAAATGATAGTGTTCTGAATGTTCTCATTCATTATTTTTTCTACAGCCACCAAGACTGCGTAACACTCGGCGGTGAAAATGGATGTACACTCAGGTAGCCGCACTATTTTTTCCCAATTATTCTGAACTGCAGCACTTCCCACGTAGTGCGCTTATTTTGATCCATCGGTATAATATGCTTCGTGTTATCCGTATTTTTCGTTGAGTGCTAAATATTCTTTTAATATCTTTTCATGTGGTTTATGTTTTTTCCGAAATTGTGTTAATGTAAAGTCGCACACAGATGGTAGGCAGTGCCAAGGTGGGAGTGGATCAGGTTCGCGGGCAATATTAGGCAATATGTTCATTATGCCTAGTTCTTGGCATTTCTCTTCAAAGCGGAGAAGAAGTGGTCTGATTGCTAGAGGCTTGTTGGTAAATAGTGTTCGAGATGGACACTTTGTAACGAGTGAGTAACAGATGTGTTTAGGCTGGGAACAGATCTTTAAAATGTACGAGCATGTGAGCATTGTTCGTCTGTCTGCAAGTGGTGGTTCATTGGTTTCTACGTAAAGGCTTTTTACGGGTGATGTCCTGTAAGCACTAGTTGAAAGACGCAAAGCCTTATTGTGCACAGGGTCCAGTCGCTTCAAGTACCACAGCCTTGCTGATCCATACACTATGCAGCCATAATCTAAAACGGAACGTACTACAGAGCGATAAATCTGTAGAAGGCATACCTGATCAGAACCCCAGTGACTGCGTGAAAGGACTTTCAGTATGTTCAGTGATAGCGACGCTTTCTTCTTTAGTCCGTTTATGTGAGGCAGGAAAGTAGGCTTTTTATTGAAGGTGATGCCTAGAAATTTGTGTTCCTTTTTTAAAGGAAGTTCGGTTTGGTTTAGGTGCAATGTGGGATCTGAGTGCAAGCCTCGTTTTAGTGAAAAAAGTAAGGCCACTGTTTTCTGTGGTGAGAACTGGAAACCATTCTTGTCTGCCTATGTTGACAGTTTGTTGATTGTAAATTGTACTTGTCTTTCACATGTAGATATATTGGAAGATGTGCACGCTACCTGAAGATCGTCAACATAGACTGAATATGTTATTGACCTTGGTATTATTTTGTTAAGAGAATTAATTTTTACAATAAAAAGAGTTGTGCTTAAAATACACCCTTGAGGCACTCCATTTTGCTGAATAAAATCCCTCGAAAGGGTTGAGCCTAGAGGAGCATTAAATGAGCGGTTAGATAAAAAGTCTTTAATGAAGTTCAGCATTCTGCCACGGATGCCAAGTTCAGCTAAGTCTTGAAGAATCCTGAACCTCCAGGTAGTCTCATATGCTTTTTCTGAATTAAAAAAGACTGCAAGACAGTGTTGTTTGTGTACAAAAGCTTGTCTGACTGTATTTTCGAGACGGACTAGGTGATCTGTAGTGGAGCATCCCTTTTGAAAACCACACTGGTGGATATCAAGAAGTTCAAAGGATTGAAGAACAAAGGTTGTGTCTTATATTTAGGACACTTTCGAAGGATTTGGCGAGGCAACTGGTCAAGGCTATGGGTCTATTCTGCTGGGAGAGGTTGGGGGTTTACTAGGTATAAGAAACGGTACAATAATAGCTTTCTTCCCGGCTTCCGGTATTTTCCCAGATATGAAAATTGTGTTAAATAATCTTAAAAGAGCGTCCACGGCTGGCTCGGAAAGGTGGGCAAGCATTTCATAATGTATTTCGTCGGGTCCTGGATCAGTTTTTTTCCCGACAGATAGTACTCTATTGATTTCTTGGAGAGTAATTAGGCTATTGTATTTTTCATTTGTACCTCCACTTGTTGGGAGCATCTGTCTTTAAGCTGTGTTTCTGTAGTTTAAAAAAGACTGCATATAGTGTGATGAACTTGAAACTGCAACGAAATGTTTCCCCAATATGTCTGCCTGTTCTTCTATGCTTGTTTGTGTGCCAGGTGTTGTTAAAAAAGGATTTGTGAATGGTGAAAACTTGCCGTTTAATTTTCGAACCTGCTCCCACATTTTTTAGATGGTATCTGACTGTTGATAGATGAAACATAATTGTGCCATGATTTTTTCTCGGCACTACGGCGAACGTACCGAGCTTTAGCTCTTGCTTTTTTAAAATTTATGAGATTCTGATGTGTTGGATACCTGCGAAATTTACCCCAATCTCTATTTTGTTGTTTTTTTGCTTCGTTGCAGTCTTTTGTCCACCATATTTTATGATTTTCTCGCACCACTCCTGACGTCTGAGGAATAGCTTTGAGTGCGGCAGTTATGATACAATTAGTGAACTTTTCATTTATCTGGTCGATGGAGAGATTTTCTAAAACTATATCCTTTAAAGTTGCCTTTGTTCTAAAAGGTGACCAGTCGGCAAGGTGTAGCATCCAGCGCCGCGGTTTTGTTGGGATTATTTCTGGTGAGGAAGTTAAAGTGATTTATATAGGGAGGTGGTCACTGCCATATGCGTTGTCAATGACATCTCATTTAAAATCATTAAAAACTTAAGGTGAGCTAAATGACGAATCTAAACAGGTCCTTTTCCCCGGGGTACGGAGTAGTAGGTGGCTTTTCCTGTATTTAAAAGACAAACATTGTTTGTGAGGATAAAATCTTCGATTATTTGACCCCTTAGTCAGAGCGCTCACTTCCCCAAAAAGGGGAGTGAGCGTTAAAATCCCCGACTACTACATAAGGTTCTGGAAGTTCATCAATGAGGCTTTGTAGATCGTGGACTGTTAGTGTGAGATGTGGAGGAATACACACAGAAAAGATAGAAATTGTTTTATAGCTGACGACACTGACCGCAACGGCTTCAAGTTTTATTCTGTGTTTGATTTCTCGAGCAGGAACGCCGCTTTGTACGATAATCGCGACGCCTCCAGAGAGTCTATTTGCCTGCTCACGATCGCGTCTAAAAGTTTAATGATGCTTCAGGATGTTCATGTGTTGTGGACCTAGATTGGTTTCCTGGAGACATAAAGCTACGAGGGAAATTGACCCTAAATTATTTTTTATGTCATCGTAATTTCTCAATATTCCTCTACAGTTCCACTGAACTAGAAAAGCCATGTTTATGTTTTGGGGTAGGAACGAAGAGAGGTTTAGTTATGTTCTGGGGCCGTTATGGTGGCCCTGTCTTTTTTCCGCTCAAGAGAACTGTTCCGCCGCTGTAAAGCAGGCGGGCTGGGAGTTTGGTCGATCACCTCGCAAGAGGTGCTGGTTCACCGCGGAGATGCCGTGGGTGCGTGGGTGTCAGGTCGGGGGGAAGTCCTGCGGGATGCTGACCCGTGGGCCGGCACTCCCTGCTTTGGAGTTGGCAGAGCAGCCTTCGCTTTCTCTGCCTGGGGCGTGGATGGTCCTGCCACAGGCGCGGTGGAAGTGGCCGCGGCAGGTGCCGGAGTGCTGTGTGGTACTACGCCCCTGCGCACCGCATCAGACAAGTTGGGTTTCGCTGTGAAGGAGAATGTATTTGTGAGTGCAAAACGCCTTCTGGCTTTTTTAAATGAAATGTTTTCTTTGGTCTTTATGGTGATGATTTTTCTCCTTTTTCCAGGACGGACACGCCCTGGAGTATGCAGAGTGGTCTCCTTCACAGTTCGCGCAGCGTAGGGTTACGTCACATTCCTCAGAAGGGTTGTCCTTCAAAGCGCATTTCGCGCAGGTCTTGCGGCAGCGGCAACTCTGTGAGCCGTGGCCAAACTTCTGACAGAACATCGGCGGGGATTGGGTATGTAGTGTCTGACGGTGACTTTCAAGTATCCAACATTGATCGTTTCTGGCAAACTGCTGGTGTTAAAAGTGAGAACCATGTGTTTGGTGTGTATTTCTTTGTTGTCCTTGCGGATTTTGATCCTGTGCACGTTAATTACATTTTGATCAGAGAGTCCTTGAAGGATTTCGGTTTCAGTTAGATGGATGAAGTCAGGCTCTGAGATAACGCCTTTAAATGTGTTAAGAGATCGGTAGGGAGTCACGGAGACAGAGATGTCCCCTATCGAAGCAATGTTTGACAGTTTCGAGCACTGGATGCTCTCGCGCAGTTCAAGGAGTAGGTCGCCGCTGGCCATTTTTGATACCTTATAGCCAGGCCCTAAGGTATCTGTTAAACATTTGGTTACAAGAAATGGGGATATTATTCGGGCTTGCTTTTCGTCACTGTTACTGTGTATCACATAAAACTTTGTGTATGTCGGTTTCTTTTTCGAAAAAAAAAGTCTGGTGGCTCGTTCCGCCCTCTTTTAAGAGAGCGATCTGGTTTGGAAAGGGGGGGAGCCATAAAAAAATTTAGTTTCTCGGTCATGGTGCAAGCCACCCACCATGGAGTTCAAAAAGGGGACGCGACAGGAACTTGAAAGCAAGTGCTGCCCACGCCAGCTGTACAACTTAAGTATAACCAAATATGACGCAACTCAGTGTAGTTGGCCACACAAGGTTAACCCTCGCCGCCAGGAAAAAGGAAAAAACTAAGAAGGGAGGAGGATATGAGAAATTTGTAAGAAAGGAGATAGGAAAGTGAAAGATGGAGAGGAGAACAAGAAAAGGCGACTGCCGATTTCCCCCGGTCGGGTCAGGCCGGAGGTGCCGTCTACAGGAAGCTGGGGCCAAAGTGGTGTGTTGCCTCCGCCGAGGGGCCTTAAGGGTCCAAACGGTCGGCATCGGCTCAACCACCAGGATCCCCTTTTCACCGGACACGGCAATGCCACGCGCGGCTAAGCGCGGGTGCTCGGGTCTGTGGTGACGCATTGCTCACCATAATCTCCCTGCGGGGATGTACATGCGGATGAGAAGAGAAGAGAAGACTTTATTTCCCCCATGTACAGTACACAGATGGAGGACGACGGAAAAAAGCCGTCAATAGGCGGCTTGACGAGTCCGTCGCCCCACTTAATGAGCAGCATTTGGTCAACAGCAAGAATTCATACAGTCAAACAAAAGAAAATGAAAACACTTGATCAGTGCAGAACAGAAGTAAAACAGAGTGGTCCGAAAAATGAAATCCCTGGATAAGTAAAATCAGTTATTCATCCTCAGTAAACATAGATCGAAGCTTAGCAGTGGAGCAAATAAATAAATCAAAGTTAGTAGATACATAATGGTTTAACAGTGATGGTAAAGAATAACAAAGGCGTTCCATGCCAGAGTTCAAACGGGGTGCAACGATTTTCCAATATTCTCCATGTCTTGTAGCATAATATTGCTCATTTTTTTCTAAATATGACAGAGTACCCAGGTTATGTATATTATGTCTTACTTCATATTTAAATCTGGTACTCAAAAAGTAGAGGTACAGTTTATGAGCCGTAATAACATGCGCTCTATGAAAAAAACCTGCAGTTGTTGCATTATAACCAGCGTTGTACACATGACGTAGGTATCGCTTCTACATGACAAATTTTTTGTAGATTAGAGAATGTAGTTGTACCCCAGACAAGTTGGCAATAGTGAACATGTAAATAAAGGAGTGAATAATAAGCCAATAGTTTAAGTTTTGTAGAAAGAATGTATCTGAGACGACCAATTGTTCCAGTTATCCGAGCTAAATTCGTCACTAGTAAGTTCACACGAGTTTCCCAGGACATGTGAGCAGTAAATGTCACACCAAGGCTTTTGAAATGGTCATCAATGTCAACAGGACGAGAGTTAAAAATAATGTCTGCATGAGGAAGGAGTGGATTATTATTTGCCCGAAAGATAACCGCTTTTGTTTTATGTGCATTAACCGTCATATAATTATAGGACGACCATTGCTGTAGTTGAACTATTGTGCCATTGTATCTAGAGATAAGTTCATCGATATTATTACCAGAGAAAAATATGCTGGTGTCGTCTGCGTATATGATAACTTTTGCATCCTGGTTAATATTGTCACGGACGCCCTTAGAACGTTCTATCCCTGGCCGAACAGTACCTTGCGAGCTCGCTGGGCAGAGCGCAACCGGCAGGCCCTAGCACCGAGCAGAAGAGAACGAAGTCCGGCGCGCGACAAAGGTCGAAGACAGACCGCGCGGCGGCGCCGGTATAGTGATGTCTAAACTAAGTGCGGCATTGCCCCTCCCCTCTGGAAAGGCATCGACTCGATGCCGGAAAGTGAGGGGGAGCCACGTGTGGGCATTAATAGAATCCCAGGCACTGAACGTGGTGAGAGTGGTCCTAGCGGGCATGGTATGGCTTCAGTCTTGCGACGTGCACAATTTCGGATGTCGGCGGGCGTCTGGACGAACGAACACTCCCTTGCGGGCGCACTTCATACGTAACGTCGCTGAGTTTTCGGAGTACCTCGTAGGGGCCGAGTAACGACGCAAAAGCTTCTCGGAGCGACCGCGCAGATGGATGGCGCTCCAAACCCACACTTGATCGCCAGGCTGGAAAATGACTTCGCGGTGACGAAGGTTATAGCGGTGAGCATCGACTTCTTGCCGCACGCAGGTTCGTTGCCGAGCCAGCCGGCGAGCAGCCTCTGCATGGCGAACGAATGCATCAGAGTCGGCAACGGATGGGCGCGCAATATCGGGCAACAACATCGTGTCCAACATAGTCACGACTTCACGACCGTAAACCAAACGAAATGGCGTGAACCCCGTCGTCTCTTGAAGGGCAGTATTGTAGGAAAACGTGACGTACGGAAGTATTTCGTCCCAGTTCTTATGGTCATCGTCGACGTACATAGAAATCATATCAGCGATAGTCTTATTGAGGCGCTCGGTTAGGCCGTTGGTTTGAGGATGGTAAGCTGTGGTCTTACGATGACTTGTGCCACTGAGCCGCATAACTTCCTGAGTAAGCGTGGACGTGAACGCTGTGCCTTGGTCAGTTAAAACAACATAAGGAGCGCCATGGCGGAGGACTATGCTGATGATGAAAAAGTCAGCAATTTCAGCAGCAGTGCCGCGGGGAAGGGCTTTCGTCTCACAATACCGGGTGAGGTAGTCGGTAGCAACCACAATATACCGGTTACCCAATGATGACGTGGGAAATGGGTCCAGTAAGTCGATGCCGACTTGGTGGAAAGTAATTCTCGGCGGAGCAATGGGTTGGAGCAAGCCAGCCGGCTTGAAAGGTGGTTTCTTCCGACGTTGACACTCGCGGCAAGTGCGTACAAAACGCTTGACAGCCGCAGAAAGCCTGGGCCAGTAATAACGGTGACGAACTCGTGCCATCGTTCGAGAAAATCCGAGGTGGCCGGAAGGAAGCTCGTCGTGGCATGCCTGCAAAACGTCAGTGCGGAGCGCCGTTGGAACCACGAGCAGGTAACCAGAGTCTGTCGGGCCGTAATTTCGTTTGTAGAGGACGCCATCTCGCAAGCAAAACGACGACAAGCCACGCGCGAATAGAGGAGGCGGTAACGAGGCAGTACCCTCAAGATAATCGATGAGTGGCCGCAATTCCGTGTCGTCCCTCTTGTTGAGCGAGGGCGGACGTGGTCAGAGCACCAATAAATAGAGGGTCATCTTCGAGGTCATCAGAGCTGGACGGGATAGGAGCACGGGACAAGCAGTCTGCATCGCTGTGTTTGTTGCCCGACTTGTAGACAACTGTTACATCAAATTCTTGCAAGCGAAGGCTCCAACTAGGTAGCCGGCCCGAGGGGTCTTTAAGATTCGCTAGCCAAAACAGTGAGTGGTGGTCACTCACGACCCGAAACGGGCGACCATACAAGTAGGGCCGGAACTTCGTTATCGCCCACACAACAGCTAGGCACTCCTTTTCAGTGGTTAAGTAATTCGCTTCGGACCGAGACAGCGTGCGGCTGCCGTAAGCAATCACGCGCTCAACACCATCTTGCCACTGGACGAGGACTGCACCGAGGCCAATGTTGCTGGCATCGCTGTGAAGTTCTGTGTCCGCCTCCTCGTCACAATGGGCAAAAATGGGCATTGTTTGTAGGCGTTTGCGGAGCTTTTCGAAGGCGTCCTGCTGTTCCTGTGCCCAGACGAAAGGCTGATCTTCTTTTGTCAGCCGTGTGAGAGGCTCAGCCAGCCTGGAGAAGTCTTGCACGAAGCGTCTGTAATATGCCCAGAGGCCAAGAAACCGGCGCACAGCTCGCTTATCAGTGGGAGTCGGAACGCAGCTACAGCGGCCGTCTTGTCGTGATCGGGGCTGGCGCCCTCAGGTATCACAACATGGCCCAAAAACTTCAGCCGTTGGTACGCGAAGTGGCATTTTTCGGGTTTTAGAGATAGACCGGCTTATCGGATTGCCGTCAATACTGCACTCAAGCGTTTGAGATGTTGTTCGTAGGTCGCAGCGAAAATAACCACACCATCAAGATAGACGAGACACGACTGCCATTTGAGGCCAACCAGGACAGTGTCCATCTTTCTTTGAAAGGTGGCAGGTGCGGTACACAGGCCAAAGGGGAGCACCTTCAACTCGTACAAGCCGTCGCGGGTTATGAACGCGGTCTTTTCACGGTCACGTTCATCGACTTCGATCTGCCAGTACCCACTGCGTAGATCAAGAGAGGAAAAGTATTGGGCATGACGCAGGCGATCGAACGAGTCATCAGTTCGGGGCAACGGATAAACGTCCTTTTAGTAATCTTGTTCAGGTGACGATAGTCGACGCAGAATCGGAGAGTGCCATCCTTCTTGACGACCAGCACAACGGGCGAAGCCCACGGGCTTGTTGACGGCTGGATAAGCTCGTCGCGAAGCATTTCCTCAACCTGCCTCCGAATCACCTCCCGTTCTTTCGCAGACACTCGATAGGGGTGGTGTTGTATAGGCCTCTCGCCTTCATCCACTACAATGCGGCGTTTAGCGACCGATGTTTTCCGAACTTTAGAAGTGGTCGCAAAGCAGTCACGAAAAGAGTCGAGGATCATGTGGAGGCGGTGTTTCTGATCGGCGGTTAGGTCGGGGTTCACGTCAGTCATAACGGAAGCGTCAGACGTCGACGCATGGGTATCGTTGAGGGACAAGGCGCAGTGGGAGACTTAGTCACTAATTTCATCGAAATAGGCTATGGCGGTTGCTTGCGGCAAGTGGCGGTATTCGACGCTAAAGTTGGTAATAAAAAGCTGCGTTCGCAGACGGCGGAGGAAAGTAACACCCCGCGCAACGCAGACTTGTTGACTCAGCAGTAACGACAGGTTACCTTCCGCAACCCCGTGAGGCGTGCGTGGGTTGGACCATTTCACCGTAACAAACAAACTGGAGCGTGGTGGTAGCGTGACATTGTCATCACACACGCGAAAAACAGGCCTGTCGGGCTCGCTGCTGTCGGCTATGGCACACTGAGGTGAGAACGTCACGACAAGTTCGCGGAGGTTGATTATCGCACCGTGTTCCCGAAAAAAATCAAACCCGAGGATGAAGTGCTTAGAGCAATGAGCCAGCACAGCGAAGCAGGCAGTGAAGGTGACACCACGATTCTCCATTCTAGCGGTGCAGACGCCAAGCGGTGTCACCAGATGGCCTCCAGCTGTCCGGATGTGCGTTCCAGGCCAAGGTGTCAGTACTTTCCTCAGGACAAGCGCCAGACCACGACTCATGACGGAGAAATCGGCGCCGGTATCTACGAGAGCAGTCACGCGGCGGCCATCAACGATGACCGGGATTTCAGCCGAAGCTTGGTCACCTTCAGAAAAATGCTGTGTGGGGGAGGCCGGACTAGGGGATCGTTCTCGCGGTCGGGTTGGGGCGTCAAGCGGAGGCGTCTCTGTTCGACGAAAAGTCGTCGGACTTAAGCGTCGTTTAGATTGTCCAATTGAGGCGTCAAGCGAAGGCGTCTCTGGGCGTCGAAAGGTCGTCGCGGCGTGGGGTCAGAGGTCGGGTCGTATGCTAACGTCGGTGAGCGGAGGATGTTCGTCATTATGTGCGGTGACGGCGGCACTACCTCCGGGGGTCACCGTCCTCAGTTTTCCCGGCGCGGGCTGGGGGACTGCCGGACGTAGGACTGGCGGGCTGGTGAAGAAAACCGTCGAGGCGACGGTGACCTGGACTGACGTTGGGCAGTGGGTGCAGGAGAGACGTTGTCCGCTAGGTACTGACCGATCTCGCGGGGTCGTTCATCATAGCGTGGCAGGGGTGCGGCAGGCGAAAAGCCGCGCAGGCCTATCCGGCGGTACGGGCAGTGACGACGGATGTGGCCTGCTTCGCCGCAGTGGAAGCACAGGGGCTTGTTGTTCGGCGTTCGCCACATGTTTGCCTTCGTGACGGGTGGGCGGTCGTCTGGCAGCGCTGTCGTATACGGAAATCGGTGGGACGGCACGGTAGGGGCAGGAGAGTTGAACGCCGGCGGTGGTGGCGCAGGCCTTCGCAATGCCTCGCTGTATGTCACCACATAGGGCGCTGGCGGTTGGGGAGGTGGAATGGGTTGCACCGTGCGGCGTATTTCGTCACGGACAGCATCCGAGATGGCGGTGACACTAGGAGGCTGCTCCACAGAGCGGAGCTTCTGCAGCTCTTCGCGAACGATGCTCCTGATGAGCTCTCGGAGGGAGGTGTTCTCATCCCCAGGCCTCGGCGTGTGGCACTCCACAGCAGTGATGTTTGATGTACGGCCGTAGTGCGCAAACCGCTGTTGTAGGGCGCGCTCCATGCCTGCCGCTTCTTTTGCAAAATCGGCGACTGTAGCCGGGAGATCGCGCACGAGCCCAGCGAACAATTGCTCTTTCACTCCCCGCATTAAATGGCGCACCTTCTTGGCTTCCGACATCGAAGGTTCAGCGCGGTTGAAAAGCCGGGTCATGTCCTCCACGAACATCGCCACGCTCTCGTTTGGCTGCTGCGCTCTCGATTGCAGGGCCAATTCAGCACGCTCCCATCGTTCGTTGCTGCTGAACGTATCCAGCAACTGCCGCCGGAAGTCTTGCCAGCTGTGGATGGCGGACTCGTGGTTTTCAAACCACGTCTTGGCGGCGTCCTGGAGGGTAAAGTAGACGTTCCGAAGCTTGCGGTCCTCGTCCCACAGATTAAATTCAGCGACCCTGTCATACCCGTCCAACCAGTCCTCCACATCCTCAAACTTGTCACCATGAAACGACGCGGGCGTACGAGGCGTATGAAGAAGCAACGGTGGCGAACTCACAGATTGCAGGAAGGTCTGGCTGGCCACCGTAGAGGTCATCTTGCGGGATGGCGCATTGAGGGGTTTGTACTCGGGGGCTAAGCCTTTCAAGCGGCGGCTTGACTTGTGGACAGGTGTCGTGTCCAGGGGATGTGACGGAGCGCTGGAGGTTCCGGGACCTCTTCGTACATAGATCGTACCCAGCACCTCCACCAAAAATGCCACGGACGCCGGTAGAACATTCTATCCCTGGCCGAACAGTACCTGGCGAGCACACTGGGCAGAGCGCAACCGGCAGGCCCTAGCACCGAGCAGAAGAGAACGAAGTCGGGCGCGCGACAAAGGTCGAAGACAGACTGCACGGGGGCGCCGGTAGAGTGATGTCTAAACTAAGTGCGGCAATATTAACAATGCCATTTATATAAAGGTTAAAGAGCAAAGGCCCCAATATGCTGCCTTGCGGGACACCACAAGCCAGTGGTAGGACTTGTGATTGAGAGTTATTAACTTGGACTACTTGTCGCCGGTGGGATAAATATGACCGTAGTAAATGTAACGCACATCCACGTACACCTTAAATATCCAACTTATTCAATAAAACTTCATGATTGACCAAGTCAAAAGCCTTGGAGAAGTCAACAAATAAGCCAACCACGACTTTCTTGTTCTCAAATTGTGTTAAAATATATTCTTTTTGGTGAAGCAAGGCTAATTCAGTTGACATATTCTTCCGGAAACCAAATTGGTAAGGTGTTAATACATTGGAGGTTTCGATGAAATTCGAAACCCTGCAATGAATTATTTTCTCGAAAGCCTTTAAAAAAATCGGCAATATAGATACAGGCCGATAATTACCGAATTCGTTTCGATTCCCCTTTTTAAAGAGCACTACTACTTTGGCAACCTGCAGCTTTACTGGAAATATAGACGTAGGTAAACACATATTAAAGATATTCGCAAGAACTGGTGCAATTACATCTGCGACGTAGTTGACCGGTTTTATTTGAATTTCATCAATATCCCTACTGCTCCTGTTGTTTAAACTTCTAATTGTTGAAATCACTTCGTGCACTGGGACT
Source organism: Amblyomma mixtum (assembly GCF_055824585.1). Classification (NCBI taxonomy): domain Eukaryota; kingdom Metazoa; phylum Arthropoda; class Arachnida; order Ixodida; family Ixodidae; genus Amblyomma; species Amblyomma mixtum. Next base: position 162,082,665 of record NC_143013.1, read on the forward strand.
GGCTGTAGAAATAAAGTTCTATCATTCCTCCTGTTCATATATTGACATGCGTTGTGGGAAATACCTGGTGTACTCATATTTGCAAAAAAAGTGTTGAAAGCATCAGCCAGTTCCGCCCCTTGCAAGTCCTTGCCCTTAATAGTAAGTTTGGACATGCAGATCCTGCTATTACCACGACGTAGTAACATATTTAGTTTGGCCCAAAGCAGTTCGCTCGGTGCATTTTTGACATCCACAAAAGATAAGAAGTAATCTTTGCGCGCAATGCACAATTTCTTGGTTAGTTTGTTTCGATATTGTTTGAAAATCGTCAAGTCATCACTATTACGCGTGTGAAGAAATTTTCTGAAGAGCCTGTCTTTTATTTTCATTTGTTGGTAGAGTTCGTATGTTACCCATGGTTTCCGAATTTTCCTATTTCTTTGGCGCTTTTTTACAGGAAAGTGAACTTGGTAAAATCCTTTAAAGATATCTAAAAATGCATCATAAGCATTGTCAGCATCGACCAAAGTCAGGACCTTTCGGCAGTCTACTTGAATCAATTCTTATCTGAATGCATAGAGAGCCGCGTCAGTTATTGGCTGGTAAAGGCTTTCAGCAGGCGGATGTTTAGGAATGCTGGCAACATTTAGGCAAAAAAAACCCGGAAGATGATGACTAAAAGAACATGCTAATGCACTAGCTTTTACATCCGATAATACAAAATTTCTCAAAATACAAAATACAAAATGCTCGGGTTAACCCCGTGGTGTCGCCACTCACAAACGTCTGCATGCTGCAGACGCCCCCCCTGGGGGGCCTCTCAAAGAAGCATCGATCGATGCTTTAGAACATAACGCAGCTATAAACAATGAAAAACGCATTGCGCAAAAATAAACACCGAATATGGAGAAACGGCGTCTTTTAGCGTGCGTGATAGGGCTTTAGGCGTACGGCATGGAATACTTCTGGTCGTACGCGGCGTCGCAGGGACGCAGTCATTTGGTCAGGGACGACTTCATAGTCCAATTCACCTAGCCGACGAAGAACCTTGTACGGGCCGAAATAGGGGCGCAAGAGCTTTTCGCTCAATCCTCGGCGGCGAATGGGCGGCCAAACCCACACTCGGTCTCCTGGCTTGTATTCCGCGATGTGTCTTCGTAGGTTGTAGTGTCTGGCGTCGGTCCGCTGCTGGTCTTTCATCCTTAATCGGGCAAGTCTTCGGGCTTCTGCGCGTTGAAGGTAGGCGGCGACGTCGACATTATCTTCCTCGGTAACGTTCGGCAGCATGGCGTCCAGCTTCGTCGTGGCCTTTCTGCAATGGACGAGCCTAAAAGGCGCCATCTGGGTGGTCTCCTGCACTGCGGTGTTGTAGGCGAAGACTACGCAAGGCAATATGACGTCCCAGGTCTTGTGTTCAGCATCGACATACATGGCGAGCATATCGGCGATGGTTTTGTTGAGGCGCTCGGTCAGTCTGTTGGTCAGCGGGTGGTATGCAGTTGTTCTCCGGTAGCTGGTTTGGCTGTAATGTAGAATGGCTTGCGTCAGTTCCGCCGTGAATACTGTTCCTCTGTCAGTGATGGGCACATTGGGGGCGGCGTATCGCAGAAGAATGTTCTCCACGAAAAATTTGGCGATTTCTGCTGCTGTTCCGTTCGGTAGGGTTTTTGCCTCGGCGTAGGGGGTCAGGTATTCGATCGACTTATTTCCAGATGTTGATTTTGGGAAAGGGCCAAGCAAGTCCATCCCGATCTGCTGAAAGGGCCGCGGGAAGTTCAACGGGGTTCAGAAATCCTGCTGGTCGGGTAGGAGGGGTCTTTCGTCGCTGACAATCTCGGCAGGTTTTTACATAATGTGCGACATCGGCAGACGCTCGGGGCCAGCAATATTTGTCTTGAATGCGGCGGAGGGTGCGAGAAAGCCCGAGTTGTCCAGCTGTCGGCTTGTCGTGTGAGGCCTGAAGAACTTCTACGCGCAGACTTATAGGTACAACAAGGAGGTAGGTTGTCTTGTTCGCTGCAAACTTCTTCTTCACGAGGACATCGTTCTGTAAACACAATGAAGAGAATCCTCGTTTGAACGAGGCTGGGGGTGAAGAAACCTTGCCTTCCAAATATTCGATGAGGCATTTTAGGCCGGGGTCCGAGCGTTGCTGTTGTGAAAAAGAGCTGGAGCTGATGGGTCCCAGGAAGGCGTCCTCATCGTCGTCCTGCGGCGGTGCATCTACAGGGGCTCGCGACAGGCAGTCGGCGTCAGAGTGCTTGCGTCCGGACTTCTAAACGACAGTTACATCAAACTAATGAAGCCGGAACTCCATAGAGCGAGGTGGCCGGAGGGGGCCTTCCAACTGCCGAGCCAGCACAGTGCGTGATGATCGCCGACCACTTCGAACGGTCATCCGTACAGGCAGGGGCAGAATTTCGACGTAGCCCAGATGACGGCAAGGCACTCTTTCTCAGTTGTCGAATAATTAGCATGGGCTTTGGACAGGGAACGGCTAGCGTACGCGATGACCTTCTCTACTCTGTCAACTTTCTGAACGAGGACAGCGCCTAGGCCTACACTACTTGCGTCAATATGAATTTCCGTCTCGGCGTATTCATCGAAGTGCGCGAGGATAGGTTGGGACTGTAAACGACGCTGAAGTTCCTTGAAGGCTTCCGCTTGCGGCCCTTTCCATTTAAATGTCATGTCTGCCTTTGTCGGGTGGGTCAGTGGCTCGGCGATGCACAAAAAGTTCTTTACAAATCGTCGGTAGCACGCGGACAGTCCGCGGATCCTGCGCACAGCTTTCTTATCGGCCGGTGGCGGAAACATTGCGATAGCAGTGGTTTTCTTCGGGTCTGGCCGTACTCCCTCCTTGCTAACGATGTGGCCTAGAAACAGCAGCCCTTCATAGGCAAAGTGGCACTGCTCTGCTTTCAAAGTAAGGCCGGATGATTTGATTGCGTCTAGTACTGTTCGAAGCCTTTTTAGGTGTTCGTGAAAGTTCGAGGCGAAGACAACGACGTCACCTAAATATACCAGACAAATCTGCAACTTCAGGCCTGCCAGCACTGTATCCATTACTCGCTTAAATGTAGCTTGTGCGGAACGCAGACCAAATGGCATCACCTTGAACTCGAAGAGGTCATCTGGGGTGATGAATGCGGTCTTCTCGCGATATTCTTTCATCGACCTCAATTTGCCAGTAGCCGTTCTTGAGGTCCATCGAATGGAAATAACTGGCGTTGCAGAGCCGATCCAGTGTGTCGTCGATGCGAGGAAGGTGGTAGACGTCCTTGTTTGTGATGTTCTTCAAGCGCCGGTAATCAACGCAGAACCGAAGTGCACCGTCTTTCTTTCTCACTAGAACAACAGGTGCCGCCCGGGAGCTCTTTAAAGGCCGAATAACGTCGTCGCGCAGCGTTTCTTCCACTTGGTCCCGGATGGCTTGTCGTTCTCGCGACGACACTCGGTAGGGGCTCTGGCGGAGAGGTCAGGCGTGCTGGTCGGTTATAATGCGATGCTTGGCAATCGGCATTTGTCGGACCTTCGGCGATGACGAGAAGCACTCGCTGTAGCTTCGAAGGAGATTGTGGATCTGGTCTGGTATGTTCCGCGGCAGGGCTAGGTTTAAGTCGAAATTGGGCGAGTTCTGTTGGTCAGACGAATCTTTTGAAGGGTCGGAGAGGGCGAAGAAGTCTTTTACGTCGGAGATTTTGTCGAGGAAAGCAATCCTCTTTCCTTTGTTAATTAATGTGCCGGTCTTTTTCGCTAAAGTTAGTCAGCAGTACTTCGGCTTGGCCTATGCGGAAATGTGCGATGCGTCTTGCGATGCCGATTCCTCGGTCGAGAAGCAACTGCATGTTCCCCTCGATAATAGCTTCAGTGTGACTCGCTTCCGTGGCGCCTAAGGTGATGATGACGCCAGAGCGGGGTGGAACACTCACTTGTTCCTCCAGGACACTAAGCGCAACATGATGTTCCGGAGTTCTCATCGGCGGGATGACCTCATCCGTGGAAAATGTGATCATCTTGAATCGCAGGTCGATGATTGCTTGATGCTCATTACGGAAATCCAGGCCCAAGATCACTTGGCGGGAACATTGCCGCAGCACTACGAAGGTCGCGGGATAGGTATGTCCCTTGAGAGTCACTCGCGGTGTGCATCATCCTGATGGCGTAATGAGGTGGCCCCCCGCGGTGCGAATTTGTGGGCCACCCCGAGCGGTCGTTACTTTCGTCAGCTGCGCAGCGAATGGTCCCTTCATCACTGAATAATCGGCTTCCGTGCCGACTAGAGCGGTGACTTTCCGGCCGTCGATAACCACTCTAAGTCGGATGTCCTGGCTGTGGAGTTGAACGTCGTCCTCGGCGTCGGGTCACGGCTTCGTCGGGTATGCGAATCGTTGGTGGGGCGTGTGACCGAACCTTTTCCTGATGGCGGCGTCGTTTTGAAGGTGGTTCGCGTCGTGGTCGAGGTTGTCTTTGTATGCGGCGTCGGCGTAGTGTGTGCGGCGTCTTTATACGGCGTGGACGCTGGAGGAACTTCGTCGTTTCCTCGGCAAGCAACCTGACCTCCACAGGTTGCTTTATTTAGTTTGCCCTACGCGGGCTAGGGGACCTTCCTCGGACAGCCGCTGCGTAGCTGTGGCCCGGTGATGCATAACGTGCGGTGGACAGCGACGGCGAGCGGAAAAGACGGCTTGACGACACATACTCCTCTCTGTGCAGATAGTCGTCGATTTCCCGTGATCGCTGGCCGGGGAATGGTCGCGGGGCGTCGATAGCGAAACCACGCAGGCCGGTGCGTCTTGTACGGGCAGTGGCGAAGTATATGACCTGCTTCGCCGCAATTGAAACACAGCGGGCGGTTGTTGGAAGTCCTCTAGGCGTCGCAATTCCTGGGGCTTGGGCGGCGTTCGTTCACAATGGCAGCTGCATATCGTTGCAGATTCGATGAAAAAAAAACCATTCGGTTAGATTTCGGTAGTCGTGAAATAATACCAAATTAAGTAATCGGGAGCAGTATTTCGCAATTCGACTCTGTTCGTACCTTAACAACTTCAAAGTAACTTAGACATAGTTACATAAAAAAATTGGCTGTGGCTTAACTAATTTAAACCTGGAGTGATGCGATATCTACAGCTGGGTGAGTGTAACTCGCTCAGTCGAGTTGCAAAGCCGGTCTTTCGCCGCTCCGTTTCTCTGGGCGTTCCTTCTTCATCTTCGTCCCTGGGCGTGGATTCGCTCTCTCCCTCTCTCCCCTTTACCACTCCTCCCCCACTCCATTTCGCCGCAGTGCCGCGCCGCCGGAATCTGCTCCGCAACGCGTGACCAGTCTCGGCGCCGCCAGCGTGAAGGCTGGAAATGCTAGCGTAATGCATGCGCGCGGTGCGCACTCCAGCTGAGGGCTGTGACGTCACTCCGCACATGCGCACATCAGACGAGGCGGGCGGCGTCTGCTCCACAGTCGGCGCAGTGGCGCATTCTAGCGAGGGCTATGATGTCACTCTGCGCATGGGCACTGCTGGCAGAGTGGTGCAAGCTTTCCCCTTGAATGATGCTCGGCCTAACTGGTGTAGGGAAAAGGGTATGTGACACCACTTCACACACATCAACAACAAACTAGCTATGGTGTATTTTACAAGCTCCTCCTGTGTCATTCAGTTCAAACCGTTTTGACATTAAAGTGGTTACTTAAGCTTCACTTTAATGGCATGTGGCGAACTAATGCTAATGCGCATATATGCAGAATTGGCCATACTCTACTTAACAATCATAGACCCCTGAGTACTCACATATCACTCCTGGCGCTGCGGAGTACAGCGGTTAAGCGATGTGCAACTGCCCTACGATGGCAGGTCCTGCCACCGGAGGGACTTGTGGGATCCACGTTCCTCTTTCGAGCAACCTCTCGGGACCAATCATTAATTTAACTGCCACATGCCATGGTGGGTGGTTTGCTCACAATCTGGTGGGCAGGTTGTTATGACGCCGCATGGTCATAGTACCTAGCTGGCCCGCCTGTCTCCTAAGTTGCTTCTCTGGAACTTTTTCGGGAATTTTTAGCCCACTGTTAACGACGCCGACGGCGCAGCCCTTTTCGCGACAAGAGCTCACTTACGGTATCGCGTCACACTGAGTTTTTCTGTAGCACAGTCGCGTGATGAGGCCTCACTGCCAAAGCGCCTACTGAAGATTCAGGAGTTAAAGGTGCGATCAGGAACCGCTATTTCGAACCGGTCGCAAATTATCTACCGGGAGACGAATGTCCACAAGGTGGGCTAGGAGTGTGTTCCCATCTCCCCAGCTACTGGCAAGCACTTGTGCAAGAAAACATTTATTTTTACTCATTGTGTGGCAGTGATGTTAAGCGAACAGAAAAATAATGGGACCGCCTGCACTTAAATCACTACACCGAAACATTGACCGCAGACAGCTTGAGCTGAGGCACATAAATAAGTACTAAACCTCTGTACTAATCACGTAGTACACCGTCGGCTACTCCAAATTAATTTTTAGACAGTCAATAGACAGCATGAAGACAGTCTATGGATTATGTAGTGATATTTCGATAAGGAAAGCGAGCTGGAGATATGAACAAATCACAGTTTCTGACTTGAGAACGCCACTTCACACAAGCGCAGGTTATTAGCAACATTGCAAATAGCGGCAGCAACAAGCCAAACTAGGGCTGATAGCCTTGAAAATCATGCTTTTTTTTGCGAACACACCAGAAATTTTAAAAATATTGCCAGGTATCATAGTAGTGTTTGTTCGTTCACGCTGAAGGCTGCAGGAAAGGGCTGTTATCATTTTTGTTCGTGACGCGAGAAGCGACGAGTCTAATCTCGATTGATCGCCGCCATGAAATGCTGCATCTAGGTTTTTCCAGATTACTGCAGATGATTTTGTCCTGCTATCTGGAAATTTCCTTGAGGGGCTTTAAATTAAGCGATGCCGCGAGCGGCGGATATTCGAGTTCGACGACTGACGAGCAAGTTTGTTGCTTACGCCGCCGCCGCCGAGTGATCCAGTTCTTTTGCGGGCGCAAGTCAGCCCAAATAAACAGCTTCGTTTACAAGACTTCTTGGTGTCTTCCTGAACGCTGGACTGCCGTCACTACAACGTGATAAATTATGCGACTTCTGTTGCGGTACCACTAGGCAATGCTTTTGCTTCGGCGCAGCAGGTCATGTAGTCGGTGGCCACAATGGTCCACTTGTTACCTGACGATGAAGTCGGAAAAGGGGCCGAGGAGGTCCATCCCTATTTGCTGGAAGGGCTTAGTTGGAGGTGGTATGGGGTTCAGGAGTCCGGCTGGTCTAATCGGAGGCGTTTTGCGTCGCTGACACTCGCGGCACGTTTTCACGTAATGGGAAACGTCGGCAGCTAGCCGCGGCCAATAGTACTTCTCCTGGATGCGGTGCAACGTGCGAGCAATGCCTAGATGCCCCGCAGTCGGCTCATCATGACATGCTTGCATAATTTCTTGCCTGAGATTTTTGGGGCACGACAAGAAGCATGGCTTTTTGAAAGGACGCTCATGTGACTCCCAATTGGCTCTCTTTATTAATGACCTAAGCTCCAACCTTGATTTAAACGTTCCTACTGACACTCTCTTCCTTGATTTCGAAAAAGCTTTCGATAAAGTACCGCATAAAAGACTGCTACTGAAGTTATCGTGTCTAAATCTTAATTCGTTAGTATTAGAATGGCTTTCTAACTTTTTGACTAACAGAGAGCAATTTGTCTATGCTAACAATCATTCTTCTCCACGTAACTCGGTCATTTCAGGTGTTCCCCAAGGTACAGTCCTAGGACCTTTGCTTTTCCTCATATATATTAACGATCTTCCTTCCAGTATTTCCTCTACCATCCGTTTATTTGCTGACGATTGTGTAATTTACCGCCCAATCACTAACAGTACTGACGCTGGCATTCTTCAACAAGATCTTAACCGAATCCAAACTCGGTGCGAACGTTGGTTAATGTCTCTCAATATTTCCAAAACATGTTTAATCTCATTCCATCGTCGGCAGATGCATACTCCTTCTAAATACACTCTTTTCGGTTCAGAAGTATCGTCCGTCTCTTCCTGTAAGTACCTGGGTATTACTGTAACGCAAAACCTAACATGGTCATCTCATATCACGAACATCGCTAACGAAGCTAATCGTACCCTTGATTTCATACGGCGCAATCTACGTTTTGCCACCCCATCCATCAAATCATTAGCATACATAACTTTTGTCCGTCCTAAACTAGAATATGCTTCGGCAATATGGGATCCTCACCAGTCTAACCTCTCTTTAACCTTAGAAAAAATACAAAATCGAGCTATCCGTTTCATTTATTCTGACTATTCGTACTACACTAGTGTGTCTGCCTTAAAAACTAAAGCTAACTTACCCAGCCTTGAAACGCGACGAAAAATTTCTCGATTGTGCCTCTTTCATATGTTTTATCATTCATCTTTTGGAGAATCAGTCATATCACCCGCTTATCGCCTCTCAAGCCGTATTAACCACCATAAGGCCGTCTACGCCCCCACCGCAAGAACTACCGCTCATTCTCGATCTTTTTTCGTCACGTCATCCCGGGACTAGAATGATCTACCACAGGACGCCGTGCATCACATCAACGCCATCCATTTTAAGAACGCCATCAAGACCATTATTGTATAACTGTCATGCCCATCCCTCATGTAATGCCCCATACCAGGGGCCTTTGAGGTATCAAATAAAAAAAAAAAAAAGATGCACTGTCCTGTTGGGCGCAAAGTTCTTCTTCAGGAGGACATTATTATTTGCAGCACGCAATGTTTGAGTGTGTAGTTGCGCGCACCTTTTGGACATTAGTGTCACGCATGTTTTTAACTCGCCTGGAAGCGCGCACTAGTTCTCCCGAAGTGTTTAAAAATATGCTCTTGTGTGTTGGCATGTTCATTTTGTGGCGGCAGCGTGGAGTGGCATCCTTAAATGGGCGTCCGCAAAGAACAATGTTCCCAATGTTGCAGCGCCTCCGCATGCGCCTCTTTGAACAAGCATGCGTGGACGCTCTGTCAATGAGCGAGGCTGAGTTCTTGCGGAAATGGTCGACATACTTTATCGTCCTGCGCGGCGGTCGAGTATCGGCTTTCTTACTGCATTACTGACATGCTCAGTGCTGCGTCACTACGCATGTGCTTGACTCATCAGAGCATTAAGTTATTCCGTTTTGTTTTGTATTTTCTATGTCAACACAGAACAAAATAAACTTCTCTTTCTACGCCGCCGCCGAGTGATTCAGTTCTTTTGCGGGCGCAAGTCAGCCCGAAGAAAGAGCTTCGTTTGCAAGGTTTGTTGCTGTTTTCCAGACTGCTGGATTGCCGTCACTACAACGTGACATCTGGTGGAGGTGCTGGGTAGCCTTTCATGTTCCGGACACCGCCTACAGGTAGTGACGCCAGCCCTCTGAGTCATCTACCGCAGGACCTCAGTCCAGCCCACCGCGCAAGCCGACGCCTGCAAGGGGAACTGCCAGTTACTCCTGAATCGGGGACTGGGCATCGCAAGGGGAGTCGCCCAAATCCGGAATGGCCAAGCCCAAGTGCTGCTAACGAAGTTCACCGAAGAATACCGGCATCTAAACAAAGGTACGACGATTGCTTTTCTCGATGAGCTGGCAGACATCAAAGACATATTTGCCTTACCCGACCAACCAGTAGAACCATCTGATCAAGGCTATCAACCCACGTTTGATATCAACCCAGCATTAACCCGGGCCAGACAAGACCAAATACGCAGTCTTCTTCAAAGGTAACACGACAGCTTCTCATCAGCATCGAATGCGCGACGAACCGGACTTGCCAAGCACCGCATTGTCACAGACGAACACGCCCGACCACTGCGACAGAGCCCCTACCGCGTATCGCCGCTAGAACGCCAAGCTATCCGCAAGCAAGTTGAGGAAATGCTTCGTAACGATGTCATCCAGCCATCGAGGAGCCCCTGGGCAGAACCAGTCGTCCTTGTGAAAAAGAAAGACGGCACCTTCGCTTTTGCGTCGATTACCGGCGCCTGAACCGCATTACGAAGAAGGATGTCTACCCCCTCCCCCGCTTCGACGACACATTGGATCGGCTGTGTAACGCTAAGTACTTCTCATCGATGGACCTGAAGAGCGGCTACTGGCAAATTGAAGTCGACGAAAGAGATCGCTAGAAGACTGCGTTCATCACACGAGACGGACTCTTCGAGTTCAAGGTGATGCCATTCGGCCTCTGCTCTGCCCCAGCGACGTTCCAGCGTGTAATGGATACGGTGCTCGCAGGCTTGAAGTGGCAAATTTGCCTAGTCTACTTAGGTGACGTTGTTGTCTTCTCCTCAAGCTTCGAAGAACACCTCAGAAGGCTTCGGGTAGTGCTGGAAACAATCAACTCTACAGGTATAATACTGAAACCAGAGAAGTGCCACTTCGCCTACGAGGAGCTGCTATTCCTTGGTCACGTCGTAAGCAAGGATGGAGTTCGCCCAGACCATCAGAAGACGGCTGCGATCGCAGAGTTTCCACAGCCTAATGACAAGAAAGCTATACGCAGATTCCTTGGATTGTGCGTTTATTACCTACGATTCGTCAAGAACTTTTCGCGCATCGCTGAACCTTTGACCCAAATTACCAAAGCTGACGTGCCTTTTAAATGGGAAACGCCGCAAGAAGAAGCTTTCCAAGAGCTGAAGCGCCGCTTACAGTCCCCTCCTCTGCTCGGACACTTTGATGAAAACGCCGAAACCGAAATTTATACAGATGCAAGCATTGTGGGCTTAGGAGTGGTCCTCGTTCAGAAAAATGTTGAACAGGAGAAAGTTATCGCGTGCAGAGGGCAAAACACATGCCTAGAACAACCAAACTGTCTGTTTTGCCGCTCCCAAAGCCGCTGCACCCAAGAAGGCAAAAAATGATGATGAAAATCTATGAGTTTAAGTGCACATGTTAACACACAGACCATTTTTAACCAAATATTATCGCTAGTTCTTGCGTGTTGAGCCCAAAACACACTCAGAACGTGTTCTAGACATGCGTTTTGCCATCTGTACGCTAGCCGTTCACTGTCGAAAGCCGAAGTCAAGTATTCGACGACCGAGAAAGAATGTCTCGCCCATTATTTGGGCCACGTCGAAATTTCGACCCTACCTGTACGGACAGCCATTCAAAGTTGTGAGCGATCACCATGCTCTATGCTGGCTTGCCAACTTGAAAGATCCCTATGGCTCCTTGCTCGTGGAGCGGAAGCCGCTCCACGCTGCCGCCACAAAACGAACATGCCGACACACAAGAGCATATTTGTAAACAGTTCGCGTGAACTAGAGCGCGCTTCGAGGCGGATTACGAACATTCGTGACACTAGTACCCAAAAGGTGCGCGCCACTGCACAGTCGAACATTGCGTGCCGCAATGTTTCTAAGAGACCGCATTGCGGGCATCGGGCGGAGGGCGCCACGCCCCACGCAGCAAGGCGGTCTCTTGTGGGCAGGACCCGCCAGCCTCGCAGCCAGCCGAAGTTCCTGACATCTGCAGGAAGCGCAGCTGAGGTCAGTTGGCGCCAGCGTGCCCCTCTCGTTTTCTGGAGTTGTTCGCGTGTCAGCTCAGCTACCGTTAGTGCTTCACACATCCTGGAGGGCGGGGTTTCATCAACATCAAGATCGGGCACGCTGGCAGACAACGGCGCCAGTGTGCGACGCACGTTAACGAAAAATGCCGGCGGCGGCTCGGCTGTAGGGCCAACCACGTGTTGTGTAAAAAACACGTTACGCGCTGTATCCAGAAAGTAAGCAACAAACGTGCTCGTCAGCCGTCGAACTACGAATGCCCGCCGCTCGCGGCATCGCTCAATTTAAAGCCTGTAAGGAAACTTCCAGATAGCAGGACAAGGTCATCTACAGTAATCTGGAAAAACCTAGACGCAGCATTTCATGGCTGCGATCAATCGTGATTAGACTGGTCGCTTCTCGCGTCATGAACAAAAATGATAACAGCCCTTTCCTGCAGCCTTGAGCGTGAACGAACAAACACTACAATGATACGTGGCATTACCCCCTTCCAAAGAAGCATCGTCTCGATGCTTTAATATGAAAATAAACACGGAGAATGAAAACTTCGAGTCCTTTAGCGTTCATAATATGGCTTGAGGCGTACGACATCAACGACTTCCGGGCGTGGGCGGCGTCGCTGAGATGCTGTCGTGCCGTCGGGGAGGACTTCTTAGTCGAGGTCACCGATGCGACGGAGAACCCTGTACGGGCCAAAGTTGCGTCGAAGCAACTTTTCGCTCAATACACGGCGGCGAATCGGCGTCCATATCCAAACCCGATCACCTGGCTTGTAATGCGTGTCTCGTCGGCGCAGGTTGTAGCGTCGGGCGTCGGTGTGCTGCTGGTCTTGAATGCGAAGCCTCGCTAGTCTTCGGGCTTCCTCGGTGCGATGAAGGTAGGCGGCGACGTCGAGGTTGTCTTCTTCGGAAACGTGCGGGAGCATTGCGTCGAGTGTTGTCATGGGCTTCCTGCCGTATACCAGCTGGAATCGGATAAACCTGGTTGTCTCCTGGACGGCAGTGTTATAGGCGAAACTCACGTAGGGCAGAATGGAGTCCCACGTCTTGTGTTCGGCGTCGATGTACATGGAGAGCATGTCTCCGACGGTTTTGTTCAGACGCTCTGTGAGTCCGTTGGTTTGCGGATGATAGGTAGTTGTCCTCCGATGGCTTATCTGACTGTAGTGTAAGATGGCTTGTGTCAGCTTCGCTGTGAACGCCGTTCCTCAGTCTGTGATGAGCACTTCGGGGGCGCCGTGTCACGCGCTACGCATGGGACCTGCAAAACAACGAATAACTGCGCACGCAAGAAGAAAAAAATAAGTTCGGTATATTGCCGCTGACGCGCCAGGCTCGGGTCGACCTGGCTATGTACATAACCTTTGTAAATAGAACCTGTAACAGTATGGTGCAGGTTCTAGTTACATCACCACGGACCCCTGTCGAAACCGCTGCAGCCGAAGAATTGCCGGATTGCCACCGTTGCCCGTGCAAATGACCGAAGAAGCCGCCGCAGGTCCGACCGGAGTAGCAGCGCCCGCTTGCAGCACTACCGTGAGCCGCACACTTTTTCCGGGAAGGCTGGCGAAGATGTGGATGATTGGAGCACCAATTACCCGCGGGTGAGCAAATACAACCGTTGGGATGCCACTCTGCAGCTGGCCAATGTCGTTTTCTTTCTGGATGGTGCCGCTTTAATTGGTTCGAGAACCATGAAACCTCTTTAACGAGTTGGGACCGCTTCATGGAAGAGCTCCACAGCTGCTTCGGGGATACCGCTGTGAAACGAAAACCCGCTGAGCTGTCTTTGCCTCAGAGAGCGCAAGTGTCTGGAGAGACGTGCACGACGTACATAGAAGAGGTATTGAAGCTGTACAAAGTCGTTAATCCCACTATGTCCGACGAAGATCATCTCCGCAAGGGTATCGCAGAGGACGTCTACAGTTTTCTTATTAGTAAAGAAAATTTACACTCCCCCACGGATATCATCAGGGACTGCCGCACCATTGAAGCTCTTAAGCTCCGGCGAATTCCTCCAAGTTCGGCCGCCTGCCTGAAGTCACCACCGTCGCCAGCGTGGACTTCCACGAGCCTGTGAAGATGTGAGTCTTCCTGACGTCATTCTTCTAATCACCCGTGACGAACTCTCCCGACATCAAAATCTTTTGCGCCGCAGTGACGTTTCGTGTCAGAGCTGTTCTCTGCCGGCAGCTCCGGCCTACCGCTCCTCCCCTTCGAGTTTGTCCAGTCAGGCTGCTACCAGTGCCACTTGCATCGATTACAGCGACGCTCCCCGGATCAGTCGCCCCAACCCCAGAGCGGCAGTTCGTCCGCAAAGCCACCGGCGGCAGCCGGAGTACGATGGCCACTTCGACACTGGATACGAGAAGTGTTATTTCGAGTGTCCCCACGACCCACCAGTTTGTTACCGATGTGGTTTGATCGGTCATATCTCCAGATTCTGCTGTCGCCGGGCCCTGTTTTCCCGCTCCCAGCCCAACGGTCGCGCCCCCATCCCAGTTCCAATACGCCTGTTCATGACCGTGTTTTACGTCATGTCAGCGCCCATCCAGCTACGCGCCACTACGGAACGATTGTCCTGCCTCTGACCGAAGCCGCACTCTACCTCCGCACCGCTCTCGCCGCTCGCCTTCTCCCCAACGTCGTTCCCCATCGTCACCGGGAAACTAACGTTCGCGGCCGATAGTGGTGCGGTCGCCCGGTCATCGATATTGCCAATTCCTCAGCCAATTGTTATGTTAAGGAACCGCATCTAAGTTTTAGTGAACGGTATTTGTGTCACGGCCCTAGTGGACGCTGGTGCCACAGTGTGGGTAATGATTTCAGCTTTCAAAAACCGCCTGGGTCGTAAAATTACGTTCGCTTGGGATAGTACTGTCATATTACGTGGTGTAGGGGGAGAATCATTGGTTCCGATTGGTATTTGTTTTGTAAATGTAGTGATCGCTGGCCACGTGTTCCGAACTGAATTCACGGTGCTTCCTCGTTCTACGCACGACATCATCCTAAGTATTGAATTTTTACAGCAGTGCGGCGCTAGCCTCGACTTCCGCAGTGACGGCATAACATTAAGTCCTGGCCTTCGGTCACCTCGCATAGAAGACTCACCGGTGGTTGCCAAAGTGTTTTCTGTTTCCGCGGGTACCTTCGTTCCAGCGATGTCTGCCATATTCGTACCCGTTTTGTCCTCTAGCGCTGTTTCAGATGCCTTCGATGCTGTGGTGGAACCTGCTTCCCTCAACTGCGCAAAGAAAAGTGTTCTGGTACTACCCCGCAGCCTCGTCCGTGTGACCAAGAGCCATGCCTCTCTTTGGACTGTCAATCATTCCAAAGAACCTGCTGATTTGCCATGTGGTTTAAAACTTGCCGGCTTTGAAGACAGTTTTTCTGTACAGTTTTTTCTGTTTTTCTGTATCACTTACAACGTGTGTCGTCCAAGTAGACGCCGCGATCTGAGCGACTCTCATTTCCTAGCTATGGTAGAGAAAGGGTATGGTAGATGGTCCTTGGCGATCACAAAATGAACAAGGGAGGGGAAACCTCAGGTTGCTTGAGCCAACGTTTCGATAAGGGGACTTGTCTTCGTCTGGGCAAAGCGTTCATCATTGGCAGAGATTAAATAGGGCCTTCGCTCCGAGGAGGAAGGGCCCGGGGTGGGGAAGGAAAGAGGTGTGAGAGGGGGATGCGGGTCAGGAAGGGTGGAAGGTGAATCTTGGTTCGTTAAGCTGCAATACTGAAAAAACTTATACCCGGGGGGTGTGTAATGAACAAAGGCTTTGAAGGGGCTGCGATGGTGGGGAGGCGCTTGGTGGACCTGTAAGACTCAGATAAGGGGATTAGTCAGCGTGGTACAAGGCAAACAAAATAGGCTGGCACTAGAAGGAGAAAGAAAGGGGGGGGGGGGGCGCATTTCCAACGAAGGACAAGGCAGGGGTGGGGGAGAATGGCTCGGGTTCAGAGAAAGCCAAAAAGTGGGGGCGGAGGGGGTAACAGGAATGTCATGGTTTCCGAGAACTGATAGTAGGGGATTAGGAGAGAAAAAAAAAGGTGAACAAAGGGAGAGGGTGAGAAGGCCGGAAATGTGGTTTAAGGTATGACGTGGGTCTAGGTTCTAGGAAATGGTCTGACCACGTGGAAGACATCTGTTAGTTTAAAATTATGCTAACCCTGGAATGTACCTGAGAGATTCCAGGTTTCCTCTAGACATGTTAATCCCTGTTGGTTGCAGTGTTTTAAATTTGTGGATTATTAATGCTTCTCTGTATTTTCTGTCCCTAGTCGATTTGAAGCCTGACTGAAGAATGAACAATTTGAGTTCGTCGAATTTGTGATGGCGTTGATTAAAATGGGTCGACACTGCCTTCTGTTCATTCCGTGTTGTGTCAGGCCGGTGCCCGTTTAATCTGGCACTCATTGTTTGCCCGGTTTCTCCGATATATTGTTTCTAGCAGAAGGAGCACTGGAGCATATAGATAATATTGGAAGATGTGCAGTCAAAACTGGTCTTTATATCGAAACTGAAATCGCTTGCCGTACTTTTAACCGTAGTGTCCCTTTGTAAATGTTTGCATGTGTTGGATCTAGGTTGAGAGCATGAAGTTACTGTCGGTGGTGGTTTCTTACCGACCCTAGCATGCACCAGGGTGTCCTTCAGGTTTGTGTTGCGTCTGTATGTTACCCTTGGTGCGTCGGGAAATATTTTCTTGAGACGGTCGTTGCTAGTTAAAATGGGGTGGTATTTCCGCAGGATATTGTTTATGTTTGGAAGCGCGTTTGAGTATTTCGTTATAAGTGCAGGAGGTCGTTGACTGTTACCTTTTGTTCGTTTTTTAAGAACTACATCTCGTTTAAAAGTGGTTGCTCGTTGGAACGCATTATTAAGGATTGTCTGTGGATGGTTTCTGGTGATTAGTGTGTTTTTTAGCGAGTGGAGGTGTTTCAGGTAGTCGTGGTCGTCGCTATATATTCTTCTTAGTCTTGTTCCCTGTCCTACGAATATACCTTGTTTGCAGTGTCTTGGATGATCGCTAGTGAAATCTAAGTGTTGTTGTCGGTCAGTAGGCTTCCTGTAAAGTGTGGTTTTGAGCTTGCTTTTTTCTAAATGGACAGTGGTGTGAAGGAAATTGACTTGCGTTTTCGAGGCGTTGAAGGTGAATTTAATGCTGGAGTGGCATGAATTGAAATGTGGGACGAATGCCTTCAGGGTCTCAGTCCCATGCTCCCATATCATGAAAATGTCGTCTATGTAACGCAGGTACATAAGTGGTTTTTTAGAAATGAATTTAGAAGTTGAGATTCTAGTAGCCGCATAAAAATGTTCGCGTAGGTGGGTGCGAAGGGAGTGCCCATGCTTGTTCCAAATACTTGAAGGTAGTAAGAAGAATCGAATTCAAAGTAGTTGAGTGTTAGTACCAATTCAAGCAGCGTGAGGTACACTTCAGTTTCGTGCGGGTGAGGACTTTGAGTTAGAAATTTGGAGAGTGCGTCGATACCTTCAATAATCGGAATAATTGTGTACAAAGCGGCGACCTCAAGTGTGACAAGTATGCTATCTGCTGGGATAATGGAAGCGTCATTCAGAGACTCTATTATGCGGAGAAAGTGCGGTGTATCCTCGACAAAGGAAGGGAGGTGGGTGGGAATATGAACAAGATAGTTGTTCAGGAAAATTGATAAGTTCTCTGTGGGCGTGTTATTATTTGAAACGATAGGTCTGCCGGGGATATCTGCGATAAACAAGTCTTCTGCGGAAACCTTATGGATTTTGGGAAGTAGGTAAAAGCGTCCTGCCTGTTTGTTTACCGGATTTAAAAAGTGGTAGTCGGACTGCGTGATTAGTTCCCTTGATAATAAGTTTGCCAGTTTGTTCAGAATCAATTTGCAGAACTCTGAAGTGGGATCTGAATCTAATTTCCTATAATCACAAGGGTTGTTGAGTTGCCTAAAAGCTTCTTTTTTTATTTTTCGGCCGGCAGGATAACTATGCTACCTCCTTTGTCTGCAGGCTTAATGACTATATCGGTTGTAGAAGCTAAGTGGTTCAGAGTAGCCTGTTCCGTTGGGGTAACGTTTCTGTGTTTTCGAACTTGCTTTGTTTGGCCTATAATTTCTTTCGACACAGATTTAATGTACAAGTCTAATTCGGGACTCTGCTGCGCTTCCGGCGTCCATGTGCTTTCGGCTTTGAGAGGGATGGGATTAAGGCTGGTTACTTCAGTAGGGAGAGCACGTGTTGACCACGAGTTACAGGAAAGAGCTAGGTTAGTAATCGGGGTGTTCGTTTTTTCGGCAAAGAATTCCTTAATTCGCAATCTTCGCGCAAATTCTGTGAGATCTCTGTGAAGTTCATACTCGTTAAAATTATTGTTAGTTGGACAAAATGTAAGGCCATGCTTCAGAATTCGTTTGTCGCTATCACTTAGGGATTTCGAAATATCGATAATGTTGCTGTCAGTGTCCTGCGGCGAAAAAGGCGTATCTTTTGTATGTATCGAGATTGGCGGGCGGTTGTTAAACTGTCCAAATATATTCGTATCTAGCGAAAATTTATCTCGAATTTGTTTTCGCTGTTGTTTATCGTGCAGCTTGCGTTCCTTTCTGGTTACAAAATCTGCTAGTGCCTGGCTTTCGTCCGAATTTAGTTCTATCTTACTAAGTTGATCATCGAGGGGAATTTAACTGCTCTTGACAATGTTCTTTTAAAATAGCTATGAATGAAAGGGATGCGTCATTTGAAACCTTTTCCCATCGAGCGAGGAGTGCAGGCCTGAGCGCACCGAGGGAGCACCTAACATTAACTCGAAGTCCTTTGGGTATTGTCCTGTGCTGCGAGTAGGATTTGTAAGTGTGTAGGTGGAATCGGTAGTTAGTTTGTTTAGTGGCTAGTTTTCTGGCGACCAGGAAAATTCGTCTTTTGGGTTCGGGGCGACTGGTGCTGCCAGATGTACGTCATCTGTGCTTGCGCCGAGTGGACCTCTTGAAGGATGTTGTGTGTTTAGGGGACTTCTGTTTGGGGGTGGTATCGGTGTCGAGGTCCACGTCGGTGATAATCTGGGTGCTAGTGTGCGTCATTAATCGCTTAGGTGTCTGTGTGAAGTGGTGACTTTGTTGTTTAGTGGTTACTTTCGGTGGGATTCCTACGTGCTGTTCCGCTGGTGTGGGATCCACGGTTACCGTCTGTGTGCCAGCGTCGCGAGTCTCTGGAGTGAACTGCGTGGAGGTGTCCTGGGTCCTAGCGGGGGGAGGCTGTGGTCGTTCCTGGGTGTTGTCGCTTTTGTGGGTGGTCTGTTGTTGAGTGTTGGCCAGAGTGGGAGAAGGACCGTCTCAAGAAAATAGTTGCCGACGCACCAAGGGTAACATACAGACGCAACACAAACCTGAAGGACATCCTGGTGCATGCTAGGCTCGGTAACAAACAATCACCGACAGTAACTTCATGCTCTCGACCTAGATTCAAGACATGCAAACATTTACAAAGGGACACTACAGTTAAAAGTACGGCAAGCGATTTCAGTTTCGATATAAAGACCAGTTTTGACTGCACATCTTCCAATATTATCTACATGCTCCAGTGCTCCTTCTGCCAGAAACAGTATATCGCAGAAACCGGGCAAACAATGAGTGCCAGATTAAACGGGCACCGGGCTGACACAACATGGAATGAACAGAAGGCAGTGTCGACCCATTTTAATCAACGCCATCACAAATTCGACGAACTCAAATTCTTCATTCTTCAGTCAGGCTTCAAATCGACTAGGGACAGAAAATACAGAGAAGCATTCCTAATCCACAAATTTAAATCACTGCAACCAACAGGGATTAACATGTCCAGAGGAAACCTGGAATCTCTCAGGTGCATTCCAGGGTTAGCATAACTTTAAACTAACAGATGTCTTGCACGTGGTCAGACCATTTCCTAGAACCTAGACCCATGTCATACCTTCCACCACATTTCCGGCCTTCTCACCCTCTCCCTTTGCTCACCTTTTTTTTTCTCTCCTAATCCCCTACTATCAGTTCTCGGAAACCATGACATTCCTGTGACCCCCTCCGCCGCCACTTTTTGGCTTTCTCTGAACCCGAGCCATTCTCCCCCACCCTTGCCTTGTCCTTCGTTGGAAATGTGCCCCCCCCCCCCCCCCCCGTTCTTTCTCCTTCCAGTGCCAGCCTATTTTGTTTGCCTTGTACCACGCTGACTAATCCCCATATCTGAGTCTTACAGGTCCACCAAGCGCCTCCCCTCCGTCGCAGCCACTTCAAAGCCTTTGTTAATTACACACCCTCCGGGTATAAGTTTTTTCAGTATTGCAGCTTAACGAACCAAGATTCACCTCCCACCCCTTCCTGACTCGCATCCCCTCTCACACCTCTTTCCTTCCCCACCCCGGGGCCTTCCTCCTCGGAGCGAAGGCCATATTTAATCCCTGCCAATGATGAACGCTTTGCCCAGACGAAGACAAGTCCTCTTGTCGAAACGTTGGCTCAAGCAACCTGAGGTTTTCCCCTCCCTTGTTCATTTTGTGATTTCCTAGCTATGGTCAACAAATCCCTGCCCACTCACGACTGCCAGTTACTAGTGGCCGTTTTTATGAAGCATGCGGACGTGTTTGACTTCGGTCGCGACCAACCACCGCCGATTCCATCTTCCCGTACCATCACATGATCATTACTGGATCTGCACAACCGATTCGACAGAAGCCATACCGCGTCTCGCCTTCCGAATGAGAGATGATCGATGAACAAGTCCGTGACATATTACAGCGCGGCATTATTCAGGAATCTTCAAGCCCGTGGGCTGTTCCAGTGATCCTAGTCAAAAAGAAAGATGGCACATGGCGATTTTGTGTCGACTATCGCCGGCTTAACACTGTCACAAAGAAGGATGTTTACCCGCTCCCACGCGTTGATGATGCCATTGACTGCCTCCACTCAGCCTCCTACTTTTCCTCGGTGGATCTATGATCCGTATACTGGCAGATCCGGATGCACCCGAAAGACAAAGAGAAAAAAACTTTCGTGACGCCTGGCGGGTTGTATGAATTTAATGTTATGCCATTCGGCCTTTGCAATGCTCCTGCCACTTTTGAACGATTTATGGATACGCTTTTACGTGGCCTGAAGTGGCAAGTTTTGCATGTGTTATCTGGACGATGTTGTTATTTTTGGAGGGACCTTCGCCGAACATAACAGACGCTTAGCCGTTGTCCTAGACTACATAGAGAGAACGCGTCTCGTGCTGAACTCCAAGAAATGTCGTTTCGGTGAATGCCAATTTACTGTGCTTGGTCATCTAGTTGACACGGATGGCGTCAGGCTCGACCCGCAGAAGGTTAAAGCTGTAAGCAGTGTTTAACAGCCCAAATCAGTGAAAGAGGTCAGCAGTTTCTTAGGGCTTTGCTCATATTTTCGGCGTTTCGTTCCCAAATTTTTTCTAATTTAGCCTACCCGCTCCAAAGTTTCCTGCAGAAAGACACTGCTTTCCACTGGACTCCCGAATGCGACTCCGAGTTTCGCCAGCTCAAGTTTCTCCTTATCTCGCGGCTAATATTGCGTCCTTTCTGCCCGACAGCACCCACTGAGCTCCACACTGACACCAGCGGCATCAGCGTGGGTGCTGTGCTTTTAGAACGCCGTGAGGGCAGTTAATCCGTTGTCGCTTATGCAAGTGGCGCCCTAAGCAAGTCGGAACGCAATTACACTGCAACAAAGCAAGAGTGTCTCACCGTTGCTTTCGGCGTACAACGGTTTCGTTCGTACATTTATGGACGTGCTTTTAGAGTTCTTACCCACCATCATTCTGTGCGCTGGCTTGTGAATCTACGCGACCCCCGCGGTCGCTTGGCCCGCTGGGCATTACGCCTGCAAGGGTTCAACTTAAAGTCTCTTACAAAAGTGGCCGTCTAAATGCCGACGCAGATTGCCTCTCGCGGCTACCGCTCACGGCTACTACTTCCGATGATGAAAAGTTTGAGTACTATCTCACTGCCGTTTCACAAGAGTTTCCGGATCTTGGCACTTTCCAGGCCGAACAACGGAAGGATCAGCACTTGGTGCCGCTTTTTGCTGAGGCCCATGACCCGGCATAAGCAAGTCCTTTCTGCATTCGTGATTTATTTAGTCTATAGAACTAATTGCTCGTCAGGAAGTGCGCGCGTTCCAGCTACTCTGTATTCCTCTGTTCTACTCGCAATGCACGATGACCTCACGGTTGGGCACTTGGAGTTTGCCAGGTCCCTCAACCGCATCAATGAACGTTTTTAGTGCACAAAAATGCATCACATGGTTCAACGCTACATGGCCACCTGCGAGCAGTGTAAGCGGTTCAAGCTTCCCACAACTTCTCCGCCTGTACGCCTGCATCCTGTGCGACCTCCAAACACACCATACGAACAAGTTGGTCTCGTTCTTCTCGGTCCGTTTCCCCGCTTCTCCAACGGTAACCGCTGGGTCATCGTGTGCGTTGATCATCTCACATGTTACTGTGAAACCTCCGCCCGAATATGCGCCACGGCTGCTGAAGTCTTGCTCTTTCTTCCTCATGCTGCCATCCTCCGGCATGGACCTCCTCGAGTTGTTATCAGCTCCACCTACGCTGAGAGAAAGAACCCTTGTACCAATAAAGTTTTTCATTCATTCATTAAGTAACAGTGGTTGCCAGTTTACGGCAGACGTTGTGGTAGAGCTTCTGCGTCTTTGTTCATGCCATTTTCGCCACTCGACGCCGTACCACTCCCAGACGAACGGACTGGTTGAACGTACCAAACGGACACTTACGAACATGCTTGCCATGTATGTCGATTCCCGCCATAAGGGCTGGGACGCCGTGCTTCCCTTCATTATTACATATGCCTATAACACGTCGAGGCATGAAATAACTGGCTACAACCCGTTCTTCCTTCTTTATGCCCGTCCGCCTCGAAGCTGCCTCGACAGAATTTTTCCTTTTTCACTCGACACGGAGCATTCTAATGCAAACACTCTATGTCGCGCTGAACAAGCCCGTAGGATTGCACGGATACGCACCTTGGCATCGCAGGATCGCTCTAAGCAGCGTTGTGACCGCCGGCGCAAGGATGTCTGCTACCTGCCCGGTAACGTTGTATGGTTGTGGACGCCTCTACGCTAGCGTGGTTTATCACAAAAGCTGCTGTCCCACTACACAGGCCTGTTCATTGTTCTTGCTCTCCTCAATGACCTGAACTATGTGGTCTCTCCAGAATCTACGCCTGGACGCCGCTCAAGGGAAACCCAAGTCGTGCATATCGCTCGGGTAAAGCCCTTCCATTCTCGGGACCAAGATTGATTGACTGGCCCAGAGGGCTTCGTGTGCGAAAGGGGAAATGTCACGAGCCACGCATGGACCCTGCGGAACAACGAAGTGCGCCAGCTGG
Source organism: Amblyomma mixtum (assembly GCF_055824585.1). Lineage (NCBI taxonomy): Eukaryota > Metazoa > Arthropoda > Arachnida > Ixodida > Ixodidae > Amblyomma > Amblyomma mixtum. The sequence goes on from NC_143013.1 coordinate 162,105,615, forward strand.
AAGGAAACGAGGAAGTTTGGTATCTTGCCGCAGACGTGCTAATCTCGGGTCGACCTGGTTATGTGAATAACCTTTGATTCGTCGCATAGCTATGCGATCTGGTGGCGCACGTGCTCATACGGCCCACCAGCTTGTGCGCTCTATCCTTCAGCCACGGATAATATATCAGGCACAATTTCAATGTCTCACCCGCAGACATGGGACTCCCTCGAAGCTATGAATCGTGACGCTATGCGCACCATAACATTTTTGCCTCGTTTGACACCCATATCCGTGCTTCAGGAGTTCGCCCAACTTAATACTCTCAGTGAACTCATCGTCCAGCGGGTGGCAAACATACCTCGCAAACAGTCTCTACAACTTCATCGTATAAAGACGCTCCCTCCGTGGTCTTATTGTCAGCTGACATACAATCGCCCCACTTTTTCCCCGTCGGTATCAGCCGCATATCTGCCTGAAGGGTGCATATTGTACACCGATGCATCACATACTGCAGAACGGGAAGTTACTGCTGTATATAGTCCATCCCATCCGCATCTCAACTCTCGTGCGACGTACACCGCAGATACATGTACCCCCCAGGCATTGGAACTTCAAGCCATTTACAATGCCATTTCTTCCCTTCCACTCGTTCCCACATTGAATGGAGTTCATATTTATACAGACTCCCTCGCCGCCCTTAAACAGCTTAAGGTTGTTCGACGCACATTCCAGATTACACAATCAATTCATATACTCTGCGCAAAATACCCATGTCCTGTACTCATACATTGCATTCGCGGTCATGCTCACGATCCACATAACATTCAAGCAGTAGCTATGACTCCCATTGACACATCAGACGAGCCGCCACCTTCCACTCTTCCCCCAGATCCGTTCCTGTCCTATGTCTCCGATCCACAAGCTCTGCGTCAGCGAGCACGCGCTCTAATTCCTCCGTTTCTCACCCTCTCCACCGTAGTCTTACTCGGCAGGAGGAGGTATCAGTGCGCCAGATTCGGGCAGGGGCGGCCCTGACCCCATCCGTCCGTTATCGGTTGGGTGATAAATATCTGCCAGCAACTGACAGGTGCCCTCACTGCGGCGCTGCACCGGACATTTGTGATGTGCGGCAGCTGTTGTGGACTTGCCCACCGACGGCCCCTATTAGAAAACGGCTCCTCAGGGTGGTCGGCCTGTGGTGGAACCGCGACGGGGACTATGTGAAGTGGACTATGGACAATCACTTCACCGGCAGCCTATGCGACTACCTCGCCGAAAGTGCTCTACACTCCTTCTTTTAACTTTCTGTAACCTACCTTCCACTCCCCCTTTTCTCAACTTATGCATCATGGCAGACTTCTCAGATAAAAAAAAATAAAACCTGTAACAATATCATTTCTTCTTTTTCTGGCGTTGCGGGGGAAAAAGAGGCAGTTCGGTATCTTACCGCTGACGCGCCAGGCTCGGGTCGACCTGCCTATGTAAATAACTTTTGTAAACAGAACCTGTAACAATATAATTGTTTTTTGGGGGTTGCGGGGGGGGGGGAAGGATTTTTATTCTTATCTGCGCGATAGAGGTGCCGGCCCACCTTACAATGAGGCAGCGATGGATCCATAGGTAGTACATGTTGCACACATAAGCTTTCTATTGTGGTGGACGTGCATTATAAGGGCGGTCTACAATGTCCTTTCTAATGCCCCGAGAATTTGAAAAGAAATTAAAAGCAACGTTGCTGGGCTTGTATCTAGAAATGACACACGAATGAAAAGGACTACTCGAGATAAATTCTTAAATACAAAAAGCGGTGGTTTTAAAAACTAACATGCACTATCGAACTAACATTTCAAACTAGCATGCACTGTCAACGTTTAGGCGCCATTTGCCATTCCTGCAGCAGTGGGGGTCATGAGAGGATTTGTAAAAAGAACTGAACGTGTCTAAGGCTCTCACCACTTCCTTATCTGCAAAACAACAGGAACTTGCCTCGCGAAAACCGCAAGGAGCGCGCGTGAATTCTGGCGTCAGGGATGCAATGCTGGAGTTTCCGCACTACTTACTAACAAGGGCACATCTTCAAAAAAATTAACGGAGTTTTAGCTTCGGTTGAACCGAGTGAGGAGCGGCAGCTTCACGCTAGTTTAGCCGGCCGAATTCTTGTTATGCTCTTCGAAAACATAGCGCAAAAAGCACACGGACGACACAGAAGTGGATAGCGCCTGTCCTGTCCACTTCTGTGTCGTTCGTGTCCTTTTTGAGCTGTGTTTTCGAAGAACTGTTACCAACTAGCCCAAACCAAGCTACTTGTTATGCTGTCCGTCGGTCGTTTCTTTGGCATCTTCCAGGCTAAACCATCGCCAAACTACCAGTTCTCACTCGATTTAGTCCAAGCTAAAGCGCCGCTTATTTTTCATGCTCAGCCGAACGCGTGACGTCACGGCCTAGCACGTGAACATCACATGTGAAGCACACTGTTAGAAAATTCTGTAAATCTACGGGAAAAGCTGAACTGAACTCGCCCCCCACGCCGGCACTATCGCCAAAGTATAGTTCTTGTTTCGAAACGGGAACTGCTACGCAATTTAGAAATGCGCAACTAAAGCGAAAAAGCCTTCGTATCTGCGTGCTATTATGTTCGGCGCTACGCAGAGCGACTGCACGCTTATTGGAGGCGTCACACACATGCAGGCTGTTCGCAGACGGAAATGGCGTTTTATATTATTGGGGACATTATTGTCCTGCGGAGTAATACCACCCCTGGAGCCGCTGTGCGCAGCGCGGAGTGACACAAACGCGGCTGCTCATACGAAGTATAGTAGGGCGCGAAGAGCGCATTGTCTGGAGGCGGCTGCAAATACAAGCGCGCTGCAACTGTTTAGCACGCAACGCAGCATCTCTTGGGCGAACGACGGAGGTGCTGCTCGTTTTCAAGGTATGTATACATTCATCTCTTATCAGCGGTGTCATTATTGAGACGGCACTTTCAGTTTTGGCGGGAAACTCACTGTACGCATTGGCTGCGGTGAAAAGAAAATTAGTGCGCCAAAACCGTCCTCGCGTCGGCTTATCAGTAACATGTCCAGCTCGGAATATTAAGGCTCTTTAGCGTGGCGCGGACAGAAGTAAACGGGAGCACGCAACTGTCTTCGAATATTTTTCACGCGTCACCTAATTGAAATTTCCAGCAGTGGTGCGCGCATGCTGGTAGCGGAGGTTGGTGGGCTTTCTTGTAGACAGACAACGCTTCTTCATTGGCGATGGAGAAAGCGTGATTGCACTTCGAACGCAATAGCGTGCTCCGCTTACTTATGGCCGCGCCTGCATGCGAGGCGCGGGCGCACGTGTTTTCGATTCGCGGCATTGAACTGATAAGGTGATGAGCAGGTGGTAGACATATATTGTCATGGTTTGTCATAATGTATTGTCGTCATGTATTGTCGTCATGAACGACATATATTGTCGTCTTCGCGCCTGGGAGGTACTCTGCTCCCTATCCAGTCTTCGACAGATAAGGCAGCATCAACGCATTTTTGTTTTGTCTGTGCTTAATTTCGTGGATCCATCCACAAGTGAAACGAATTGACTAGTGAACTCAGCAAATTGAACATATGAACATGTCATTAAGTGCATCAAATAGCTGAAGCAAATTAATTATTTCATTGATTAATTAATGCATTAAGAGAAGCACGTACTCGTCTCGGAGCAAAATGAATGCAAATATTGCCAGTAGCACTGAATTTATTCACTGAGACTATCTTTCGTGTCTAAGCGCTACTTTTATTGTACTGGGTACCATTTATGCATTGCTCTTGCCAGTTGCATAGTCACTGGTTGCTGCTCTTGCGATTTCTAAACAACTTTAACCTTGTGATACCGTGGCTTGTATTGTTTTTTTTTCCCCTTCATTGTACATTGCGTATTTTTTATAGCAAGGTGTGATGCGTATTTCATTTGCCTCTTAATCCTGTATGGTATGATGTTGCAATAGGGTACAACTTAAAAGGGCAGCGGCTTTTCCCCGTCAAAGAACCCCCCTGCAGCCAATGGCGTCGGCCGATTCTCATGACCCTGCTAGGGTGACAATGCAGGGAGCGGTGCCACAATGGAGAGAGGGGTCCAGCCGGGACTATGGATGGAGGGGACCATCCGCTTTCATCTGCCACTCCCTGCATTGTCACGCTAGTAGGACAATGAGCATCGGCTGACGCCATTGGCTGGCAGGGGGTTCTTTAACAGGGAAAAGCCGCTGCCTTCTTAAGTTGTACCCGACGATACACGCGTTCATGATTACTGGGAAACCTGTTCAGCATTGTTCTTGTGTGTCACTTTGAAACCGCTCACTCCCCTCTCACTGCCTCTGCATGAGCCTCGAGGAAACTTGAGATAAATAAATAAATTCAATAGCTAATGGAGATTTTAACGAAATAGTTTAATCTGGTTCTATCTCATTAATTAAAATTAATGAATGAGGGTTGCCACTTTTGTGTTACTGATTTATTGCCACTTCAGAATTTCCAAGTGCTCAATTGTTTTGTGTTTGGCGCACTATACACTCAAGTTTCGATGACAGCCTCTACCACTGTTCTCGCCAGCAGCAGAAAAATTTAATGAGTATACACATTTGAATTGTGTGTCCTGGACCCAAGTTCTCACTAAACGTGTTCAAAACAAGTGGTCATCAGTTTATTTTAGCATGTAGCAGAGCCGCCAAAATGTATCCCCTTTACATGCCCCTTTATATATGATAGCACTGTCTGAACATTTTTGGTAGTGTAATTCTTCTGATGCACAAAGCGCACACCACCATGTTTTAGATATTTATGGTTCTGCAGGTGTAACATCATATTGTTCTTTTGTTTGGCAGATGTTAGTGAAAATCTGGAGCCAAGATCACGAAATTAAGATACTTGTGGCCGTTGAGAGCTTTGAAGATATAAAGGAGAAGGCCACAAAGGAAGGCATACGCCCTGGCGTCCCAAGCAGCAATCTCAGGGCAAGTTTAAGTTTGCCTACTTTTGCTCAAGCATACAGCTTAAATCATAGCAGATAAAAGACGAGAAAAAAGCGTATGAAGTGCGGTGTTTCTTATTCGCACATCTACAATGTGGCCAAACAAACCAGAACAGAAATTTGCATTGCATTTTGTGGATATCTTGTTTGATTACATGAGGGAAGTTCCGTTTTGCATGGGACTACTGAGAGTGCACTGGCACTTATCACTGGGCCAGCCACTTTCATGTGTCTTTTTGGTTATCTGAACTGATATATTTTCTTCCCTCAGCATGAAATGTGTATAGAAGGCTCTGCTTAGTTTGAACATAATTTCAGTCCCGTTCAAGTTAAAATTACTGAAAGTAAAAATTGTCTCTGTTCACATGTGGCTGGTTTTTAATGACCTTACTTGAAATTTGGTTGCATTAGGTGTTATGTACCAAAACTAAAAGATCTTGACTTGCTGATATGCCAAGGTAGCCATATTAAATTTTGATGCACATCATTTTTTCTACTTCTGTAGATCAGCTTGAAGCAAGTTTTTAAACTAGAATGTGGGCTAATGTGCATTGAGTATGTTTGAATTAATAGTCTAGCTTGCTTCCCTGTTGAGTCCCAGAACAATAACGTTTACTCTCTCTCTTCAGTCTTGAGATGTGCCTTCTAATGCGTTAGTGAGTTCCAATATGCCCCTGGAGCAAGTTAATGGGACATTCCTTTAGCCTGTTGCCTACAGAACTCCTGATCTGCTTGGCATGCAACCTGTTTCTGGGACATGGGATTGGTGACGTATAGTAACTCCCTCTCTATATTTTGTGCTATATAAAATACGGCACCCACACTTGTGAAGATATGCAATTGAATGGGCTTTAGGAGCATTGGTTTCACACTGGGAAAGTGGTTTTAGAAAATACTGGAGCCCATAGCAACAACTGATGGTGTGTTTCAGGCAGGGGTTAAAATGCAGGGTATTACAAAAAAAGTAACAACGACATGAAAGATTTGCAGGCTTTATTATTATAAGTGTAGGCTGTACATTAACAATGCATCAGTGTGACATATTTTATCGTAAGGCTGTTCTGTAATTTTTCCCCTATGTAGCTTAGTTTCAGTCTTGTGTCATATCCTGTTGGTCACTTTAGAGGCTTGTCTGTTTGGCACATGACTTGTTTTAATGGCATTTTCAGCAGTTGTCAAATAGCATCGTAATTTTTTCATCTACGCTTGCTAGACATTAACTTTAGACGCTGTCATTGAAATGATGAAAAAGATGCGCAAATTTTAATTTTCAAAAAATGGCATATTCGGGTTCAATATCTTTACGTACCTACCTACCAGGTCTCAAGGTCTAATTTGACGTTTGCTAAGGTGGGTGGACGGGCTTGTTGGTAATACATCATGACAAAACAGCACAGACAAGACAAGACCAGCGCTGACTTTCAGCAACGTTTATTGGAAAGCAAATCAAAATATATACATTGTGCCCTAAAAAAACAATGCACAAAAGATGCCTTGTCACATTCACAACTGGATGTGTTGAAATCAAAACAAAAATTGATTATTAAGCATTTAACAGCACGAACTCTTTCTTAGTGAGCAATACAGAAGGTGTGCTACCGCAATGATTGCAGTTTCTGTGGCCTCTATTATCTCGCGCACCAACTTTTCCCTGTTTGTCTAGCACAATGCAGCGCATGAATCCTGGCGAACAGCGTTCAGGATCTGGCAGATGATAGCAATCGCGACAGCGAATTATTAAATTCCCCCTCACAACTTTGTTCACATGCTCTTTTAACCTCCCACCTGCATACGTGCCAGTTTGACCAATGTAAACATATCCACCTTTCAAGGGGATTGAGTACACTACACCTTCTGTGCAATCTCCGAAGCGATTCTGATGGTTGATTGTAGTACCTTCGTTGCCTTGCTGATCTCGGCTGACACGCTTACACTGATGTTGAAGCTTTCTGAGGTGCGGAGAAAACAACCGTTTTCTTCGGCTCACTCGAGGCTGGTGAAGAGAGATTGCTAAACTTTGCTTCTAAACTGCCTTGATGAAATCGTGTGTACATGCCATGGCATCCAGTTTTGCTCAGCAAATATTATTAGCTGTTTGTCTACTGCTGGATACTCAGAACCTTTGTTGGTGTCTGTAGCCAAGTGCCTTAAGCACAAGTTCAAACAGGCATGTTGCGCCCCCATTGAGACTGTAACTCTGAAAAGAAAGGTTTTGCCTGTCACCTGCATCCACAATTTATCGCACCAATTAAATAAAATAGGCAGTTGAGTCGGCATTGATGTTCTTTTCTCCGCACCTCAGAAGCTTCAGCACCTGTGTAAGTGCGTCAACCAAGATCGGCAAGAGAATGAAGGTTCCACATTCAACCATCAGAATCGCTTCATTGAGTGCACTGAAGGCATAATGTACTCGATTCCTTTGAAATGTGGCTATGTTTACATTGGTAAAACTGGCAGGTGTGCCAATGAAAGGCTAAAAGAGCACCCTTACGAAGTAAACAAAGCTGTAAGGGGGGAATTTGATGATTCACTGCCGCGATTGCGATCATTTGCTAGATCCTGAATGCTGTGTGCCAGAATTCATGTGCTGCATTGTGCTAGACAGACACTGGAAAAAGGTGGTGCTTCAGGTAATGGATGGCGCATAAATTTCAAAAAACCAGAATCATTATGTCAGCGCACCATCTGTATCGCTCTCCAAGAAAGAGGTCGTGCTGTTAAATGCTTCATAATGAATTTTTGTTTTGTTTTCAACACACCCAATGTGAATGTGACAAGGCATACTTTGTTCGTTGTTTTTTTCAGGCCGTGATGTGTATATTTTGACGTGCTTTCCAGTAAACCTTGTCAACAGTCAGTGCTTGTGCCGGCGTATTCCTTTCTCGTCCTTCTTTTGTCTGCTCTGTGTTGTCATGATAATTTGTTCTCCAGCTACCAAACTAAAAATGATACATTTGATGCCTCCAAAACACTGAAATGGCGATTTCTGAGCAAATTGAGGTAAAGCCACATATCCAGTGACCACCATTTTGCTCTTGTTTGAAAATTGGTGCTCTTCCCTAATCTGGGTATTACTCACTATCGTGAAGTTCTCCCGGAATATCTGCATTGCGCCATTTTCTGAGGACTCAGATGGTTGGCATGTGCACACCTCAAATGCTGTTTTCTCTAATTCGTGTTTTTTGCCAGTACCCTAGCAGAACTTTTCATTACTTTTTATTGGACAATTTCAATTAAACTTATATTGATGAGTTCAGAAATAACTGAACCATGGAGCTATGCTATTTTTTTGTAGCTCGGTCGAACGTATCAAATTCGTGAACAATACTGTCATCTAATAATATATCGTAGTTTTGGTGCTTTGACAAAATTGATCATTTTTATGCGATGTTGTACTTAATAGCAATGTATATAGCATAGCTCCGCATGGCAGGTATTCGGCTACAGCTGCATTCCAATCGGAACCAAGAACTGTTGAAGGAAATTGAACAACCGTAAAAAAATTACCTAGTTAGGCTTCAGTTATTTTTCCATGATATGAGTACTGATTGAGATATACTGAAACTAATTGTATTTTTGAAAAGAGAAGGAAGTAATACATATCCACATCTAATTTCATTACGTTATTGTATTAAACTTTTCATTTTTAAGACCTACATCTTCCCTGGAGCCGACGAGGTGATTGTTTATAGCTTGCTAGACTATATTAATCCTTGCTTTAAAAATTCACATTCTAATATGTCTTCTCTGCCCTAGGTATTTCTTGAAGACGGCACAGAGGTTGATGCGGAATGCTTTAAGTTCATGCAAGAGAACTTTGGTGGCAGTTTGGGCTGCACATTTGTACTTGGCTCCAGTTTTTCCACTGCAGACGCTTCCAGTGCAGGTACGATGCTTTCAGTACGATGCTTTCAGTACATTAAATGCGTTTTTGATTGTTTAGTCTATTGGTATGCGTGATACACGCTCAACAAAATGCATGGAACACTCGGTCGCTGTTCATAAGGAGATGCACCACCTATCTTGTGGCCAATATAAATTTCAAACCGTGATACTCAGAGGATGCCGTACATAAGGCTGGCAACAACATTTCTAGAGTGTGCATTGAAATGTGTTATGACACAGTGCTTTGCATTCATCAGGCTGATATGGCTTGTCACCCTGAAGCTGCACATGGGTTAAAGAAGATGCCATAGTGCAGGGCTCCTAGTTAATTTTAACCATTTGGGATTTTTAACATGCAGGCACTGGCATCGCACCGCAGACAGGCCTTCTGCATCAGTAGAGTGATGCAAAGTTATGGGTCTGACCTGACTAATGTGCATATGTGCATTCTTATTATAACCTAATGTAGACAAAGGACAGGCATGTCAATTCTGAAGGAATTTAGATTGGCTATCTGTAACTTAAAACATGAAGCAAGCATTTATTTGCCTGAGCATAAAGTTCAGTCTAGGCTAACGATGGGGGGGTCAAGTGATCGGCTGCATCTGTTAAGTGTGACTATAGTGGCCTGACTATTTACCATACTATGCCTACAAAGTTTTCTGGTTTAATAATTCTCTTCTCGTGACTGGTAAATCTTGAAGCACACAAGCTTCATGCTAAAAATGCATTGCATTGTTCTATGCATTATTGTAGCCACTGCATATAGTTATATTGGGTGATAAGATCCATGAGTTTTGATTAACAGTCCTGCTACTGTATTGTGGCACCACGGCTCCCATGTGATGGTTGTACAGTCATGGACAAAAGTTTGCAGGATGCAGATTGGCCTAAAAAAAGTTTTCTGCATTAGCTCGCTAGAAAGTCAGATATTCATTCCAGCGAATGGAGCACGCATGTGTCATCATGTATCTGTACTTTTCATTGGCATGCTTTGCCTGACCATGCAGGAATACATTTTTTTCCATGAATCTGCAACCCACACTGTTTTGTCTATTACTGTACGTGTGAACAAACAGTGCAAGCAAAACCACTAAAATTATAACATAGCGCTAAAATCATGATACTTTTCTCTGGACCTAGACGTCTCTCGTTAGAAAAGATTTAAAGGTGAAAAAAAAGGAAATACATTACAGTTTGATATATTGTCATCGGAAACTTGATTGTATCCTTTTCCATTTCGGAGAAATGGAAGTGCTGCAGAAATGACTGGAAGGCAGGCCGAATGTAACTAGAAATGCTATGTGTAGTCATGATCTGAAAAAGAGCTGGAGCAACTTCTGTCAACCGAAACTGGTACTAGCACAATATTATTTTGGTGTGGCTGTTGTTATTAGTGTTTTTCAAATGACTGCACCTACTTGACATAAGACACAGTAAAGCAATAGCAGCTATAAAAGGTAGAGAAGCCACATCTTTCACATGTTATTGATTTCTGTTGCCACTATGTTGGACGGAGCAAATCACATGTCCTTGCTGCAGCAGCTGTTAATTATAAATATTTAAAGGCACCAAAAAACAGACCCAAGGGAAGACAATGGGGCGGAGCGCCACTCACAACTGTGTGAGTGGTTGTGAGTTGAGTGGCACTCCGTCCCATTGTCTTCTCTTGGGTGTGTGTGTGTTTTATGGCACCTTTAAATATTTACAATGAACAGCTACCATCTCGCACAACAAGAAGTTCTCATAAGCAGCAGCTGTTGGCTGACAAAAATTCCAGTGTGAACAGTACATTTTTTTCTTCAAACCTGCACTGATGTTGCCACCACTATGCACTTCTGGGGTGGCTGCTAACCTCCATTTCATACATGAGGTGCAAGTCTGCATGAGAAAATACAGGGAGCATGTTATTCGAGCTAGTTTTCTGGCCGAGTGTTCAAAGGCACAAAGAAAGTGATAGCGTATGCCATCAGGAATAATAGCGCATTTGACCGAGCTCATGACAAATGCGTCATGACAAATGCGTCATGGCAAAGCATTTATTTTGCTCTCCACGAGGAACGCAGTACTTATTTATCGCAGTTGCATGCAGTGCAAACAAGAGCACTAGCTTTGACAGTGTTGCACCTGATGCATGAAACACAGTATATTGTTTATTTTTATATTCACATTGATTTATGGCTTTTAAAAAATTAAATTGTTTTTGCTAACCCCATCTTGCAGTTTTTTTCTTCACACGTCACTGTCCTATGCAAAAGTCGTTTTTCTTTTGTTTACCAATGTAAAAATATATATTACTTGCCGTGGCAGCGTAGTGGCTATAGCATTTTGTTACTGAGAATGAGGTCAGAGGTTGGGTTCCTGGCCAGAGCACAGTCAAATTTGAAAAGGGCAAAATAGAAAACCACCTGTATACTGGGCGATGCCAATAGACAGTGAAGTTCCTTAGGTGGTCAGAAATGATGTGAAGCTCTCCACCACAATGTTTCTCATAGTTCAAGTGTAGATCTGGAACAGTAAGCCCACAAAAGGCAGCATCATGGATCAAAATAATATTTGCACCACATTAAGGTTAACTAGGCTACACACACATTTCTCAGGGTTATGTTCTGTTAAAATGCACAAATGCATATAGTATTGCTGCCATTTGGCTAAAAGCATTTTTATTTAAATTTGCAAGCATAGGTCAGAGTAACCCAATTGTACATCCTGCTGCCACCGTGCTAAACTGCCCATCTTGTATATGCAGTGCCTCGCAATCTTTAGTGTATCAGATCTTGGAAGAACACTAATATCACCTTACTTCATAAGGAAGGGGTTATCAAGGAATTGAAGAATTGCATACCAATCAGCCTACTATCTGTTTACAAGGTATTGACTAAGGTCATCACTAATGGAATTAGATCAATCTTAGACCTAAGTCAACCAAAAGACAAAGCCGGCGTTTGTAAATGGTACTCTATAATGGAGCATATTAACACTATGAATCAGACAACAGAGCATAGTGTAAAATATAACCAACTCCTATATTTAATCAACAAGAAACCATTTGACCCAGTCAAAACCTCAGCAGTCATGCAGGCATCAGAGAACCAGCGTGTAGGAGAGGCATATAAGCATACTGAAAAAATCTACAGCAGTTGCACAGCGACCATATTCCTTCACAGAGAAAGTGACAGAACACCATTAGTACGGGTGTGAGGCAGGGAGTGACACGATCTCTCTGGTACCATTCACCATATGTTTACAGATGATATTCAGAGATCCAGATTAAGAATAGCTTAGTATAGGAGCAATGGAGAATACGTTAGTAATTTGCGATTCGCTGATGACATCGCTTTACTAAGTAAACTCGGGGGTTGAATTACAGAGCATGATCAATGACCTAGACAGGCAAAGCAGAATGGTGGGTATAAAAATTAATATGCAGAATTGTGGCAAGGATTGGAGCTGTAAGGAATACACCCACATGGGACAGGTAATGACTGCAGGCCTGGATTACGAGAGTAAAATAACTGTGAGATTAAGAATGGGGTGGAGTGCATTTGGCAGGTGCTCTTAGGTGATGAATGGCAGTGTACAAGTATATAACAGCTATATCTGTGCTCACCTATGGGGAAGAAACATGGAGGCTAACAATAAAGGTTGAACTTATATTGAGAGCACTGCAGCAAGCTATGGAAAGGAAAACGATAGCTGAAACGTTAGGAGACAGAAAGAAAGCAGAGTGGATCTCAGAATAAATGCTAGTTAGTGATACTTTAATCTAAATAAAAAAATAATGTGATGGGAAGGCAAGATAACTTGCGTTTGTAAAGCGTAATGCTACAAGAGCAAGCATAGCAGGGGACGTCTTAGTCAGGAGGGCGGATGACATTAGGAAGTTTGCAGGGATGAAGTGTCCGCAGATGGCACAAGACAGGGTTAATTGGAGAGACATGGGAGATGCCTGTGCCCTACATTGGGCGTAGGTAGGCTGATGATGATGCATCATGCTAAAGACTTCGTTACTTGATCAAAACGCCGTGGTGGCTCAGTGGATATGGCTCTTGAGTGCTTACCTCAAAGACAGGTTTGATCTCGGCTGCAGTGGTTGAATTTTTATGGAGGCGAAACTACAGAGGCCTATGTACTGTGCAATTTCATTGCACGTTGTTCTCAATTTAAGTTCAACCTTTATTTTTAGCCTCCATGTTTGTGCCTCATAAGAACTTTGGTGGTCAAAATTTCTGGAGCCCTTCACTATGGCATCGCTCACAGCCTGAGTAAATTTGGCACGTTCAAACCCCATAAACGCAAATATATCGGGCACCGGCTTAAATGACTGTAAATGCTATGCAATGAAAGCCATCGCATAATTTTCTCAGCTGCTGTAAGTGCTATTGTTGTTACCACTTTTCAACTCCTTTGCCAAGCTTGATTGCATTTGAATGTTGTTTACAGAAGAGCCTTCAACGTCGTCCCCCCAGCCATCACTGGAAGATTTTCAGTCATTATCGATTCCATGGAGCCGCCGCGGTGGCTCAGTGGCTATGGTGCTCGGCTGCTGACCCAAAAGACGCGGGTTCGATCCCGGCCGCGGCGGCTAGAATTTCTTTGGAGGAGAAATTCTAGAGGCCCGTGTACTGTGCGATGTCAGTGCACGTTAAAGAACCCCAGGTGGTCGAAATTTCCGGAGCCCTTCACTACGGCGTCTCTCATAGCCTTAGACGCTTTGGGACGTTAAACCCCACAAAAACCAAACCGATTCCATGGAACTCCCTGTCTCATGAAACTCTAGCACATCTGAGAGCATCAAACCCACTTGACCGAAGTAAATATCAAGAACTCTTGATGCGTGCCGATGCAGAAATTCAAGTGACTATCAACACCCAAGGCAAGCGAGCTTGTGATGTGCAGAAAGAGTGGCCCTTGCTGTTCACGCAGCAGCACTTCCTGGCCCATTTCAGAAGGTATGTATGCAACCTTACTTGAAAACTGCATTGTCAGTAAATTGAAATGCTGGTTGAGGTTTCACGAAAAATAACTGTTACTCAGTGTGTGTTAAACTGGCTGCAATATGTGCAAGGGTAAGCAATGTATTTGATTAAGGCACTTTTAGTGCCATGTTCCATGTCAAAGTTTTACTTCCAACAACACTTAAATAGTACGAAGCCCATGAAATACAGGCCAGTGAACATTTGTTATCTGGTCAAAAAAGTAAGCAAAATTCAGAAATTGGTTTGAAACTTTATTTAATTCGAAACTCATGGCACATTCTGCTGTCAGAACTGGAGCAGAACCAACGAGCAGTGAGGCGCAGAGCAGTAGCACCGCGAGAGTGCAACTGAGTGCTTTCCCATTGACACCTTCCGTGCTCGCCGAGAGCAGGCGTGATGGCGAAGGCGTATTGCATGATCGGAGCGTTTACCTTCCCAGCATCCTGTGCGGTGAACGCGCTTGCAATGTGCAGCCGGTACGGCGGTCAGAGTTGACGCGTTTGATGTTTCCTGCCACAATCAGCCAAAAACTGCACGTATTAGCGCAAAAATAACCTCTTTAGACGTTATACATCGTAAATAACCCCTTTAGACATTACATATCGTTAACGCGATTGTGACATGGCTGGAATGCTGTCACTGCACCTGTCAGCAAGCGTCACTGCTGTTGTCTCACGTACTTCACCAGTTCAACGAGGTTAGGTTCGTTTAACTAATTTCTGATGACTTAAACGGTTACAGTTAGCGCCTGGTTACAATTAGAGATTTGTAGTTTCCAGAATTTTCAAAACAAGATTACCCTTGACGACTTAACTCGAAAAGTTTGGCTATTTTGAGTAGTTATGTGCACTGGAGGGATTGCTTTGCCTGCATGCATTTCAAAAATGCGTGTATTTTGGCACGATGTAGCTAAAATTTGCTGGGCCATAGCATCAAGGTAATCGTGTTTTGAAAACTCTATAAATTGATATGGCTATTATTAATGACCGGCTTCTAATGTTTAATCGAAACCAGTTGCCTAAACGCCATAGTTATAAAGTTAATTATGAGAAATTATTTAACCGGCTTTTGAGCCGACTTTGTTTAACCTGTTTGCGTTGTCTGCATACACTGGTATTATTCTGCTGCAGAACCAGCCTTCATAACCCAGAAAGCTCATGTTTCAAAATTAGTGGCAGACTTCCCTGAAACACATTGTATTTGACCATCAATTTCGCATTAAGACGCCAGAGCAAAAAGTGAAGTTTCGTGGTAATGTATGATGCACAGTATAGGTGTTGATGAATTGGTTAGCACTGGATCGTTATTCTGAAAAGGTTAAAAGTCTTGTGCATCAGTCTTGTAAATCAAGAAATTGCAGACCTGGACGTCTTGTACGCATTCCTGCGGCACAGCCTGATGGGAGACGAGGCACTTAAATGGCTCCTTATGACAGACAAGGCAGCACAGGACATTGGCCGCCCGAAAGCACTCCTCAGTGGGGTATTCCCATTGCTGTGCATTTTCTTCAAGGAAAAGACAGAGCTCCTATTTCGTGTTTTTGAGGTAAGATTATTGCGGAAATGGATACTCAGTTAGTAGCCTCCCAGCACTGCGAAAACTTCTGCTTTATGACCGTAGATGAAACTTGCACACTCCAGGGCAGTTTCTCACAGAGACTGCAGCCAGTGGCAAAGAAAAAGTGAATTAATCTACAATTAACATCCGTAAGTGTTTCAATAAAATTTCCTGGGCACTACCTCAAGGTTTACTGAAATGGAGAAGGCTGTGAACTTTCATTTTTGTAGTACTGCTGCTGCAGTTCGGTAGATGCTCATTATTCCTGCGATTCTTCGGCACACTTGTTACCTGTGTGCCCTTATACATCTGCTTATGATAACGGCTTCTTACATCCACAGACATCAGCCTGTGTTGCTGAACTTAATAGCAATCTGCCCCCCACCCCAACGGTGGTTGTACTTGGTAAGATTTTTATGATTTTCTGGATGCTTTGAGCAGTAGTATAACTTTATAAAAAGCATATTTATAAAATATGAAACCTCATCAATAACAATGAACTAGAATAACAACAGGAGAAGGGGGCTTGAACTGCCCTCTAAGTCAGACTCAATGCAGCTCGATGAGGCATGCCCGGCAAGCTGAATTTACCATGCACATGCCGCAGTCTTCTCTTAGATATGGTAGCTGGCAGCATAATCCGCTGCTTGAACCCTGCTAGTGCAGATGTAAATTGTGGTTTGTGGGCTATAAAATTAACTTCAGAGTTATATTAGAAAATATCGCATGCATTGCCATTCATTCATCTGCTCTTGTCCATTGCTTTATAAATAGCTTGAGCATCTACCATTAGCATGCTACATATAGAGGTACTGAAAATGTTTTTTGTGAGCTGTGCCGACATGACTAGCTATGTGCAAAAAAATTGTATATGTTCATATTATAATGCTAAAAATTATTCTTCTGAGCTGTAGCATTTAAAAAAAAATTGCTCCACAATTGTTAACCCCTAATCTGAACTCCGTTTTTGTCACTAAAGGAGATTTCTTTTCAGGCACAAGCATCTGATTTTACATGCATTGTGACGCTCGATGGAGCGAGGTGCTTGGAAGGCCTGAGCTTTCTGGCTGCCATGGAGATCCTTTTTGCTGCATACTTTTGCCTCAATATCAAATACAGTCAAGAAGTGCAAGCCACATTGGAATTCATTCAGAGGTAAGCATATAAATTTTTCTCTTGTGTATCGGCAAGTTTTTACCATGTCTATCTCTCTGACTGTTGCAGTAGCCTTATACTCAGTGAGACGTGAGAAAAAGCTGCATGCAAACTCCATAAGCCTGGAATCTTTCCCACAACATCTGACATTGTTGCGATTAAATGTGCATGTGCATTTTGTGCGTGGTTTGACAACCTTAATAATACGAACTGATGGGCGAGTAGGTCGAACATTACGGTGAAACAGCGCTGTGGCACATGGACAAAGAAAGCAACTACTTATCTCAACTATGTGGCCCAAGCATGTGTGAAGCTGCTAGGAGTTGGATGGCTTGTGTCAGAAATCGGGAGTCCGCTGGGCTTTCCAGTGCATGCAACCATGGCTTTCATTCTTTTGTTAGTTTTTTTATGCCATTCTCGGGTGGCAACTGCTGTTGTATCAAAGAAATAAGAAATATGAACTCATGAAATGCAAGAAATCCTTGGTGAAACCTGCTGTTTCCGGGAAGGCCAGGAAAATAGTAGGCAAGATTTAATTAAGCTTCCATTCTAACAAGGCAGCTAGTAAAGAATATTTATTTTCATATGCTAAACATTCTTGAGCCCTCCTCCAGAGATGAGCTGCAATTTAATGTGCTGTAGTTGCAAAGTAAGCCCCGTGAAAGATGCTAGTCTCTTTCTATTCTCCAAAACCACGAAGAGTTGTGCTAAAGAACGACATGCACACACGTGCGCTCAGCCTGTCTGCTTACTGTGTATTGTTCTTTTGGGCTGTTCTTCATGGCTTTATAGAAGTCTTCAAGGCTAGCTTTTATGTGAGTATGGCTCGGTTAATAATTTTCTTCAGCTCTTTCAATCATTTGGCTGAGTAATAAAATCAGAGCTTGACTGCATTGTCTAGTCATGTATAAGATCCCTAGTTCACAAAAACCTATGATTTCAGCATTTTTGTGCAGTGGTGTGCTAGCAGCCACATTATCGTTTTTTGGACGATAATGTGTCTGTAGAAACCAGTACAATGACAGAACGATAGGAATGTGATTGTTTTTCATGTGAATTTTTAGGAAGGGTACAACCTGGTAATGAACAAAGTTCTGCTGATGCCTTGATATGTTTGCTACTCTTCTGCTCATGCAAGCCAGCACAAGTGCTGCGGCTCTGGCAGCAACACTCTCACATATTTGTATGAGAAATTTACAGTACGGGCACCTGCCAAAAGCAGCGCTACCATATATGCATGAATCTAGAACGAGTTTTTTTTTCAAAATCGTATGCTTCAGAAAGCATCTCGCGCTATATTGGAGCCAAGGTATGAATAGAGCGCATTTTTTTTTCTCACTTTGATACACCCACAGCGAGCTCACACGCCAGGCTCATGAGCTGTGAGGGAAAGCAAACTTTTGATGACCAGAAACGCGGAAAGAAAACCGTGCAGACTACTTAGAAAGAAGAGAAGGGACTGAAAGAGCCTTGAGTAGTAGGGAAGCGAAAAAATGCTGAATAAGCACAGAACTGTGCTGTACGGGCCACGAAGCATTAAGACAGGAAGCGATGGCATGTGAGCCATTGCTGTGTGTGAGGCTGTGTACGTGAATGTGTGGGAGCCTTCCTCCAGAATATTGCGATTCTTCATTTGCAAGTCACAGAACTCAAATTTTTTTGCCAAAATTAGAAGCTGAGGCATATGGCAGTAACTGCGGTGTGGCTTATGCACAAGGCATATCTCTCGGGACAGAAATTGGTTGTATAAAGAATTTCAAATCAGAATGCGCTGTGTAACTGCAGTCTCTGGAACAAGTTACTGTTGCCTGCTTTGTACGGAGTCATTTACTCTCCTGGCATCGCAGAATGCCTTACTCTGTGTGCTTTTATTGCTTTGTGTTGCTTTGTTTTGCTTGAAAAGCTAGTATAACCATGTAAATGATGTTAATATGCAGCGTTATTTCCACAGAAGTGGCGCTAAGAGAGCATAGGACAGTTGGGAATCAAACTCGACCTAACGGCGGTACTAACAGAGGCAGCTATGCATTTAGACTAGCCCTAAAATTCTGCAGGTCTAAGCAGGATGATCTAGCTTCTAAATGTGTCTTTTTCTTTTCAGGCAATTGGTGGGGATGAACCCAGAGGAAAGGAGCCGGCAGTTGTCCCGGAGGATAACCTCAGTCCATCCAAAAGTGCACAGTGCCCTTCAGCAGCTTGAAAAGTTCAGAAAAAGTGGCAAGATTGCATGGCTGAGATTTAGTGTGCTTATTTACTCTGCTATCAGAGCTTAGATATTGGATTATTGTGTAGCGCAAATTTAGTGTGTTGATGAACTCTGATATCAGATTAGATATTGGATTTAGTAGCTGTTGCAAATAACTCTTTTATTTATATCATTCAATGTAGATTCTCTGTAAAGCTTGCTTTTGCTATTTTTTGTACCTATATGTTCTTAATTAAAACTTTCTTAAACTATTCCATTTCTTTGCGATATTTATTCCTAGATTGCGTCTCTACCTGAAAATATTTGAAGCAGATGCAAAAAAGTACTGCATATAGACACATGTATATGTACAAATTTTGTGGCTTTTCTAGCTTGGTACACACAGATGTGTTATTGCATCGACTACCAGCGTCAGGCTACAGACATGACATATTTACCATGCGTAGCATACCTCTGACCTGAACGTGGGCCTGGCCCCGAACGAAAAATACGGGAGTGTAACATTGAGTATTATGTGCCGTAAAGCATTGAACAGCATGTGTTCAGTCAACTTTCAAAACTGGCCATGGATTCCTGATAAATGCTACGGGACATGCATATGGTAGCAACTTTGCTGTGTAATGTACAGTGCAACATAAGAACAGAACATGGGGTGTATACGTATAAACAGATCATGTCATGTTAATTAAGTTGCAACGCATATGCTGTACATTATTATGACGGTCGATGTAACGTCAGCATAAAAACAGCACATACACCGTGGTATACAGAAGATTTGACGTCATAACAGAGTACATAACATGTGTGCGTTAACCTTGTTGCCGCTCAATGCACCGCACTACTTCACCATGGGGCACGTGCACAACGGAGTGGTACAGCACATGTTGCGGCAACAAGGTTAGCGCCCACATGTTACGTACTTTTGCGGGATTTTTTCTTACAGTGTACGCGCGAAGGCGCGGTGCTGCTACCGATCGACAACCTTAGAGTCGACTCCAGGATAAGGAACATGTCCCTTCTCATTCAGGAGCCAGGGGTACACCACAGGGCGCGGTGCTCTCCCCTTTTATTCAATCTGGCTATGATGCACCTACCGACCCAGCTGGGCGCTGCCGCCCGTGTGCAGCATGCGCGTACGCCGATGACATCACCGTGTCGGCCAAACAGGGTTCCCTCCGAGACGTTGGGGCCAACGTGCAGGAGCCGGCAAACATAGTACCGTGATGCTCGCTTCTGCGGCCTCCAATGCGCCACCCAGAAGTCTGAATGTGTGGACACACGCCCTTCACCAAGATGCACAGCCAGAATTTCATTTTCTCTTGAGACAGGTCCTGCCCCGGAAAATATCGAAGTCCGGGTACTGGGTATCTTTATACATCAAGACAAAAGCTCAGGAACGACATTGGCCAAACTCCGTCAGGTGGGGGAATAGGTGGGCCGCTTGGTACGCCGTGTTTCTAACAATCGCTGGGGTTACGATGTAAGGGCAGCTTGCGGCTGGCACATTCATTTGTAACCAGTCGAATTATAGAATCGACTCCGTAACTCCAACCTGCGGAAGCAAGACGAGGATGCGCTAGAAGCCATCCTGCGCAAAATTATGAAGCAGGCTCTGGACCTCACCGCGAACACCTCCAACAAGCGCTTCCTGGGGCTGAACATGGTGAACACATTTCCGAAGCTCCGGTAGCCGCGTGACCAACCGATACACACATTTTTCGAAAACATTGTCGGGTCGCCGCCTCCTTGGCCGACTACACATCCAGCACACCGCTCTCATGGAAGAGCGCGTACACGTTCCATCCCAGTAGAGATGCGCCCTCTATATGCTCTCTCTTCCCACGAACATCAACCGTGAGGACCGGAATGGCTCGCGCCAGGCGCGGGTGGATGCCCTGGCCCGCCACTATGGCTCGAAACCAGGCGTATTCTACGTGGGAGCCACACGTCCCCACCATGGGGAATGGTACACGGCCACAGTCGTCCACCAATCAAAACAGTGACTGGCCTTACTTTCCGAGCACGTGACATAACCTACGCGGATGAGGTCGCCAGGGCATTGGCTGCGTCTGATCTCAGTTCAAAAACAATTATTCCGAATCGCGACGGGCCTGTCGGAACGTCGAGCAGGGCTGGGTACCATACCTAGCCTACCGCCTTCTTCAAAACAGCGTCTACACCGGGGTACCCCGCTAACCGGCGTATCGTTTGGGCTACTGCTCGCATGGGCCTTGAGGAAAATTACGCAGCTGACTCCGCCTGCCGCGCGCTCTCTGGCTGGACATTTCCCTCCGACCCCGACGATCATGAACTCAACTTCACTCTAGCTTACTCCTTCAAAGACATGATTTTATTATATAGATCTCGCCACTGTCTTTGTCCCCGCCCATGTAAAGGTCTCTCAAAGGTGGAGGAGCGGCTTCTGCTACGCCTGTATACTAATACTTTGCTGTGCCCAGCAGCTCTCAAACACTTCGACCCTTCTCTTTCGGGCAGCTGTTCGCACTGCGCGGGAATTCTTCGGACATCTACCACATGGTGTGGGACTGCCCCTCTAACCGTGCTATCCCCCGTCACCTCAATACAACCCGGGAGAACTGGCAGGCGACCCTGCTCGGCTGCTCTGACCTGCAGGCCCAACGGGCCTTGGTCAGGCGAGACCGGGCGGCGGCCGACGGCACTGTGGTCCCGAACTAGGAACCTCCACTTAGTACTCGTAAGCGCTGGCCCCTTTGGGTCAGCTCATGCATAAGCTTCTTAATCTATACATAAATGTTTTCTACCACCACCACTGCTGTAGACCCTGTCGACACGGCCTAGCACGTGACCACCGCTTGCCGACTTACTCCTAGGTGCAATGGCGCTGCTCCCGTCATGTACTCGGTTAAAGATGGCGTGACGCCACTCACTGTCACGTAAACGCCGCGATTAGGCTCTTTGGCGAGACAAAAGCCGATCACGTGACGAAATTTTGGTTGACCTTGACGTGAACTTCACGTCTCCGGCCTAACCTTTACTTGACTTTGAGATGACCTTGGCTCTTGACCGCTGACCTGTTTATATGATTGACCATTGACCATCCATCGGTTATAAAAACTTATACACGAAGGTTTGACTCTGACTGAGCGCTGAAGGTCGTCGGCAACGCACGTCGATCTCAGACCGGGACCTGTAGAAAGGAAGCTAAAAAGCACGTCATCTAGTTCTGAAGCAGAAACACGTGCAGCCGTGGTAAAAAAAGACCTCAACCAAAAAAGACGGCGAAATAATTGCACTGACAACAATGGACGGCGGGCAATGCGCGTACTTTGTGGCACTTGCTTGCTGAGTCATTGGACCTTGCTATTTTCGGTGTGCTATGTGCAGAAATGAGGAGTATGCATTGATATTTTGTAACGTATGCACAAAACCGTCGGGACTACAGGTTACCCCCCGCAAACGAGTCAGAGACACGATAACCGTCTGGTTACCGCATTTACTTATGTAAAACCTAAAAAAACATCACCACCCGTTATGCTTCAAACGGAGCCCCAGTGCTTTCCTCATTTCTGTGCCAAAAAAGCGGCCTTTCATTTTCAGGTTCTTCGTTTGCTTTTAGGAGTCATTTTACTTTTCCATTTTATTTTTCCGCATGCTACCTTTCATATATCTATATTTTTTTCGAATTTCCTACAATTATTGCTTTTCGTACTATATCCTGGACAAATGCCGTCGTTGTGTGTTTCACGTTGAAGCAAGTGCGACTGCAAGACGGCCCTTGATCTCACACACACGGCTATGGTGGACGCGTGATTACGGAAGTCTTCAATGTAGTGGGAAGAATATTACTGGCCCGGGCGTCATTCTTTTAATTTCTTTTCTTTTGACTTTACCTCTAAACCTATTGACCATCTTTATTGTTTAACAATCTGCTGCAGAGGAAAAGGTAGCTGTGAGGGCTATAGACAGTGAAACCTGTGACCACGTGAGCGAAATTTCAACTTGACGGTTTTAGTTCGGAAGAATACAGACCTAAACAATTATCGTTTTTAGGAAGACGCATGGTAGTCATCTCCGCAGCTAGCCGGTAACATCTTGACTTTGTCTTTAGCTCCTCAGGCATTGCTAGAGAATACAGCCCACACACTCACGAATACATACGCATGAATACAGGTTCCGGAAAAGCAAGCGGTGGGATGTACTTATTGAAACCCTTCTTCCTTCTACGTCAACCCCGTAGAGTGGTCAAACGTCATTTCCTTCAAGGATGCTGTTCCCAAGACGCCTGCCGCGTGGGAATGGCACTCTTTCGAGGAAAAAAGAAACAATAGCGAAGAGTGTAGACCAACGTTCCCAGAAGTATGCTTTAATAGTGGCTCCGTTTTCCCACTCCTAAACTACCCGGCCCCGGAAAAGTTCTCAGAAGTCGCCCAGGATGGCTCCGGGCCTTTGTCTTCAGTGCGAGTTTTTCATGACCAGGCTGCCAGGAGGCAGCACGTGGACGGTGCCCGGCGGCTGCCTTCCCAGTAGCATCCCCGCAGCGTCGTCAGCAGCCATCAGGAGCCGAGTCTTGTCCTGGTAGCTGCCCTTCTTGCTACGCAGGCTGTAACCCACCCCTTATGTAATACCCCCAATCCTGGGGGTCTTTAAGGTAATAAAGTGAAGTGAAGCATTGAAGTTGCCGAGGAAAGTGCTATCGCGTTAGCTTGCGTTGGCATGGAAGCGATGTTTGTCAGCAGTGACAGCAAATCTGCTATACAAAATTTTAGCAAGGGAAGGATCTCACCTTTAGTGCCCAGAATCCTAGGCCAGAGAAAGTTGGATAGGAAAATTTAAATAATTTGGACTCCGCCCACGAGCAGGCCTGAGATCTCTACCGCCGAGCCGCTACAGGGCCCATCGATGACCGACGGAGCAGGGAGCGCATGGTAAAATATGGGGAGATCATGCACCATTATAGATTGGAGCGTAGACTGGTACCGCCACCAGACCCGGTATTAGACAACAGACAAGCAGCCACGTGGAGGCGACTGCAAACTTATACGTATCAGAAACCGGTTATGGTGAACCACATGTTCCCTGAGGCCAGCAGTGATAAATGTAATCTTTGTGGCCCGAGAGGGACCCTCCACATCATAATCCGGTAATGCGCGTACTCTCCCAGGGGTACAAACAATATAGACAATAGAGACACCTGGGAGACCCTGCTGCGCCGCTGGGACCCTGAGCTTCTACTCCGGCTTGACCAACTGGCTGAAGAGGCTGCTGGGAACCAAGACCCTCCAGCCTGCATCTAAGGCGACAGCACCCGCCCCCTGACTTGCGTGTCGGGTGTTGGGTAGATCAGCTTATCCGTTGGAGATAAAAGTTTATTCTCTATCTATCTCCCACGTAAATTTAGTTCCGCATTTAGTCCTCATAGTCCCTTCCTGCCTCTCCGGCCGCTGCTTTCCTTTCCTATCCTCCCCGGTAGCTGCTTTCGGTGGCATCGCGCACACCTTACCCTCCCTAAGCAGCCGCCGTGTCTCTTCCGGCCGCATTGTTCGCATCGGCCGGCACACCCAGCATGGCGCGGTCGCAGGGAAGTGAGGTGGAGGCCCCGTATGTCTCGCGACAGTCCACGCCGCTGCCGCCAGCCGTCGACTGTGTGGGAAGGGGAGTACGAAGTGTTGCGGTACGAACCCCGAACTCACGCTGTCAGCCTCCCGCGACGAAGGGAGCGAGAGACACTGGGGTTGTAAATCATCGTTGAGGCAGCTGAGAAAAAATTAAATCAATACGTTGGAAACGAAGGGCGCGTATGGTCCCGTGGTTATTTGAGACACGGTGGGCTCTTTGCAACCTCAGTAAGACGCTTACGAATTGAAAATAAATCTGGAATTATATGTTTTCGAATCAAGCAAAAAGTGTACAAAAGAAAAATTGTCCATTAATGATCTCCAAGGGGTCAAATTAATCCGGAGCCCTCGAAGACGTAACTCTCTTTTCCTTTCTTCTTTCACTTCCTCCTTTGCCCGATCCCTTACGGCGCGGCTTGGGTGTCCACCGAGGTACGTGAGACAGTTACTGCGCTATTTCCTTTCCTTCTAACCAATGTTTAATTTTCGAAAATTGTCCATTGCTATACCATAAGTAACGGGCCATCGGTCAGACCAGTTCTAAACCTGCAAACCTCTCAAAGCAGACGAAAACCCACTGTGATAGGACCAGATGGGCGCCAGTTGATTCACTCTACACTGTAAGAAATGTGTGTGAAAGGACAAGCATTTTAACGTAAATTTTCTGTTGTTATACAGAGAATATCTCTTTTGCGCCCTTAACAAAAACACGTTCACGGAAAAAAAAATAATTTTCTGTTTTTGGAGCCGCAACACCCCCATTTCACCTAACGTTGGTGACGTGAGCACCGCCGTAGCACAAAAAGAAGTTTGGTTTGGTTTATGGGGTTTAACGTCCCAAAGCGACTAAGGCTATGAGAGACGCCGTAGTGGAGGGCTCCGGAAATTTCGACCACCTGGGGTTCTTTAACCTGCACTCACATCGCACAGTACACGGGCCTCTAGAATTTCTCCTCCAAAGAAATTCAACCGCCGCGGCCGGGATCGAACCCGCGTCTTTCGGGTAAGCAGCCGAGCACCATAACCACTGAGCCACCGCGGCGGCCCCCCAAAAAAAGTGATCCGAAAAACCTTTGCCGCGTTTCATCAATCACGTTACATATTTTAAGGGTCAAAAAGTTTCTACGCGCATTATTAGCGCGCAGAATGAGAAGCAGTCCTATTTGCTGCGGTCCTGCATTCTTGAATTGACGGCATGGACGTGATGCGCGCTTAGCTAGGGTAATACCGGCGTGCTGTGTCCGTGATTTTCACCGATCAGACCGTTCGCACCCAAGCTGAGTGGTGCACATTTTTACCGGCATGAACGATAGGCTTATTGTCGTCTTTTGGGAGTATCGTTGCGGGCTTGTACTGCTATTGAAACGGGCAGTGAAGATAAATCGCCGGGGGACCTTAGAAAATCTTGAGTAGACGGATAGCTTTAGTTGCCACTACAGATCTCAAGACTAGCGGTCTCCCCTGCTAGTTTTGAGCGTCCCAATGCACTTGCAAAGAATCAAGAGCAATCCTGCGTTTGCGTGGAGAGCGAATGCTATTATTTCGAATAGCGTGCCCACCACAGCCGCTTTAGCGCCGATGCGTCACTGCTGCTTTACTGTGTCTCACAAAAGGTGCACAGCGCGCGGAGGAAAGAGGAGCACAAGCGAGAAACACGGAAAAGTGCTATAGTTTGCAGGAATACGATGTGTGCACAAATTCTGCTTTGTCTGCCGATGGGCACACCTGAAAGGACCGAGTGAGTGAGCGCGGGAAATTTTAGGCCAGGGAAGTATGCGATTGTTTAGCGGAGGAGTACGTCATAGAGCGCGGGATTATCAAATTCGTTTCTCGTCTAAGAAAGGGTCATAAGTGTACATTGGAGCTTTTTAATTTTATTGACGTTTATTCATGCAGGTGCAAGAAATATAGTAATTATGTTTATTTTGTAAGATTTAACACTGATTTTATTTTTGGGCCGAAATAGTGTTGCACGGGTCAACGCAGTCTGAAAAGTTTCTACACGGGCGTTTCAAGTGCTGAACTTGCGCTGCCACAGGGAAGTTTATGAATGGCACTGATGTCATTCGAGTCGACATTCGAAATTTTCGAGCGCCTTCTATACGCGAGCTCAGTCTGGATCCTCCAATGGCAATCGCCATCGCTTCGGCCAGCCCCAGTCCCAGTCGGAGTCTCATTCCATGCTAAAATCGAAATTAACGTCAAAAATAAGGTTGAATGAGAAAGAGCCTGCACCTGCGGAGCATCAACAGGCTTAAACCAATCAAAAATAAAAGAATAGGGCCCATGTGGACAAAACTGGAATTTGGTGGAAAAAGCCAATTTGAAAAATAAAAAACGGGCACGGTAACAATAGTGTCCTAAGGGCTAAGCGAACACAGAGGGTGAAAATAGCCCTGGTGAGCTCTTTTATTGTGAAGAATAATGATAATGTTGCAGTGATGGTGCCAAAAAGGGCAAAAAAATAATATACACATATATATACATATATACATTAAAAAAAACTAATACATAAATGAATAAATACATAAAGAAAGGAAATAAGGAAAAAAAGAAGAAAAAAACAAATCAATGTTAAAAAACATAAATAAATAAATAAATACATAAAAAATGAAATAAGGAGAAAAAAAAGTGCTACGAGGAAGCAATGAGGGAGGTGATGTGAACGAAAAAAGAAAGAGAAGAAATAAGATGGATGCTTCCCAGGCTGTGTAGGACGGACAGTGTCATGATCCTGAAAAGAGGCGAAAGAGAAAAAAGAGAGGAAACAGAAAACAGAGGAGGAAATAGACAAAGGAAGCACAACGTGAAAAGATGATGAGGCTAATGAAAAGATTAAATGTGCAGGAGGGCTGATGTGTGGATGCAGAAATGGTTCCAAAGAAAATAAGAAAATAATGATGAAATGATTATCGAAAGAGCGAAACATGCATTGTACTCAATCAGTGGTGGGGCGGACACAGAGTATCCACCTTGTTTGGCCAGAGAGGCCCCACCCACTGAATGAATATTATGAGTGATGGGATGATGGTGTATAATTAGGGAGCAAGGAACTGACTGTGGATACTATGCGTAAAAGTAATGCGCAATGACGAGGATTGTCCAGCCGCTGGCGCCAGTGGGCGGTTGAAGTGTGTCCCGGTTTAGGTGTAGGAAGCTGTGTTGTTATGTGTTGTGTTAGTGGTCAATCTGTAATGTAATGATGGACATCTCCGTTTGGGTGGCCGCACGGACATGCGGGTGTATTTGTAAAGCCGAATCTGTGAAAGTATGCAGGGAATCGTCCGTGGGCTGTGAGTAGTGTAATGAGTGGTTTTGAAGGAGGGAAAGTGTTAGGTAAATTTAGTGTGTCTGGTACCCATGTAAATATTCCCGTTCCCTCGTGGTTATTGCGCCACCACGTGGCCCAGTGGACCCGAGCCACGCGGCGAAATGATGTGCGTATTGTTGCTTTGAAGATGTAAGAAGTCCGTATTCTGGGTGAATTATGTGCGCGGGAGGCAACAATGTCTGCTAGCTCGTTACCCCAGAGGCCGGCGTGTGCAGGGACGTGAAACAGATATTTTTCTGGCTGTGTTAATGGAGTGTAAGAGTTGTTTGATTTCGTGTATTGTGGTGTCTGTAGTGAGGAGTGAAGAAAGAGCGGTGAGGAGTGCAAGTGAATCTGTGTAGATATGTATGGGTGTCGATCCGGGTAAATATTGGGCATGGTGTAGGGCCTCCCTGAAAGCTATAAGCTCCGCACCGTAAGCGGACGTAGGGAGCTCCACCCGGAAACGGCCAACAGATGAAATATGGTGTGATGGAGTGAAGATGACGAATGCGGCGCCTGCAGCCGTGGGTGTGTATGAGCCATCCGTGTAGACGTGGAATCATCGAAGCTGAAAAGATAAAGAGGTCAGGATGCTCGTGTGTAAGAACACCTTCCATTCTCCTCTCAGATAAAGAGCTTGTTTTTTCTGAGGAATTGATACTGTTCGCACATGTGATTACTGTTTTCTGGCGTATAAATGTGATGCACCAGGAGAATAAAATCTGTTGGAAGTTAGCGCTCGTGTTGTTCGTCTCTTGTGTCCTCGTCTTTTGCTGCGCTACAGTATATTGGAACTATGTACCAACAAGCCCAAAAAGCCACGCTGCTGCTAGACGTGGAACACTGGAGACGACGCCGCCGCCTCCGGTGATGTGTGTCGTGGTGTGATTTCTGTGCATAACCTTGAAACCAGCGAATCCTTGAAACATAGTGTGCAGTGGCGCGGTGGTGAATTAGTCCATGTGCGCAAGCTGGGAAAATCGAATGTAGCTGTGCTGACTTTCGAGGGACGCAGCGTTCCGCGTTAAGTCCATTATAATGCAGAACTGACTCCCGTCAAGGAGTATAAAAAAACGGTGCCAGCCTGCTACCATTGCGGCACACTGGGGCACCGGGTGGACAACTGTCCCACCCCGGTCAAGGAAAGATGCGGCCTTTGTGGTCAAAACGTGGGGCTTGGTACTGAGGGGATAGCCCCCCACGTCTGCAATCCTATGTGCTTAATCTGCGGGGGCCCGCACCTCACCAGCTCCCGCGAATGCACCGCCAAATTCATCAAGCTGCCGCAGCCAGGGCCCAGGACGCCATCCAAGGGAGCCAATTCCGGCGCTACACGGGGAGGGCGGCAGCAAAACAACCAGAAGACGCCACGACGTGGCGAGATGCCTCCCCCTGGCAAGACAGCAACAGTAAAGCCACCACCCGGAGCAGCGGAGTTCCCAGCTCTCAGCGCTTCACCTGGCGGCGCCGCCTGCAACCAACCCAAGGTAGGCAGCTGGGCGAGGGTCGCCTCCTCTCCTTCCCCTCCTCCCTCCTCCCCCACCAGCACCGCCGAGACGCAGGAACTCAAGCGCGAGCTCGCCCTCTTGCGAGCTCAAAACGAAAAACTAGCCAGCGAGCTTAACTCGCTCAAAGCCAAATTCCCTACTCCGCCCGCGTCGAGCGACGAGGAAGAAAATATCACAGACAGGGAGATTCCTACTAATGTGGAGAGTCGCGCCGCGGCCCTGGAGAGCCGGGTGACCGTAATTGAAACACAATTGGCTGACCTCCCCAAAATTATCCACGATACCATTGCGCGTCAGGTGGAGAGTGTCATCGCACAGGTGACACAAGCCGTAACTCACATTATCCAGAAATGGATAAAAGACAATCCGCGCGTCCTTAAACGCGTAGGGCCCATCAGGGACGCTAACCGCCCCTCCAAATTCAACAGAGTTATTCCCGATGAGTTTGACTTCTCGGAAGACTCCTCCACGTCTGCGCCGGGCACTAGCGGACTGGGGAGTCTTATCAACGTAACCCCACCCTCTGCCTCCGACCATGACCCCCAACCCTAAGTCGCGAGCAAGAGCAACTCAGCCGCTTACAATAACGCAGTGGAACTGCCGAGGTCTCAAGAACCGCACGAAGCGGACTCATCTCCGCCTCTGTCTTGAGACCTTTGAGTTTCTCGTCGCCGTGGTTGCCCTTCAGGAACCCGGCGCCGGTACCAAACTCACAAACTACACTACATTTCAACACAACCCGCAGACATGTATACTTGTTCACAAGCAGTATACTGCGCAGGAGGTCACGCTCCCCACAACACCGCCTTTCCCTTACACGATGGTGTCCGTGCTACACCTAAAGCGGTCTGACCCACCTGTACACATTCTAAACATTTACTGCCCACCTAAACTTAAGAACGTCACGTTCAATGAAATTTTCACCCAAGCAATGCAGGTGGCGGGAAGGGATCCCCTTCTGATCGTCGGCGACTTCAACGCCCCGAGCAGGCTATGGGGGTACCCCCGGGAGGACAGACGTGGGCGGAAGCTTGCGGAACTTCTTCCCACACTTGGACTTACTTTACACACTGATCCCGCCAACCCAACACGTGTCGGCAATTGGATTCAACGAGATACTTGCCCGGACCTCACATTTACACGCAACATACGCCATGCCGACTGGCTGAATACAGAGGACACTCTGGGTAGTGATCACTGTATAATCAACACCACCATTTACATGCGTCCCCTGAAACGCCCACTAACACAAGCTCGTGTACCGGACTGGACTACTTTCCGCACATGTCTACCTATCGTAGATCTCCTCCAGTCGGGATACGACGCATGGTCCAAATCGCTCACGTCTACACTCACGCAACACGAAAAGCAGATACAGCTCACAGAAACACAAACGGACGTGGACAACCACTTGCTCCACCTTTGGGAGGCCCGCCGCAGCCTCACCAAACGATGGAAGAAACAGAAACATAACAGACGCCTAAAGAAACGCATCCTCGAACTCACACAACAAGCAGCGGAATATGCTACTCAGCTAGCCGACACTAACTGGGTGGACCGGTGCAACGCGGCTGTGCGCCAGATTCCGCACTCTCATCGATCCAATACAAACACGCACGGAAACCCAACACCACTTACATAGGGCATTGCACAACTTTACAGGAACGACAACACAGCTAGCGCACACGCTCAGGGATCGATACCTTTGCACCACTAAGAACCCCCGGCAGGCGACGTATTCGTATGCAGGCGAAGAGAACACGGAGCTGGACAAGCCGTTCCAGCTCCACGACCTCCGGGCGGCCCTAAGCAAGATGAAGCGGGGCACTGCACCTGGGCGCGACAAGGTTACGGTCAAGCTTTTGGCCAACCTTCCCGACGCAGCCTACGCCGCGCTCCTCAAATACATCAATAGCATTTGGGACGGAGAGACTCCTCTCCCTCTCGATTGGAAATCGGCTCTCGTGCCCTTCATTCCGAAGGCCGGCAAACCTATCGATGTGGAGAACCTTCGCCCCATCTGTCTGACGTCTTGTGTCGGCAAGCTGATGGAGACGATGGTGCGCGACAGACTCTCCGATTATCTCGAAACACAGCACATTTTCGCGGACACCATGTTCGGTTTTCGTCCTCACAAGTCAGCACAGGATATACTTCTGCAGCTCCACCACGACATTTTAGATCCTGTCGAATGTCCCCACAACGACAAGGTGGTCCTGGCCTTGGATCTTAAAGGCGCATTCGACTACGTCAAACATGAAGTAATCCTGGACCACCTCAGTAACACCAACTGTGGCCACAAAACATTCCATTACATAAGTCAATTTCTTACACACCGTCAAGCCTATATACGCATACAAGATGCGGTACACGGGCCATACACCATCGGCTCGAGGGGAACACCTCAAGGCGCGGTCCTGTCTCCCCTGCTCTTCAATTTGGCAATGCTTCGCCTTCCCTCCAAATTGTCTTCTCTGCCCGGGATACATCACGCTCTTTATGCGGATGGCATTACAATCTGGGCCACGCAAGGCAACCTGGGCCACATGGAGTCTTGCCTGCAAGCAGCGGCGACCCTAGTCGACGACTACGCGGCCTACTGCGGACTCCAGTGCGCCCCAGCTAAATCAGAATTTGTGCACTTACGTCCCTCCCCTCGGGACACAACTCCGCTTCGCATCAGTCTCCCCTCGGGACCGATCCGGGAGGCTAAGGAGATCCGCGTCCTTGGCCTCTTCATACACCACCAGCGCAGAGTCGACACCACCATAGCCAAACTTCGCACGGTGGGCGACCAGGTGGGCCGAATGGTCCGCCGGGTCTCCAACAAGCGGGGCGGATTACGAAGCAAGGATGCACTGCGGCTTGCCCATGCTTTCGTAACGAGTAGAATCCTCTACTCAACTCCCTACTTGCACCTGCGCAAACACGATGATGACCAACTGGAGGTCATCCTGCGGAAAGTCATAAAGCGGGCTCTCGATCTTCCGGTCACCACGTCCAACCAGAGGCTTCTGGCCTTGGGCGTGGTGAACACATTTCGGGAGCTTCGAGAGGCCCACTTAGTCAACCAATACACGCGTCTTGCACAGACCACGTCCGGTCGCCGCCTCTTGGACCGGCTACACATCAAACACGACTACCACATTGAGGAAAGGGAGAGAGTGCCAGAACCCTGGAGACGCGCCCTCCGGGTCCGACCCCTTCCCCGCAACATGTCCAAAGAAGACCATAGCAGTCGTCGCCAGGCGCGCGCGGAAGCGTTGGCGCGATACTATGGTAACCAAGAACATGTGTATTACGTAGACGTTGCCGGCCCACACCACGGGGGGTGGTACACGGCCGCAGTCGTACACAACACAAACACAGTTAACGGGCTCACTTTCAAAGCCTACAGCGCAACACACGCGGAGGAGATTGCCATTGCTCTGGCTCTCACGAATCCCAAGTCAAAACACATCATCACCGACTCGCGACGGGCCTGTCGGAACTACGAGTTGGGCTGGGCTCCCCCGCTTGCCTGGCGCATACTGGAATATAGCTGTCGATCTGAAGATCCAACTCCACGCAACCTGATTTAGGCCCCCGGTCACCAGGGACTCCAGGGAAACGAACAGGCCGATCAGGCCGCCCGCGCACTCTCTCCCCGGGCTATCTCCCTGTCCTTGGAAGGGTACTCCCAATCAGACAATCTGGCCATTACATTCAAACAAATCACCGATTACTACAAGGAGGAGCACCGGCGCTACCCGGCCCCTTGTAAGGGTCTGGATCGCGCTGACGAGCGCCTCCTCATCAAAATTCTCACTAATACTGTACTGTGCCCGGCGGTGCTTAAACATTTCAATACATCGTCTGATGGCACGTTCCAGTTCTGTGGGGAGGTGTCTGACACCTTCCACATGGTTTGGGCGTGTCAATCTAACCCATCTATCCCCCCCAACCCCAACCCCACCAGAGAGGACTGGGAGGCGGCCCTGCTCGGCTGTCAAGACCTGAAGAGCCAAAAGGCCTTGGTTCAACGGACGCGGGCGGCGTTGCTTGCCAATGGGGCCCCGGAATAGGGGCTCCACCTAGTACTGTGAGGGGAAAGGGCCAATAGGGTCCTACCCCAATCACCTTTCTGTAAAAATTTAATTGCTTATAAATGTTTTTCACCACCACCACCTCCGCCGCCGCCACGTCCAAACGGACGTACCCAAACGAAAGCACCTCCGACGGATGCTGGAGCGCATCATCAAACGGCCGCGCCACATCGAACGCACTGAAGAAATTTTGTCCGAATGTTGTATCTAATCGTAGCACGAAGAGCCTAAACTCCGCGTTCAACCTGTCGAGGTCGAACTGGAGCGGGGCCACGTGCAATAGAATCTGCAGAGCTCTAGTGCTAGTGGTGGAGTAGGCACCCGCCAACGCTATTAGCGGGGCCCGCAGCGCAGACACCAGCCGGGCTCGAAGACCCGAGTGGGGACACTCAGTCCACCAAACGGGGAAAGCATAGGAGAGGAATGGCAAAACAACCTGCTGGTAGAGTTCTGTAAGCTGGGCCGGTGCCGGTGCGCCACTAAACCGCAGGAAGGTCCCGAGGCGCGCGGCAAGCAGTTCGGCACGCTCCCTGAGGTGGTCGCCGTGTGCCAAAAACGAGAGGGTGCGGTCGAAGAAGACGCCCAGTATCCTGACGGCAGGCCTGAATTTCAGAACCGTGCCGCCAAGACGAACGGTGGGAGGAGGGCGCCCCATGCTTCCCCTGGGAGGGGAGACAAGGAGGCAAACCGTCTTCTCCGCACTAATGGCAACCCTCGCCGCTCGCGCCCACGTCGCCACCCGGCCGAGTGCATCCTCCGCCAAGTCCTGTAGGACCCTCCTGGACGGACCAGGCACAAGGACGACAACGTCGTCCGCGTACGCCTGTAGCGACACACCCTCTGGCATCGGCTGCTCGAGTAATCCACGCACCACGATGTTCCTAAGCAGGGGCGACAGCGGAGAACCCTGTGGACTGCCCAGGGTGGGACGCGCAACGGCGTCGCCCGCTCTGCAGCGGTACACCACCTCGCGATCGGATAGGAAAGACCGCAGCAGCGCACAGAGATTTCTCGGGCATCCCCAACGGCCTAGTGAAGCCAGGACCAGGGGGTGCCAAACGCTGTCAAAAGCCCCACGAAAATCGATTGAAACGAGCAGTGCGTGGAGGCCGTCTGCCCTGTACCCTCTAATTTTGGTGACCAGAGCGTGAAGTGCATTCACCGCTCCTCGCTGTTTAGTAAATCCGAGTTGGTTGGTGTGAAGCAGGTTCTCTCGTGCAAGGAAGTGATATAATCGACCGTAGAGCAAGCGCTCCAGCACTTTGCCCAGCGTCGAGTTCATGACGATGGGACGGTATGAGTGAGGCAAATCGGGTGGTCTACCGGACTTGGGGAGAAAGACTATTCTCCCCCGTCGCCAGACTGTTGGAAAATGACCAAATTTAAGTGGCTCATTAAATATGATTCTAATGAAGTGAGGATGCGTCTCCCAGAGAGCCCAAACAACCCTGACCATTAATCCGTCTAGCCCCGACGCCGCGCCCTGGCGCAACCGGCCCACGGCCTGAGTTATCTCACCAACGGAGAACGGCGGGTCATCGGGCCCCCCAAGTCAGATGCCGACGCAGCCGCCCGTATGTGTGTGTGATCGTTGTCATCTTGTGATGTGTCGTCTGTT
Source organism: Amblyomma mixtum (assembly GCF_055824585.1). NCBI lineage: Eukaryota > Metazoa > Arthropoda > Arachnida > Ixodida > Ixodidae > Amblyomma > Amblyomma mixtum. The sequence goes on from NC_143013.1 coordinate 162,140,510, forward strand.
GCTGTTTGTGTGTCAAGTATTAGTTGGGCTCTTTCGTTTGTTGATGATGTTAGTTCACCGTCGGGCCTACGAATGGGGGGCAGCACGACTGGTGAACGTAGTTTGGAAAAGGCAGATTGAAATGATCGACCGTATATTGTGGATCTTACTGATTGTCCTGCTATGTTTCAAATGTTTGCGTCGCGGGCGGCTGCAATGTTGTTTCGATATGTTCTTAGTGGGTTGTAGTATTGTGTGGAGAAATACTTTCGGAGTGTGGGATCTGTAGTGCGTTGGTATCGGCGACGCATTGCCCTCACTATAGAGCGCTTGGTAGTCTACTCTGGCGTCCACCATTCTGTTGTGTCAGATGATGTACGTGGAGCTGGACGTGTAGAGGAGTGTTTATGTCTGAGGCGCTCGTATATCATGTAGAATTTGGTTACGACGTGTTCTAATGAGGATGACGAAGCGAGGTCCGCACCGACCACTGCTGTGAAAAATGATGAAGAAGCTAGCGGATTTAGAACTCGTGATGTACCGCGGTGCGTGAGGCGCCTCTCCTGGCTCGACGAAGCCGCGGAACCGAAGTGAACAATGATGTATTTGTGTTCCGAAAATGTAAATGTATCGGACACCTCCCACAGGGTCACCACCAACGCCAAAGGCGGCGACACCAGTGTGACGTCTATCCAGCTGCTCGTGTATGGCGTGGTGTATGTCGGAGGGTACGCAGAGTCATTCAAAATTATGAGGCCGGAAGCCATAGCGAAGCGCTGGAGCTCCCCCCCCCTCCCCCCCGCGCGTCGCACAGCTCCGGCCCCCAAGCGGCGTGCTTGGCATGAAAGGCTCCCGCCACCACCGCGGGGATCCCCTCCTTTAGTATAAGTGCGTGTCTAATGTCGTCTAAAGTGGGGTTCATGGGAAAGTGTGGCGGCGCGTATGCGGTGACAAGAAAAAATGAAGCAGTGGCCGACGTGCAGACCAACGCAACAACGCGTGAGGTAACCAAGATCGGAAAAAGATCAAAAACTGGATGACGAGCAATGATGGCGCATCGTGGTTTCGAGGTGGCGTGATAAATGTACCATTCTGGAGGTATCCCCTGCACTCTGTCCTGCCTTGTGTATGGATCTGTAACGAGTGCGAACGTGTGGTTGTTTTTACTGCGAGTGTCCACTAATGCCGGGGTCGCGTTCCTACTGTGATCGAGGTTTGCTTGTATAAATGAAAATTTAGGAGTAGTGGCCATGTCTGTGTAGGGAAGCCGATCGTGCGAGTGATGACAAGATTTCTGTAGTGGGGCGAGTATTGGAAGCGACCCCTGTGAGCAGTAACGTGTGAAAAAGTGTGTTGTGGTTTGGGCCAGGAGAGGTGAGTGCAGGGGATAACCGATCCAGCGAGAGGCGAATTATGTGGGATGTATGAGGTATGGGTGGTGCGTGTGATTTGTGTGGCATGTGCAGCACGTGTTGTGTGTGTGTTGTTTGTGTGACACATGTGACACATGAAACGCATGAAACGCATGTGACGTGTGCGGCGTATTGGGGGAGCCGGGTTGGAAAGAATAAAGAGTCGGTAGGGTTAGTTTGGAAAAGAAAATGAAGGAAAGAATAGACTTGATCGGGTGACAGGTGATGATTGAATTTAGCGAAAAAAATGGCTGAGGCTTAGCTAAGGTTAAGCCTAGTCAGATGCGAAGCATATTAGTGGCTAGGCTTGGTAATACATGGCTTTCCTTGGTTGAATACTTGGTCAATTTAATGCAACCACTAGAAGTCTTCGTCGTGGGGCAAGACAACGGCATGACTACAGCGGAACGCCGACAAACCCCGAGACGCGCGTTGGGTGAACGCCTGGATTGCCACGGAAGCCGCGTCTGCCTTCCCGGTGGAGCGAGCGTTTCACCTATACCGAGTGTGAACGCGCGTTCGAAGTGCGCGGGAATGCCGCTCGACGACATTCCGGCGTCTGTGCGATGGCATCGTTCTCCCTCTCCCAGCGCGTGACGGCGATCTGTCGTGACGTCATGTGTCACGTGGTATGGCACGTGGTGTGACGTCACTGTACCACGTGGTCTGCACGGCGTGCAACCACAGGGACGGCGCGAGGTGGACCCCGTCTTCCTCTGTCGTGACGTCATGTGTCACGTGGTATGTCACGTGGTGTGACGTCACTGTACCACGTGGTCTGCACGGCGTGCAATCAGAGCGACAGCGCGTGGCGGACCCCCGCCTTCCTCTGTCGTGAGGTCATGTGTCACGTGGTATGTCACGTGGTGTGGCGTCACTGTACCACGTGGTGTGCACGGCGCGTAATCACGGCGAAGGGCTGTAGTGTACCTCTAGTAATATGCTTCGCATAAAAGAAAGAAGAGGTCGAATCATGGAAGAGAGGGTAAGGAGGAAGGTGTGTAGCGGGACTGCGCCATGCCGACGTCAGAAAACGAGGCACGGCACAGTACAGAAAAGTAACAGTCAGAAGCGAAAGTCCGGCTCCCCCCAGGAGCGCCGAAAAGGTGACGCTCGCCTGTGCGTTCAGATTCCTCGTTCCGGTCTGTTTGTGCGAACCGAAGCTCCTCATTGTAGCCGTTACGGTGATGTGGCGCCATCTAAGTTGTTCTCCAGAGACTACAGTTTCGGTTTCTGCGTAGAGAGCAATTTTCCCACGACGCGCGAATTTTTGAAACGCCCTTGAAGCGGAGGGTACGGCGCGGACGCTCCGTGGACGGCGTCGGGCGCGCAGACGGCGCGCGCTCGGAAAAACCTTGCTGCGCGCAATTCTACTGCGTTGACTGCAATTATTATCAATGCTAGGAGTAGTAGAGTCTCTGGTGACGATGTTGCACTGTCGGATTTTGGTTCAGACGCTGTAACTGCGCAAACCGATCCCGGAACGTTGGCCTGATAGTTTCGCTTTCTTTTTCCTGTCCGCTTGTGCGGGCGCATCTGGTTTGTTGTTCAGACGGTTAGTTCCATTTTCGGCCTAGTTCGTAATTTCCCCGCCAGTCGTGCATTTTTGAAGTGCCCTTGGAGCATAGGCTTATTGCGACATAATACGCGGTGAGGATGGCGTCGCGTCGAGGTCGGGCGCTTCGCGCGCTCGGAAGAGTCCCGCTGCACGTGATTCTCCAGCCTCTGCAGCTGATTTTCAAGATCCTCCGAGCAGCAGTGACTCGGATGAAGATGTTGTAACGTCGAATTTCGATTCTGCAGCTACATCGCAGCTATACTTATCGCATACTATATATCGCAATATCACACCTATACTTGTTGTGTTTTATATATTTTTTTAATTTTTGACGTAAATTAAATAAGTTTTGATTTGTATTTTTTAAACCACGCTTACCAAGCTTTCGTTTGGCGGACAAGATTACACTTCCAATTTTTTTTTGTTGGACTGTAAAAATCATATAAAGGGCACTCAAGAAAAAAAGAAAAAAAATTCTAGCTCAAAAACTATTCAAGTTATAATTTTCAAACTTTAATGCCATGTTTTAGAAAGAATTTGAATTGTTTTGTATATTCTAGAATATTTTTAGTACAAGTGTTTGGAAAGTTATTGTCATATAAACACAAAACTTTTCTTCTTTTTTACTTTTTGTTGTGTTTACTGATTTTTTTTCACAGCATTTCAAGCAGAATATGTGTTAAAATAAATTTCATTATAAAGCGCATTCTATCTGAATTATTGTTATGCATTTTATTTAATTTTATCTATCACACTTTTTCTAAAAAAAAATTTTCTCTGATACATGTGAAAAATGGTCGTTTTTCCCGTGGTAAGGAAAGAGTTAAGCGGCGCCATCGCTTCGGCCAGCCCGTGGAAGAGGTCAAGGGAGGAGTAACTTTATGAAAAATGGTCAAATTACACAGATTAAAATACAAATTAAAAAGGAGGGGGGGGTGGAATCCTAGGCTAGGAGGCGCAAGCCACCGCCCGATACGAAGGGTTAAGCCCCTACCATCCATCCATCCGCCCGCCCACAACCTTGCCGCGTGCGTCTCCTTGGGCTCTGTGGCTGTTGAATAAGATATCTGCTGCTTGCGTTTTTCTGGTGCTTCTTTAGCAAATATTTCGTGTACTCGCTAAATGGGCGCCTCGAGATAACAGTACACCATTCAGCGTTCACTACGCGAGCTCGAACTTTCCGCAGCCCTGCGCCGATCACGACGACTGCGCACCTTAGTACCTCGTACTATGCTACTGAAAACATAGCCATTTACAAACAGTTTGCTCACTTGCTTGAGATAATACGCAAGCTGCGATCTACTTATGTTAAATAATCCCCTCTGACCTAGTAGTGTGACATTTGAGGAGGCTGGCAGGTGCAAGGTTAATCCCTACCGGTCAGCCGGATTAACTGCAGTACTAGTACAGTCTCTCGACACCACTCTATGGAGGGCCTGTTCTGCTCTTGAGAGGCTTTTACACTTTGTTCTGGTGCTATATTTGACTAAAATGTTGCAATGTTTATGTATTGTAGACAATCTAGCACGTGTACATGCCCCTTCTGATTTTTGGGCCTTTAGATGTGGTTGGCACTTATTTGTGTACAATCCAAAGCATTTCACCGCGCATTGTTGGGAAAAATCAGAGTATGAACAAGCACAAAAATGACTTACTTATGCTTATGCTCTGCTGCATGCTAATTTGAAGTTGAAGCTTTGACATGGTGCTACTTTAGTAGAGAATTCTTATGCGCATTTAACTCCCTCTTATGCCAGGAATCTGCCAGTGATGACGACATCGACATGCCATGTTCTTCTTTCATCATTGCAAAAGGTATAATTCCCTGTGGTATCGCAGTCGAGCGAGCATTCCTGATTTAATACTTGTTTTGTGCAGGAGGCAGCTTCCTTATTGCAAAGAGCTTCACCATATGCATCGACACCCTGCAAGTGATCCACGCAGCCAACCCATGCCAGGCTTCAATGTCATGTTTTGGTGTACTTTGCTTGCAATGTTGTGTACCCCAAGGAAACAAGCCTCTGCTTGGAGTTCACACAGCGGTAAGTACTGATCTCAGTTGTTAACTGAGTTGTGATAACCTTTCGTATTTAGGTTTCGGCACTTCTCACATACGCGGTGATGATCAAAGTTATAGGTATATACCACTTTATCATAAGACGTTTTTATGAAAATGCCAACAAAATGCAAAATCAATTTTTAAAAAGTAAGAAAATGTTTGCTGAACTAATCAGCTATGGAATGAAATTTTTCTGCTGCTGCTGCTGCTCGGTTAATGCAGCTGGTAAAATAGCGCTCTGAAAAAATCTGTAGAAAGGAAAGACAGATAAAACTATTTTTTGTGGAGTTGAGCTTCAACCACTTCCTCACAGATTATGGCTGTACTACATGCATTGCATGGCGCCCAGTCACTAATATGAAAGGGTTGAAAAGGGTACATGGTACTATATTGTTTCTGAGATTATGTAGCAGTGTGTGGCTATTTTGGTGGAAGTCATGCACGTTGCTTGCTCATAGGGGTCATAGATATTGGCACGTATCATTGTAGTGTTTGTTCGTTCCCGCTCAAGGCTGCAGGAAAGGGTCGTTATCACTTTTGTTCGTGACGCGAGAAGCGACCAGACTAATCTCGATTGATCGCAGCCATGAAAGGCTGCATCTAGGTTTTTCCAGATTACTGTAGATGATCTTGACCTGTTATCTCGAAGTTTCCTTGCCGGCTTTAAATCAGCGATGCCGCGAGCGGTGGTCATTCGTAGATCGACGATTGACGAGCACGCTTGTTGCTTACGCCGCCACTGAGTGATTCAGTTCTTTTGCGGGCGCAAGTCAGCCCAAATAAAGAGCTTCGTTTGAAAGTATTTCTGGTGTCTTCCTGACCGCTGGACTGCCGTCACTACAACGTGACATCTGGTGGAGGTGCTGGGTAGCCTCCCATGTTCCGGACACCCCCTACAAGTCGTGACGCCAGCCCTTTGAGTCATCTACCGCAGGACCTGAGTCCAGTCCACCGCGCAAGCCGACGCCTGCAAGGGGACGAACCTGAGTTCGGGATTCTGCGGGACCCTACCCGGAAGCGAAAGCCAGCAGCAACGTCTACCATGAGCTTGCCCCAGACGATGACTCCAATAATTCTTCAGCAGCCCCGGGTGCCACCAACCTTCGACGCTTCGCCTGGCGCCGACCCCGAAGAATGGCTGGAGCAGTTCGACCGTGTGGCTATCTTCAACAACTGGGACGATACCACGAAACTTAGGTACGTGTTCTTCGCCTTGGAGGGACCAGCAAAAGTCTGGTTTGAGAATGAGGAAGCTAACCTCACGAACTGGAAAAACCTCGATGCAGCCTTTCATGGCTGCGATCAATCGAGATTAGTCTGGTCGCTTCTCGCGTCACGAACAAAAGTGATAACGACCCTTTCCTGCAGCCTTGAGCGGGAACGAACAAACACTACAATGATACGTGGCAATATTTGCCCAGAGGAGCACAACACCTGGGGGAGAGGGTTTACTGAACAGTGGATTTGTGCATGCAATGCCAGTAACCTTTTTGTGGCCATGTAACTATCCATTGTTTATGGATAGATTTGAATGTGTCGCCATGCAGATTTGATGGATTTGACATCGTAGATGGTACTTCGCAGAAATTGTCAACATTCTTTCGCTAATAGTAAGTATGAGGACCTGTGCTCATGTAACTGTGCAATGAACTTTGTGATGGTTTGATCGCACTTACACTACGGCTGCTGGAGCTTCTTTGATCTTGAGCTCTGGCAGCTGATCGTGTTCTGGCGTTATTTGGAGGGTATGCTATATTTTGTATTTTTTTTTATTTTGTGGTGCTTAATCGGTGTTCGGATAGGATAAATGATGAGGATTTTGGTATTTGTCCAATGTCTGGTTCTTTTCATTGCTGTATTATGAGGAAACACATTTGTCTGGTAATCTAAGGCAGTTTTTAATACTCTGTGCTTTAAAATAAAAACTTGAAACATGAACACTTTTAGGGGAGACAATGTATGTACAGAAGGATAAAGGCTATGTTAACCACCTGTATTAGAGAAATAGAACAGAAAAAGCAAATATAGCTTCATAAGTCGCATTGAAGCTGGACTTTCTTCAAGAAGAAATCAGCTGCCTCAAATAAGGGCAAATCTATTTTTATTGCAGCATTTGAAGTTTGAGTATATAGTTTTTTTGCTGTGAATAGATCATGTATACTGTCCATTGCCATTGGCTGCTGTGTTTTCCCGCCTCTTTAGTGGTCAGAGGATTTTGACCTAAATACTCGGGGAAACCATAGAAATGTCAGGGAACTGGAAGAAAGCAACTTGCTTGACACTCTGGTTTAGTGGCAGGTCATGCGTGGTGTTCGTTCTTATCGTGCCCGTCAACATGACTGGAATCTTGGTGTAAGTGTACAAGCCTTTGCAACCACAGTGCTTCATTTTTGCACCCAAAGTTTTGTGCACACTAAGTCAATGAGGCTACCTTGTTCACGTTAGCAGTCATTTTGTGAGTTCTGTCAGAAAATAATCTTCTTTAGCTCTAACACTTTTTGGAATTGCATTCATCTGCTAAGTCTTTTGTCTGTATAGCTCATAATGGGGTACTTAAGTAGAGCAATGAAATTTTTGTATGGTTTGCTCTGGCTACTGACTGCGAGAGAAGGCTGTGGCTAAAGGTACGCCGGATGAATCCGGTGCATTTTCTTCCCTTTTTACGTCGGATAGACCCGGATCATTTTTTTTCCAAGGACATCGGACAAATCTGACAGTGTTTTTCAAAGTCCGGCCATTTGATTCTTGCCCGGCAGTCTGCTCGACTTACTCTCATAGTGGTGCTTTGAATTCGATCAGGATTAGTCATACCTTGGCCTCAAGAACGTTTACTCACTGCCCGGAATGGGCCAATTGGTGTTTGGTGCACATACTCTGAGAGCTCCATGCAATGAACTACTTGACGGCATGACAAACACCATGTTCTCCGGTTGCACAGTTCGCCACATGTCGTTTGGTTAGGGTGTGTGAACTGCAAAATTATTCATGGCTATTTCCATGCAGCATGGTGCACATGTGTGCTTTTCTGTCATGCGCCGAAATCCGCTATGTGAACTGGATGGTTTGTTTACTTACGATGATCCGCTTTCCCTCAGTCGAAGCTGAGTGCGCGTGCGGGATCGGTGCTCCAAATACATGTGTGATGTGTGCCATTGGCTGAGAGGGGCCCATTGGCTCACGCTAAGCTCGGTTCTCTCAATATGTGCAAATTTCCGCCTGAAAGACCAAGCAGCTAGCTAGGTACTTTCCTTGTATTCCCCTCAGAAATGTCAATGCTGGCCTGGAAGTGGTCTGTACTGCTTCCTGCTTTGTGGTTGCTCCTCCACAATGTTCGAGTGTATTGTGGTGGAGTATTTCTTTGAGTCACCTAGGTCAATGCTGTTAATAAATTCCTCATACTATTGCTTTTGCATGGCTATGAGGCATAATATAAATATTTTAAAGATGAATATTATATCTGGTAATAAAAAAGAGCTATCATTATGTTTCTTATATAATACGGATAGGTGCATCTAGGGATATGCGTGCTGTACAGAGCATAGGCGCTCGATCTAGCAAGCATTCTGCTGCGCTTCAGTGCTGGTGATAACTTGCTTAAATTATGAGCAGAGGTAACAAATTACAAGACCAGTGTGAACGCACCAAGCTGCTTGTGCGAGCGATGGTAAAGCTATATGCACGTGCAACCGGGTGTGAAGACATATATCTGAGGTTTTTTGGGAGAGGTGGGCTTGTTTTACTTCATCTGAATGACAGCCGACGATGTAAGAATGGGAAAACTTCTATTTGAGGCTCCTCGAAAGTCACAATATGTGGCATGCAACTTGCAAATGTTTCGCAGAGAAGAGTGTTGCACGCCACAGTAGTGCACTGGCTTGCAGCACCCACTATAACGTTGGACGAGATGTAGCCATGGGCCGGCAGCTACATCTGCCGTACGCTCAGTGAGAATGAACAGTCTGTCATGTGTATCTTTAGACACTTCAGCGAAAGAAAAGCGGAAATTAGAAAAGCGGAGAGTTTAGCTAGGCTTGTGTTGGATACATTGTGCTGCGGGAAGGACGGAAGAAGAAAAACATAGAAAAAATTCTTTTTACACTATATAATATTGTCACGTATCATTTTAGTGTTTGTTCGTTCACGCTCAAGGCTGCAGGAAAGGGTTGTTATCACTTTTGTTCGTGACGCGAGAAGCGACCGGACTAATCTCGACTGTTCACAGCCATGAACAGCTACATCTACGTGTTTCTAGATTACTCTAGATGATCTCGACCTGTTATCTCGAAGTTTCCTTGCCGGCTTTAAATTGAACGACGCCGCGAACAGCGGGCATTCGTAGTTCGACGACCGACGAGCACGTTTGTTGCTTACGCCGCCGCCGAGTGATTCAGTTATTTTGCGGGCGCAAGTCAGCCCAAATAAAGAGCTTCGTTTCCAAGACTGGCTGGTGTCTTCCTGACCACTGGACTGCCGTCACTACAACGTGACATCTTCCCCCCTTCCAAAGAAGCATCGTCTCGATGCTTTAAAATGAAAATTAAACACGGATAATGCTTCGGGAACTTAGAGTCCTTTAGCGTTCCTAATAATGTGTAAGGGCAGCGGTAAAAGCTTCAAGTCTGGCCGTGTCGTCGTCGTCGTCGGTGTTGTAGTTTTTGTCGTCGTATTTGTCGTCGTAGTAGTCGTCGTCGTCGTCGTAGAGATCGTCGTCGTCGTAGGGGTCGTCGTCTTCGTAGGGGTCGTCGTCTTCGTAGGGGTCGTCGTCTTCGTAGGGGTCGTCGTCTTCGTAGGGGTCGTTGTCTTCGTAGGGGTCGTTGTCTTCGTAGGGGTAGTCGTTGTCGCAGGCTTCGTCGTCGTCGTAGGGGGCATGGTCTTCTGTTTTCGTCGATGGAGGATCTTAGTTCTTGCGCTCAGAAGCAACCTCACCTCCAGAGGCTGCTTTATTCAGCTTAACCTTCGGGGGCTGGGGGAGCGTCCACGCACAGCGTAGCCTCGGCTAGGAGATACATAGCGCGGTGACGATGGCGACGGAGAACGCGATAGGCGGCTCGGCGATGAGTATTCTTCCCGACGCAAAAAAATCCTCGATTTCGGCTGGTCGCTGGCCGGGTCGGGGTCGTGGGGCGTCGTAAGGGAACCCTCGGATGCCCATTCTCCTGTATGGGCAGTACCGGAGAATGTGACCGGCTTCTCCACAGTGGAAGCATTGTGGACGGCGCTGGTCGGGTGTTCTCCACTCGACGCATTTCCTCGGCCGTGTACGACGCTCGTAGGACGGGCGAGTTGGGGCGAGAGGGCGGCGCTCCAGAGCAGCTGGCTAAGGGCGATAGGGGCTTGGGTCCCCACGTCGAGGTACAGGACGGCGCACTGCTGCGGCGTAAGTCATGGCTGGAGGCTCCAGAGGCTGCGTAGTAGACTGGAGTCAGGTCTTCCGGCGAATAACTCAAAGGGCTGGCGTCACGACTTGCAGGGGTTGTCCGATACCTGGAAGGCTACCCCGCACCTCCACCAGATGTCACGTTGTAGTGACGGCAGTCCAGTGGTCAGGAAGACACCAGCCAGTCTTGGAAACGAAGCTCTTTATTTGGGCTGACTTTCGCCCGCAAAATAACTGAATCACTCGGCGGCGGCGTAAGCAACAAACGTGTTCGTCGGTCGTCGAACTACGAATGCCCGCTGTTCGCGGCGTCGTTCAATTTAAATCCGGCAAGGAAACTTCGAGATAACAGGTCGAGATCATCTAGAGTAATCTAGAAACACGTAGATGCAGCTGTTCATGGCTGTGAACAATCGAGATTAGTCCGGTCGCTTCTCGCGTCACGAACAAAAGTGATAACAACCCTTTCCTGCAGCCTTGAGCGTGAACGAACAAACACTACAATGATACGTGACAATATATACAGATGCCTCCAGAAATGCAGAAAAGAGGGAAGTGTGCTAGGTATGCGTCCAATGTCTAATAAACAACGGCCGGGGGCAGATCTCTGAATGACATGCTGACGCTAGCGCTTCTGAAGACGACGACGTGAGGGCATTAAGTGAAAAGGACGAAGTTCGCCACCGTCGGACTCGGCACCGGACGTTCTTGGGAGCCTTCCAAACTGCCTTGAGCGTTAGCGCGTCTTAAACCGACGTGACATCTGGCGGAGGTGCGGGGTACATCTTTCATGTACCGGACGCCCCCATCAAGCCGCGATTCCAGCAGAGGTCGACCACCCCCGGTAGACATGCCCGTTCACCAGGGCAGCCGCCGACTACAAGGCCTATCTCCCGAGTTCGGGCTGCTCCCCGACCACAAGTCGACAAGGAGTGCCGGCGTTGCTGCAATGAATCCTCCAGCATCAACTGCGCCAGTCCTTCTCCACCACCAACGGGATCCGCCACGTTTCCATGGCCTACCCCATGAGGACGCCGAGGAGTGGCTCGACCAGTTCGACCGGGTGGCAACATTCAATTCTTGGGACGGGGACTCAAAGATGCGTCATGTCTATTTTGCTCTTGAAGACTCTGCAAGGACATGGTACGTAAACCATGAATCTTGCCTCCAAACATGGGAGACATTCAAAGCAGAATTTCTCCAGGCGTTCACCAGTACGTTTCGCAAGGAGAAGGCCGACCTTCTTCTGCAGAATCGCATCCAACTTCCGAACGAAAGTGTAATGGTGTACGTGGAAGAGGTGACACGCCTCTTCCGTCGCGCAGACCCGAGCATGCCGGAGGAGAAGAAGGTGCGATTGCTGATGAAGGGTGTAAAGGAGCAGCTTTTCGCAGGCCTGGTTCGGAGTCCACCCGCAACAGTAAACGACTTCGTCAAGGAAGCAATGTCCATTCAGAAATCACTCGACATGCGGGCACAACAGTACGAGCGCACTAACGTATCGATGCTCTGCACCCGTACTGAGGGAACATCCATGACCTCAGGAGAATCGCTGCGTGAGGTCATTCGAGCCATTGTAAGGGAAGAGGTAGCGAAGGCTTTGCAGCACACCCCTGCTCAGCCGCAGATTGCGTCATTTGCAGATGTCATTCGCGAGGAGGTCGAACAAGCATTAGGTACGTCGCAGCTTCCGGCAGCCACTCCACCGCCGCCACTAAGATTGAGTTATGCTGCCGCCGCAAGTCGTTTCCTTCCGGCCTCGACCCAACGATATGAAGCACCTACGCCAGCCGCTCCTCAGCTTCCACTCTCCCAGTCGAACATTGTCCAGCGACCTAGGCGTCGCAGGACTGACGTCTGGAGAACCCCGGACCATCGACCGTTGTGCTACCATTGCGGGGCACCTGGGCACATCTGGCGCCGCTGTCCATACAAGGAGATGGGTCTTCGAGGGTTCCCCTTCGGTGCTCCCCGTCCGCTGCCTGGAGAGCGACCAAGGGAGATCGCAGATTACATCTCCCATGCGGACTCCGGCCAGCGTCGCATGTCGCGATCACCATCTCCGCGCCGCTACAGTTCTCCGGGACCCGGCGACCAGGGCTAGTCTAGAAGTCCCCGTAGGGGAAACTAGACGCGGCAGCCTCTGGAGGTGCGGCTGCTCGACGACAAGAACAAGACCCTCCAACGCCGCCAGACACATCGCCAATGCCGTGCAACACACCGTCCTCGACTACCCACGAACGACAGCATGTTAAGACAAGCCGACAACCCGCCGCACTTCTTCGTAACCACGACGCTTCTCTTCGACGCCGCATCCCTTCGACGCACCAAAGCCGCGATCGGACTCCTCGACTGTACCGCAAGACGCCAGCACCGGCCGATTTAGACGTTTCAGTAGACGGCACAGCCGTAACTGCTTTAGTTGACACTGGTGCCGATTATTCTGTGCTCAGTAGACAATTCGCCGCTGTGCTCTAAAAGGTTATGACAGCTTGGGACGGCCCGCAGTTACGTACCGCTGGGGGACATTTGATTACGCCGATAGGAATGTGCACGGCTAGGGTCACGGTACAAGGGCAAACGTTCCCTGCAAAGTTTGTTGTCCTTGCTGATTGCTCTCGTGATGTTCTTTTGGGTATGGACTTCCTAACGGACAACGGAGCCATCATCGACCTGCAGTCCCAGTCCGTCCAGTTTTCTACAGCGGATGCCATTGACACCACAGATGCCCTCCCGTCGGCGCTCCATATTCTTGACGAGCAAGTGACCGTGCCTCCCCGCTCCAGTATCCTGGTGACTGTCGATTCGCATACCATTCGAGACACTGAAGGTATAGTCGAGGGTAAACAACTTTTGCTTCTCGACCGCGGTATTGCAGTACCTCGGGCGGTCGTGTTTCTGGAAGACGGCAAAGTTGATGTACTCCTGACTAATTTCAGCAATGAGCACCAGCACCTTAACAAGGGGACGACTGTCGCTTACATCGATGCCGTCACTTATACCAAGTGCGCACAAAGCCTGACTCGTGTTTCACGACCGGATCCAGAGGACATAGTCGACGTCAAGTACGACATTAACCAGACATTGCCGCAACAACAACAAGGCATGCTGCGTGACCTGCTCAATCGCTACAGACACACATTTGCGTCGTCTCCGCGCGTCGGCAGGACACACCTTGCTAAACATCGGATTATTACGGACGACACGGCGCCACCACTGCGACAGTCACCCTACCGTGTTTCCCCTAGAGAACGCGCCGCCATCAGCACGCAAGTAAAGGGAATGCTTGATAACGACATCATTCGACCGTCTCGGAGCCCCTGGGCCGCACCTGTCGTGCTCGTAAAGAAAAACGACGGAACATTGCGGTTCTGCGTTGATTACCGGTGACTGAATAACATCACTAAAAAGGACGTTTACCCTTTGCCCAGAATCGACGACGCTTTGGATCGTTTATGCAACGCCAAGTATTTCTCCTCCATGGATTTGAAGTCTGGGTACTGGCAAATAGAGGTAGACGAGAGGGACCGCGAGAAGACGGCATTCATCACTCCAGACGGGTTGTATGAGTTCCAGGTCATGCCATTTGGTCTTTGCTCCGCCCCAGCGACCTTTCAGAGGCTTATGGACACAGTACTCGTGGACCTGAAATGGCACACTTGCCTCGTATACCTGGACCGGGGAGTACGAAGTATACCGGGGAGTACGAAGTGTTGCGGTACGAACCCCGAACTCACGCTGTCAGCCTCCCGCGACGAAGGGAGCGATAGACACTGGGGTTGTAAATCATCGTTGAGGCAGCTGAGAAAAAATTAAATCAATACGTTGGAAACGAAGGGCGCGTATGGTCCCGTGGTTATTTGAGACACGGTGGGCTCTTTGCAACCTGAGTAAGACGCTTACGAATTGAAAATAAATCTGGAATTATATGTTTTCGAATCAAGCAAAAAGTGTACAAAAGAAAAATTGTCCATTAATGATCTCCAAGGGGTCAAATTAATCCGGAGCCCTCGAAGACGTAACTCTCTTGTCCTTTCTTCTTTCACTTCCTCCTTTGCCCGATCCCTTACGGCGCGGCTTGGGTGTCCACCGAGGTACGTGAGACAGTTACTGCGCTATTTCCTTTCCTTCTAACCAATGTTTAATTTTCGAAAATTGTCCATTGCTATACCATAAGTAACGGGCCATCGGTCAGACCAGTTCTAAACCTGCAAACCTCTCAAAGCAGACGAAAACCCACTGTGATAGGACCAGATGGGCGCCAGTTGATTCACTCTACACTGTAAGAAATGTGTGTGAAAGGACAAGCAATTTAACGTAAATTTTCTGTTGTTATACAGAGAATATCTCTTTTGCGCCCTTAACAAAAACACGTTCACGGAAAAGAAAGTAATTTTCTGTTTTTGGAGCCGCAACACCCCCATTTCACCTAACGTTGGTGACGTGAGCACCGCCGTTGCACAAAAAGAAGTTTGGTTTGGTTTATGGGGTTTAACGTCCCAAAGCGACTAAGGCTATGAGAGACGCCGTAGTGGAGGGCTCCGGAAATTTCGACCACCTGGGGTTCTTTAACCTGCACTCACATCGCACAGTACACGGGCCTCTAGAATTTCTCCTCCAAAGAAATTCAACCGCCGCGGCCGGGATCGAACCCGCGTCTTTCGGGTAAGCAGCCGAGCACCATAACCACTGAGCCACCGCGGCGGCCCCCCAAAAAAAGTGATCCGAAAAACCTTTGCCGCGTTTCATCAATCACGTTACATATTTTAAGGGTCAAAAAGTTTCTACGCGCATTATTAGCGCGCAGAATGAGAAGCAGTCCTATTTGCTGCGGTCCTGCATTCTTCAATTGACGGCATGGACGTGATGCGCGCTTAGCTAGGGTAATACCGGCGTGCTGTGTCCGTGATTTTCACCGATCAGACCGTTCGCACACAAGCTGAGTGGTGCACATTTTTACCGGCATGAACGATAGGCTTATTGTCGTCTTTTGGGAGTATCGTTGCGGGCTTGTACTGCTATTGAAACGGGCAGTGAAGATAAATCGCCGGGGGACCTTAGAAAATCTTGAGTAGACGGATAGCTTTAGTTGCCACTACAGATCTCAAGACTAGCAGTCTCCCCTGCTAGTTTTGAGCGTCCCAATGCACTTGCAAAGAATCAAGAGCAATCCTGCGTTTGTGTGGAGAGCGAATGCTATTATTTCGAATAGCGTGCCCACCACAGCCGCTTTAGCGCCGATGCGTCACTGCTGCTTTACTGTGTCTCACAAAAGGTGCACAGCGCGCGGAGGAAAGAGGAGCACAAGCGAGAAACACGGAAAAGTGCTATAGTTTGCAGGAATACGATGTGTGCACAAATTCTGCTTTGTCTGCCGATGGGCACACCTGAAAGGACCGAGTGAGTGAGCGCGGGAAATTTTAGGCCAGGGAAGTATGCGATTGGTTAGCGGAGGAGTACGTCAAAGAGCGCGGGATTTTCAAATTCGTTTCTCGTCTAAGAAAGGGTCATAAGTGTACATTGGAGCTTTTTAATTTTATTGGCGTTTATTCATGCAGGTGCAAGAAATTTAGTAATTATGTTTATTTTGTAAGATTTAACACTGATTTTATTTTTGGGCCGAAATAGTGTTGCACGGGTCAACGCAGTCTGAAAAGTTTCTACACGGGCGTTTCAAGTGCTGAACTTGCGCTGCCACAGGGAAGTTTATCAATGGCACTGATGTCATTCGAGTCGACATTCGAAATTTTCGAGCGCCTTCTATACGCGAGCTCAGTCTGGATCCTCCAATGGCAATCGCCATCGCTTCGGCCAGCCCCAGTCCCAATCGGAGTCTCATTCCATGCTAAAATCGAAATTAACGTCAAAAATAAGGTTGAATGAGAAAGAGCCTGCACCTGCGGAGCATCAACAGGCTGAAACCAATCAAAAATAAAAGAATAGGGCCCATGTGGACAAAACTGGAATTTGGTGGAAAAAGCCAATTTGAAAAATAAAAAACGGGCACGGTAACAATAGTGTCCTAAGGGCTAAGCGAGCACAGAGGGTGAAAATAGCCCTGGTGAGCTCTTTTATTGTGAAGAATAATGATAATGTTGCAGTGATGGTGCCAAAAAGGGCAAAAAAATAATATACACATATATATACATATATACATTAAAAAAAACTAATACATAAATGAATAAATACATAAAGAAAGGAAATAAGGAAAAAAAGAAGAAAAAACAAATCAATGTTAAAAAACATAAATAAATAAATAAATACATAAAAAATGAAATAAGGAGAAAAAAAAGTGCTACGAGGAAGCAATGAGGGAGGTGATGTGAACGAAAAAAGAAAGAGAAGAAATAAGATGGATGCTTCCCAGGCTGTGTAGGACGGACAGTGTCATGATCCTGAAAAGAGGCGAAAGAGAAAAAAGAGAGGAAACAGAAAACAGAGGAGGAAATAGACAAAGGAAGCACAACGTGAAAAGATGATGAGGCTAATGAAAAGATTAAATGTGCAGGAGGGCTGATGTGTGGATGCAGAAATGGTTCCAAAGAAAATAAGAAAATAATGATGAAATGATTATCGAAAGAGCGAAACATGCATTGTACTCAATCAGTGGTGGGGCGGACACAGAGTATCCACCTTGTTTGGCCAGAGAGGCCCCACCCACTGAATGAATATTATGAGTGATGGGATGATGGTGTATAATTAGGGAGCAAGGAACTGACTGTGGATACTATGCGTAAAAGTAATGCGCAATGACGAGGATTGTCCAGCCGCTGGCGCCAGTGGGCGGTTGAAGTGTGTCCCGGTTTAGGTGTAGGAAGCTGTGTTGTTATGTGTTGTGTTAGTGGTCAATCTGTAATGTAATGATGGACATCTCCGTTTGGGTGGCCGCACGGACATGCGGGTGTATTTGTAAAGCCGAATCTGTGAAAGTATGCAGGGAATCGTCCGTGGGCTGTGAGTAGTGTAATGAGTGGTTTTGAAGGAGGGAAAGTGTTAGGTAAATTTAGTGTGTCTGGTACCCATGTAAATATTCCCGTTCCCTCGTGGTTATTGCGCCACCACGTGGCCCAGTGGACCCGAGCCACGCGGCGAAATGATGTGCGTATTGTTGCTTTGAAGATGTAAGAAGTCCGTATTCTGGGTGAATTATGTGCGCGGGAGGCAACAATGTCTGCTAGCTCGTTACCCCAGAGGCCGGCGTGTGCAGGGACGTGAAACAGATATTTTTCTGGCTGTGTTAATGGAGTGTAAGAGTTGTTTGATTTCGTGTATTGTGGTGTCTGTAGTGAGGAGTGAAGAAAGAGCGGTGAGGAGTGCAAGTGAATCTGTGTAGATATGTATGGGTGTCGATCCGGGTAAATATTGGGCATGGTGTAGGGCCTCCCTGAAAGCTATAAGCTCCGCACCGTAAGCGGACGTAGGGAGCTCCACCCGGAAACGGCCAACAGATGAAATATGGTGTGATGGAGTGAAGATGACGAATGCGGCGCCTGCAGCCGTGGGTGTGTATGAGCCATCCGTGTAGACGTGGAATCATCGAAGCTGAAAAGATAAAGAGGTCAGGATGCTCGTGTGTAAGAACACCTTCCATTCTCCTCTCAGATAAAGAGCTTGTTTTTCTGAGGAATTGATACTGTTCGCACATGTGATTACTGTTTTCTGGCGTATAAATGTGATGCATCAGGAGAATAAAATCTGTTGGAAGTTAGCGCTCGTGTTGTTCGTCTCTTGTGTCCTCGTCTTTTGCTGCGCTACAGTATATTGGAACTATGTACCAACAAGCCCAAAAAGCCACGCTGCTGCTAGACGTGGAACACTGCAGACGACGCCGCCGCCTCCGGTGATGTGTGTCGTGGTGTGATTTCTGTGCATAACCTTGAAACCAGCGAATCCTTGAAACATAGTGTGCAGTGGCGCGGTGGTGAATTAGTCCATGTGCGCAAGCTGGGAAAATCGAATGTAGCTGTGCTGACTTTCGAGGGACGCAGCGTTCCGCGTTAAGTCCATTATAATGCAGAACTGACTCCCGTCAAGGAGTATAAAAAAACGGTGCCAGCGTGCTACCATTGCGGCACACTGGGGCACCGGGTGGACAACTGTCCCACCCCGGTCAAGGAAAGATGCGGCCTTTGTGGTCAAAACGTGGGGCTTGGTACTGAGGGGATAGCCCCCCACGTCTGCAATCCTATGTGCTTAATCTGCGGGGGCCCGCACCTCACCAGCTCCCGCGAATGCACCGCCAAATTCATCAAGCTGCCGCAGCCAGGGCCCAGGACGCCATCCAAGGGAGCCAATTCCGGCGCTACACGGGGAGGGCGGCAGCAAAACAACCAGAAGACGCCACGACGTGGCGAGATGCCTCCCCCTGGCAAGACAGCAACAGTAAAGCCACCACCCGGAGCAGCGGAGTTCCCAGCTCTCAGCGCTTCACCTGGCGGCGCCGCCTGCAACCAACCCAAGGTAGGCAGCTGGGCGAGGGTCGCCTCCTCTCCTTCCCCTCCTCCCTCCTCCCCCACCAGCACCGCCGAGACGCAGGAACTCAAGCGCGAGCTCGCCCTCTTGCGAGCTCAAAACGAAAAACTAGCCAGCGAGCTTAACTCGCTCAAAGCCAAATTCCCTACTCCGCCCGCGTCGAGCGACGAGGAAGAAAATATCACAGACAGGGAGATTCCTACTAATGTGGAGAGTCGCGCCGCGGCCCTGGAGAGCCGGGTGACCGTAATTGAAACACAATTGGCTGACCTCCCCAAAATTATCCACGATACCATTGCGCGTCAGGTGGAGAGTGTCATCGCACAGGTGACACAAGCCGTAACTCACATTATCCAGAAATGGATAAAAGACAATCCGCGCGTCCTTAAACGCGTAGGGCCCATCAGGGACGCTAACCGCCCCTCCAAATTCAACAGAGTTATTCCCGATGAGTTTGACTTCTCGGAAGACTCCTCCACGTCTGCGCCGGGCACTAGCGGACTGGGGAGTCTTATCAACGTAACCCCACCCTCTGCCTCCGACCATGGCCCCCAACCCTAAGTCGCGAGCAAGAGCAACTCAGCCGCTTACAATAACGCAGTGGAACTGCCGAGGTCTCAAGAACCGCACGAAGCGGACTCATCTCCGCCTCTGTCTTGAGACCTTTGAGTTTCTCGTCGCCGTGGTTGCCCTTCAGGAACCCGGCGCCGGTACCAAACTCACAAACTACACTACATTTCAACACAACCCGCAGACATGTATACTTGTTCACAAGCAGTATACTGCGCAGGAGGTCACGCTCCCCACAACACCGCCTTTCCCTTACACGATGGTGTCCGTGCTACACCTAAAGCGGTCTGACCCACCTGTACACATTCTAAACATTTACTGCCCACCTAAACTTAAGAACGTCACGTTCAATGAAATTTTCACCCAAGCAATGCAGGTGGCGGGAAGGGACCCCCTTCTGATCGTCGGCGACTTCAACGCCCCGAGCAGGCTATGGGGGTACCCCCGGGAGGACAGACGTGGGCGGAAGCTTGCGGAACTTCTTCCCACACTTGGACTTACTTTACACACTGATCCCGCCAACCCAACACGTGTCGGCAATTCGATTCAACGAGATACTTGCCCGGACCTCACATTTACACGCAACATACGCCATGCCGACTGGCTGAATACAGAGGACACTCTGGGTAGTGATCACTGTATAATCAACACCACCATTTACATGCGTCCCCTGAAACGCCCACTAACACAAGCTCGTGTACCGGACTGGACTACTTTCCGCACATCTCTACCTATCGTAGATCTCCTCCAGTCGGGATACGACGCATGGTCCAAATCGCTCACGTCTACACTCACGCAACACGAAAAGCAGATACAGCTCACAGAAACACAAACGGACGTGGACAACCACTTGCTCCACCTTTGGGAGGCCCGCCGCAGCCTCACCAAACGATGGAAGAAACAGAAACATAAGAGACGCCTAAAGAAACGCATCCTCGAACTCACACAACAAGCAGCGGAATATGCTACTCAGCTAGCCGACACTAACTGGGTGGACCGGTGCAACGCGGCTGTGCGCCAGATTCCGCACTCTCATCGATCCAATACAAACACGCACGGAAACCCAACGCCACTTACATAGGGCATTGCACAACTTTACAGGAACGACAACACAGCTAGCGCACACGCTCAGGGATCGATACCTTTGCACCACTAAGAACCCCCGGCAGGCGACGTATTCGTATGCAGGCGAAGAGAACACGGAGCTGGACAAGCCGTTCCAGCTCCACGACCTCCGGGCGGCCCTAAGCAAGATGAAGCGGGGCACTGCACCTGGGCGCGACAAGGTTACGGTCAAGCTTTTGGCCAACCTTCCCGACGCAGCCTACGCCGCGCTCCTCAAATACATCAATAGCATTTGGGACGGAGAGACTCCTCTCCCTCTCGATTGGAAATCGGCTCTCGTGACCTTCATTCCGAAGGCCGGCAAACCTATCGATGTGGAGAACCTTCGCCCCATCTCTCTGACGTCTTGTGTCGGCAAGCTGATGGAGACGATGGTGCGCGACAGACTCTCCGATTATCTCGAAACACAGCACATTTTCGCGGACACCATGTTCGGTTTTCGTCCTCACAAGTCAGCACAGGATATACTTCTGCAGCTCCACCACGACATTTTAGATCCTGTCGAATGTCCCCACAACGACAAGGTGGTCCTGGCCTTGGATCTTAAAGGCGCATTCGACTACGTCAAACATGAAGTAATCCTGGACCACCTCAGTAACACCAACTGTGGCCACAAAACATTCCATTACATAAGTCAATTTCTTACAGACCGTCAAGCCTATATACGCATACAAGATGCGGAACACGGGCCATACACCATCGGCTCGAGGGGAACACCTCAAGGCGCGGTCCTGTCTCCCCTGCTCTTCAATTTGGCAATGCTTCGCCTTCCCTCCAAATTGTCTTCTCTGCCCGGGATACATCACGCTCTTTATGCGGATGGCATTACAATCTGGGCCACGCAAGGCAACCTGGGCCACATGGAGTCTTGCCTGCAAGCAGCGGCGACCCTAGTCGACGACTACGCGGCCTACTGCGGACTCCAGTGCGCCCCAGCTAAATCAGAATTTGTGCACTTACGTCCCTCCCCTCGGGACACAACTCCGCTTCGCATCAGTCTCCCCTCGGGACCGATCCGGGAGGCTAAGGAGATCCGCGTCCTTGGCCTCTTCATACACCACCAGCGCAGAGTCGGCACCACCATAGCCAAACTTCGCACGGTGGGCGACCAGGTGGGCCGAATGGTCCGCCGGGTCTCCAACAAGCGGGGCGGATTACGAAGCAAGGATGCACTGCGGCTTGCCCATGCTTTCGTAACGAGTAGAATCCTCTACTCAACTCCCTACTTGCACCTGCGCAAACACGATGATGACCAACTGGAGGTCATCCTGCGGAAAGTCATAAAGCGGGCTCTCGATCTTCCGGTCACCACGTCCAACCAGAGGCTTCTGGCCTTGGGCGTGGTGAACACATTTCGGGAGCTTCGAGAGGCCCACTTAGTCAACCAATACACGCGTCTTGCACAGACCACGTCCGGTCGCCGCCTCTTGGACCGGCTACACATCAAACACGACTACCACATTGAGGAAAGGGAGAGAGTGCCAGAACCCTGGAGACGCGCCCTCCGGGTCCGACCCCTTCCCCGCAACATGTCCAAAGAAGACCATAGCGGTCGTCGCCAGGCGCGCGCGGAAGCGTTGGCGCGATACTATGGTAACCAAGAACATGTGTATTACGTAGACGTTGCCGGCCCACACCACGGGGGGTGGTACACGGCCGCAGTCGTACACAACACAAACACAGTTAACGGGCTCACTTTCAAAGCCTACAGCGCAACACACGCGGAGGAGATTGCCATTGCTCTGGCTCTCACGAATCCCAAGTCAAAACACATCATCACCGACTCGCGAGGGGCCTGTCGGAACTACGAGTTGGGCTGGGCTCCCCCGCTTGCCTGGCGCATACTGGAATATAGCTGTCGATCTGAAGATCCAACTCCACGCAACCTGATTTAGGCCCCCGGTCACCAGGGACTCCAGGGAAACGAACAGGCCGATCAGGCCGCCCGCGCAATCTCTCCCCGGGCTATCTCCCTGTCCTTGGAAGGGTACTCCCAATCAGACAATCTGGCCATTACATTCAAACAAATCACCGATTACTACAAGGAGGAGCACCGGCGCTACCCGGCGCCTTGTAAGGGTCTGGATCGCGCTGACGAGCGCCTCCTCATCAAAATTCTCACTAATACTGTACTGTGCCCGGCGGTGCTTAAACATTTCAATACATCGTTTGATGGCACGTGCCAGTTCTGTGGGGAGGTGTCTGACACCTTCCACATGGTTTGGGCGTGTCAATCTAACCCATCTATCCCCCCCAACCCCAACCCCACCAGAGAGGACTGGGAGGCGGCCCTGCTCGGCTGTCAAGACCTGAAGAGCCAAAAGGCCTTGGTTCAACGGACGCGGGCGGCGTTGCTTGCCAATGGGGCCCCGGAATAGGGGCTCCACCTAGTACTGTGAGGGGAAAGGGCCAATAGGGTCCTACCCCAATCACCTTTCTGTAAAAATTTAATTGCTTATAAATGTTTTTCACCACCACCACCTCCGCCGCCGCCACGTCCAAACGGACGTACCCAAACGAAAGCACCTCCGACGGATGCTGGAGCGCATCATCAAACGGCCACGCCACATCGAACGCACTGAAGAAATTTTGTCCGAATGTTGTATCTAATCGTAGCACGAAGAGCCTAAACTCCGCGTTCAACCTGTCGAGGTCGAACTGGAGCGAGGCCACGTGCAATAGAATCTGCAGAGCTCTAGTGCTAGTGGTGGAGTAGGCACCCGCCAACGCTATTAGCGGGGCCCGCAGCGCAGACACCAGCCGGGCTCGAAGACCCGAGTGGGGACACTCAGTCCACCAAACGGGGAAAGCATAGGAGAGGAATGGCAAAACAACCTGCTGGTAGAGTTCTGTGAGCTGGGCCGGTGCCGGTGCGCCACTAAACCGCAGGAAGGTCCCGAGGCGCGCGGCAAGCAGTTCGGCACGCTCCCTGAGGTGGTCGCCGTGTGCCAAAAACAAGAGGGTGCGGTCGAAGAAGACGCCCAGTATCCTGACGGCAGGCCTGAATTTCAGAACCGTGCCGCCAAGACGAACGGTGGGAGGAGTGCGCCCCATGCTTCCCCTGGGAGGGGAGACAAGGAGGCAAACCGTCTTCTCCGCACTAATGGCAACCCTCGCCGCTCGCGCCCACGTCGCCACCCGGCCGAGTGCATCCTCCGCCAAGTCCTGTAGGACCCTCCTGGACGGACCAGGCACAAGGACGACAACGTCGTCCGCGTACGCCTGTAGCGACACACCCTCTGGCATCGGCTGCTCGAGTAATCCACGCACCACGATGTTCCTAAGCAGGGGCGACAGCGGAGAACCCTGTGGACTGCCCAGGGTGGGACGCGCAACGGCGTCGCCCGCTCTGCAGCGGTACACCACCTCGCGATCGGATAGGAAAGACCGCAGCAGCGCACAGAGATTTCTCGGGCATCCCCAACGGCCTAGTGAAGCCAGGACCAGGGGGTGCCAAACGCTGTCGAAAGCCCCACGAAAATCGATTGAAACGAGCAGTGCGTGGAGGCCGTCTGCCCTGTACCCTCTAATTTTGGTGACCAGAGCGTGAAGTGCATTCACCGCTCCTCGCTGTTTAGTAAATCCGAGTTGGTTGGTGTGAAGCAGGTTCTCTCGTGCAAGGAAGTGATATAATCGACCGTAGAGCAAGCGCTCCAGCACTTTGCCCAGCGTCGAGTTCATGACGATGGGACGGTATGAGTGAGGCAAATCGGGTGGTCTACCGGGCTTGGGGAGAAAGACTATTCTCCCCCGTCGCCAGACCGTTGGAAAATGACCAAATTTAAGTGGCTCATTAAATATGATTCTAATGAAGTGAGGATGCGTGTCCCAGAGAGCCCAAACAACCCTGACCATTAATCCGTCTAGCCCCGACGCCGCGCCCTGGCGCAACCGGCCCACGGCCTGAGTTATCTCACCAACGGAGAACGGCGGGTCATCGGGCCCCCCAAGTCAGATGCCGACGCAGCCGCCCGTATGTGTGTGTGATCGTTGTCATCTTGTGATGTGTCGTCTGTTGCTGTTTGTGTGTCAAGTATTAGTTGGGCTCTTTCGTTTGTTGATGATGGTAGTTCACCGTCGGGCCTACGAATGGGGGGCAGCACGACTGGTGAACGTAGTTTGGAAAAGGCAGATTGAAATGATCGACCGTATATTGTGGATCTTACTGATTGTCCTGCTATGTTTCAAATGTTTGCGTCGCGGGCGGCTGCAATGTTGTTTCGATATGTTCTTAGTGGGTTGTAGTATTGTGTGGAGAAATACTTTCGGAGTGTGGGATCTGTAGTGCGTTGGTATCGGCGACGCATTGCCCTCACTATAGAGCGCTTGGTAGTCTACTCTGGCGTCCACCATTCTGTTGTGTCAGATGATGTACGTGGAGCTGGACGTGTAGAGGAGTGTTTATGTCTGAGGCGCTCGTATATCATGTAGAATTTGGTTACGACGTGTTCTAATGAGGATGACGAAGCGAGGTCCGCACCGACCACTGCTGTGAAAAATGATGAAGAAGCTAGCGGATTTAGAACTCGTGATGTACCGCGGTGCGTGAGGCGCCTCTCCTGGCTAGACGAAGCCGCGGAACCGAAGTGAACAATGATGTATTTGTGTTCCGAAAATGTAAATGTATCGGACACCTCCCACAGGGTCACCACCAACGCCAAAGGCGGCGACACCAGTGTGACGTCTATCCAGCTGCTCGTGTATGGCGTGGTGTATGTCGGAGGGTACGCAGAGTCATTCAAAATTATGAGGCCGGAAGCCATAGCGAAGCGCTGGAGCTCCCCCCCCCTCCCCCCCGCGCGTCGCACAGCTCCGGCCCCCAAGCGGCGTGCTTGGCATGAAAGTCTCCCGCCACCACCGCGGGGATCCCCTCCTTTAGTATAAGTGCGTGTCTAATGTCGTCTAAAGTGGGGTTCATGGGAAAGTGTGGCGGCGCGTATGCGGTGACAAGAAAAAATGAAGCAGTGGCCGACGTGCAGACCAACGCAACAACGCGTGAGGTAACCAAGATCGGAAAAAGATCAAAAACTGGATGACGAGCAATGATGGCGCATCGTGGTTTCGAGGTGGCGTGATAAATGTACCATTCTGGAGGTATCCCCTGCACTCTGTCCTGCCTTGTGTATGGATCTGTAACGAGTGCGAACGTGTGGTTGTTTTTACTGCGAGTGTCCACTAATGCCGGGGTCGCGTTCCTACTGTGATCGAGGTTTGCTTGTATAAATGAAAATTTAGGAGTAGTGGCCATGTCTGTGTAGGGAAGCCGATCGTGCGAGTGATGACAAGATTTCTGTAGTGGGGCGAGTATTGGAAGCGACCCCTGTGAGCAGTAACGTGTGAAAAAGTGTGTTGTGGTTTGGGCCAGGAGAGGTGAGTGCAGGGGATAACCGATCCAGCGAGAGGCGAATTATGTGGGATGTATGAGGTATGGGTGGTGCGTGTGATTTGTGTGGCATGTGCAGCACGTGTTGTGTGTGTGTTGTTTGTGTGACACATGTGACACATGAAACGCATGAAACGCATGTGACGTGTGCGGCGTATTGGGGGAGCCGGGTTGGAAAGAATAAAGAGTCGGTAGGGTTAGTTTGGAAAAGAAAATGAAGGAAAGAATAGACTTGATCGGGTGACAGGTGATGATTGAATTTAGCGAAAAAAATGGCTGAGGCTTAGCTAAGGTTAAGCCTAGTCAGATGCGAAGCATATTAGTGGCTAGGCTTGGTAATACATGGCTTTCCTTGGTTGAATACTTGGTCAATTTAATGCAACCACTAGAAGTCTTCGTCGTGGGGCAAGACAACGGCATGACTACAGCGGAACGCCGACAAACCCCGAGACGCGCGTTGGGTGAACGCCTGGATTGCCACGGAAGCCGCGTCTGCCTTCCCGGTGGAGCGAGCGTTTCACCTATACCGAGTGTGAACGCGCGTTCGAAGTGCGCGGGAATGGCGCTCGAGGACATTCCGGCGTCTGTGCGATGGCATCGTTCTCCCTCTCCCAGCGCGTGACGGCGATCTGTCGTGACGTCATGTGTCACGTGGTATGGCACGTGGTGTGACGTCACTGTACCACGTGGTCTGCACGGCGTGCAACCACAGGGACGGCGCGAGGTGGACCCCGTCTTCCTCTGTCGTGACGTCATGTGTCACGTGGTATGTCACGTGGTGTGACGTCACTGTACCACGTGGTCTGCACGGCGTGCAACCACAGCGACGGCGCGAGGTGGACCCCCGCCTTCCTCTGTCGTGAGGTCATGTGTCACGTGGTATGTCACGTGGTGTGGCGTCACTGTACCACGTGGTGTGCACGGCGCGTAATCACGGCGAAGGACTGTAGTGTACCTCTAGTAATATGCTTCGCATAAAAGAAAGAAGAGGTCGAATCATGGAAGAGAGGGTAAGGAGGAAGGTGTGTAGCGGGACTGCGCCATGCCGACGTCAGAAAACGAGGCACGGCACAGTACAGAAAAGTAACAGTCAGAAGCGAAAGTCCGGCTCCCCCCAGGAGCGCCCAAAAGGTGACGCTCGCCTGTGCGTTCAGATTCCTCGTTCCGGTCTGTTTGTGCGAACCGAAGCTCCTCATTGTAGCCGTTACGGTGATGTGGCGCCATCTAAGTTGTTCTCCAGAGACTACAGTTTCGGTTTCTGCGTAGAGAGCAATTTTCCCACGACGCGCGAATTTTTGAAACGCGCTTGAAGCGGAGGGTACGGCGCGGACGCTCCGTGGACGGCGTCGGGCGCGCAGACGGCGCGCGCTCGGAAAAACCTTGCTGCGCGCAATTCTACTGCGTTGACTGCAATTATTATCAATGCTAGGAGTTTGGTTTGGTTTGGTTTTGTGGGGTTTAACGTCCCAAAGCGACTAAGGCTATGAGAGACGCCGTAGTGAAGGGCTCCGGAAATTTCGACCACCTGGGGTTCTTTAACGTGCACTGACATCGCACAGTACACGGGCCTCAAGAATTTCTCCTCCAAAGAAATTCTAGCCGCCGCGGCCGGGATCGAACCCGCGTCTTTTGGGTCAGCAGCCGAGCACCATAGCCACTTAGCCACCGCGGCGGCTTTCAATGCTAGGAGTAGTAGAGTCTCTGGTGACGATGTTGCACTGTCGGATTTTGGTTCAGACGCTGTAACTGCGCAAACCGATCCCGGAACGTTGGCCTGATAGTTTCGCTTTCTTTTTCCTGTCCGCTTGTGCGGGCGCATCTGGTTTGTTGTTCAGACGGTTAGTTCCATTTTCGGCCTAGTTCGTAATTTCCCCGCCAGTCGTGCATTTTTGAAGTGCCCTTGGAGCATAGGCTTATTGCGACATAATACGCGGTGAGGATGGCGTCGCGTCGAGGTCGGGCGCTTCGCGCGCTCGGAAGAGTCCCGCTGCACGTGATTCTCCAGCCTCTGCAGCTGATTTTCAAGATCCTCCGAGCAGCAGTGACTCGGATGAAGATGTTGTAACGTCGAATTTCGATTCTGCAGCTACATCGCAGCTATACTTATCGCATACTATATATCGCAATATCACACCTATACTTGTTGTGTTTTATATATTTTTTTAATTTTTGACGTAAATTAAATAAGTTTTGATTTGTATTTTTTAAACCACGCTTACCAAGCTTTCGTTTGGCGCACAAGATTACACTTCCAATTTTTTTTTGTTGGACTGTAAAAATCATATAAAGGGCACTCTCAAACGAGCCTTTTCAAGAGGCATCAAGAAAAAAATTCTAGCTCAAAAACTATTCAAGTTATAATTTTCAAACTTTAATGCCATGTTTTAGAAAGAATTTGAATTGTTTTGTATATTCTAGAATATTTTTAGTACAAGTGTTTGGAAAGTTATTGCCATATAAACACAAAACTTTTCTTCTTTTTTACTTTTTGTTGTGTTTACTGATTTTTTTTCACAGCATTTCAAGCAGAATATGTGTTAAAATAAATTTCATTATAAAGCGCATTCTATCTGAATTATTGTTATGCATTTTATTTAATCTTATCTATCACACTTTTTCTAAAAAAAAATTTTGTCTGATACATGTAAAAAATGGTCGTTTTTCCCGTGGTAAGGAAAGAGTTAAGCGGCGCCATCGCTTCGGCCAGCCCGTGGAAGAGGTCAAGGGAGGAGTAACTTTATGAAAAATGGTCAAATTACACAGATTAAAATACAAATTAAAAAGGAGGGGGGGGGGTGGAATCCTAGGCTAGGAGGCGCAAGCCACCGCCCGATACGAAGGGTTAAGCCCCTACCATCCATCCATCCGCCCGCCCACAACCTTGCCGCGTGCGTCTCCTTGGGCTCTGTGGCTGTTGAATAAGATATCTGCTGCTTGCGTTTTTCTGGTGCTTCTTTAGCAAATATTTCGTGTACTCGCTAAATGGGCGCCTCGAGATAACAGTACACCATTCAGCGTTCACTACGCGAGCTCGAACTTTCCGCAGCCCTGCGCCGATCACGACGACTGCGCACCTTAGTACCTCGTACTATGCTACTGAAAACATAGCCATTTACAAACAGTTTGCTCACTTGCTTGAGATAATACGCAAGCTGCGATCTACTTATGTTAAATAATCCCGTCTGACCTAGTAGTGTGACATTTGAGGAGGCTGGCAGGTGCAAGGTTAATCCCTACCGGTCAGCCGGATTAACTGCAGTACTAGTACAGTCTCTCGACACCACTCTATGGAGGGCCTGTTCTGCTCTTGAGAGGCTTTTACACTTTGTTCTGGTGCTATATTTGACTAAAATGTTGCAATGTTTAAGTATTGTAGACAATCTAGCACGTGTACATGCCCCTTCTGATTTTTGGGCCTTTAGATGTGGTTGGCACTTATTTGTGTACAATCCAAAGCATTTCACCGCGCATTGTTGGGAAAAATAAGAGTATGAACAAGCACAAAAATGACTTACTTATGCTTATGCTCTGCTGCATGCTAATTTGAAGTTGAAGCTTTGACATGGTGCTACTTTAGTAGAGAATTCTTATGCGCATTTAACTCCCTCTTATGCCAGGAATCTGCCAGTGATGACGACATCGACATGCCATGTTCTTCTTTCATCATTGCAAAAGGTATAATTCCCTGTGGTACCGCAGTCGAGCGAGCATTCCTGATTTAATACTTGTTTTGTGCAGGAGGCAGCTTCCTTATTGCAAAGAGCTTCACCATATGCATCGACACCCTGCAAGTGATCCACGCAGCCAACCCATGCCAGGCTTCAATGTCATGTTTTGGTGTACTTTGCTTGCAATGTTGTGTACCCCAAGGAAACAAGCCTCTGCTTGGAGTTCACACAGCGGTAAGTACTGATCTCAGTTGTTAACTGAGTTGTGATAACCTTTCGTATTTAGGTTTCGGCACTTCTCACATACGCGGTGATGATCAAAGTTATAGGTATATACCACTTTATCAGAAGACGTTTTTATGAAAATGCCAACAAAATGCAAAATCAATTTTTAAAAAGTAAGAAAATGTTTGCTGAACTAATCAGCTATGGAATGAAATTTTTCTGCTGCTGCTGCTGCTCGGTTAATGCAGCTGGTAAAATAGCGCTCTGAAAAAATCTGTAGAAAGGAAAGACAGATAAAACTATTTTTTGTGGAGTTGAGCTTCAACCACTTCTTCACAGATTATGGCTGTACTACATGCATTGCATGGCGCCCAGTCACTAATATGAAAGGGTTGAAAAGGGTACATGGTACTATATTGTTTCTGAGATTATGTAGCAGTGTGTGGCTATTTTGGTGGAAGTCATGCACGTTGCTTGCTCATAGGGGTCATAGATATTGGCACGTATCATTGTAGTGTTTGTTCGTTCCCGCTCAAGGCTGCAGGAAAGGGTCGTTATCACTTTTGTTCGTGACGCGAGAAGCGACCAGACTAATCTCGATTGATCGCAGCCATGAAAGGCTGCATCTAGGTTTTTCCAGATTACTGTAGATGATCTTGACCTGTTATCTCGAAGTTTCCTTGACGGCTTTAAATCAGCGATGCCGCGAGCGGTGGTCATTCGTAGATCGACGATTGACGAGCACGCTTGTTGCTTACGCCGCCACTGAGTGATTCAGTTCTTTTGCGGGCGCAAGTCAGCCCAAATAAAGAGCTTCGTTTGAAAGTATTTCTGGTGTCTTCCTGACCGCTGGACTGCCGTCACTACAACGTGACATCTGGTGGAGGTGCTGGGTAGCCTCCCATGTTCCGGACACCCCCTACAAGTCGTGACGCCAGCCCTTTGAGTCATCTACCGCAGGACCTGAGTCCAGTCCACCGCGCAAGCCGACGCCTGCAAGGGGACGAACCTGAGTTCGGGATTCTGCGGGACCCTACCCGGAAGCGAAAGCCAGCAGCAACGTCTACCATGAGCTTGCCCCAGACGATGACTCCAATAATTCTTCAGCAGCCCCGGGTGCCACCAACCTTCGACGCTTCGCCTGGCGCCGACCCCGAAGAATGGCTGGAGCAGTTCGACCGTGTGGCTATCTTCAACAACTGGGACGATGCCACGAAACTTAGGTACGTGTTCTTCGCCTTGGAGGGACCAGCAAAAGTCTGGTTTGAGAATGAGGAAGCTAACCTCACGAACTGGAAAAACCTCGATGCAGCCTTTCATGGCTGCGATCAATCGAGATTAGTCTGGTCGCTTCTCGCGTCACGAACAAAAGTGATAACGACCCTTTCCTGCAGCCTTGAGCGGGAACGAACAAACACTACAATGATACGTGGCAATATTTGCCCAGAGGAGCACAACACCTGGGGGAGAGGGTTTACTGAACAGTGGATTTGTGCATGCAATGCCAGTAACCTTTTTGTGGCCATGTAACTATCCATTGTTTATGGATAGATTTGAATGTGTCGCCATGCAGATTTGATGGATTTGACATCGTAGATGGTACTTCGCAGAAATTGTCAACATTCTTTCGCTAATAGTAAGTATGAGGACCTGTGCTCATGTAACTGTGCAATGAACTTTGTGATGGTTTGATCGCACTTACACTACGGCTGCTGGAGCTTCTTTGATCTTGAGCTCTGGCAGCTGATCGTGTTCTGGCGTTATTTGGAGGGTATTCTATATTTTGTATTTTTTTTTTTTGTGGTGCTTAATCGGTGTTCGGATAGGATAAATGATGAGGATTTTGGTATTTGTCCAATGTCTGGTTCTTTGCATTGCTGTATTATGAGGAAACACATTTGTCTGGTAATCTAAGGCAGTTTTTAATACTCTGTGCTTTAAAATAAAAACTTGAAATATGAACACTTTTAGGGGAGACAATGTATGTACAGAAGGATAAAGGCTATGTTAACCACCTGTATTAGAGAAATAGAACAGAAAAAGCAAATATAGCTTCATAAGTCGCATTGAAGCTGGACTTTCTTCAAGAAGAAATCAGCTGCCTCAAATAAGGGCAAATCTATTTTTATTGCAGCATTTGAAGTTTCAGTATATAGTTTTTTTGCTGTGAATAGATCATGTATACTGTCCATTGCCATTGGCTGCTGTGTTTTCCCGCCTCTTTAGTGGTCAGAGGATTTTGACCTAAATAGTCGGGGAAACCATAGAAAAGTCAGGGAACTGGAAGAAAGCAACTTGCTTGACACTCTGGTTTAGTGGCAGGTCATGCGTGGTGTTCGTTCTTATCGTGCCCGTCAACATGACTGGAATCTTGGTGTAAGTGTACAAGCCTTTGCAACCACAGTGCTTCATTTTTGCACCCAAAGTTTTGTGCACACTAAGTCAATGAGGCTGCTACCTTGTTCACGTTAGCAGTCATTTTGTGAGTTCTGTCAAAAAATAATCTTCTTTAGCTCTAACACTTTTTGGAATTGCATTCATCTGCTAAGTCTTTTGTCTGTATAGCTCATAATGGGGTACTTAAGTAGAGCAATGAAATTTTTGTATGGTTTGCTCTGGCTACTGACTGCGAGAGAAGGCTGTGGCTAAAGGTACGCCGGATGAATCCGGTGCATTTTCTTCCCTTTGTACGTCGGATAGACCCGGATCATTTTTTTTCCAAGGACATCGGACAAATCTGACAGTGTTTTTCAAAGTCCGGCCATTTGATTCTTGCCCGGCAGTCTGCTCGACTTACTCTCATAGTGGTGCTTTGAATTCGATCAGGATTAGTCATACCTTGGCCTCAAGAACGTTTACTCACTGCCCGCAATGGGCCAATTGGTGTTTGGTGCACATACTCTGAGAGCTCCATGCAATGAACTACTTGATGGCATGACAAACACCATGTTCTCCGGTTGCACAGTTCGCCACATGTCGTTTGGTTAGGGTGTGTGAACTGCAAAATTATTCATGGCTATTTCCATGCAGCATGGTGCACATGTGTGCTTTTCTGTCATGCGCCGAAATCCGCTATGTGAACTGGATGGTTTGTTTACTTACGATGATCCGCTTTCCCTCAGTCGAAGCTGAGTGCGCGTGCGGGATCGGTGCTCCAAATACAAGTGTGATGTGTGCCATTGGCTGAGAGGGGCCCATTGGCTCACGCTAAGCTCGGTTCTCTCAATATGTGCAAATTTCCGCCTGAAAGACCAAGCAGCTAGCTAGGTACTTTCCTTGTATTCCCCTCAGAAATGTCAATGCTGGCCTGGAAGTGGTCTGTACATGCTTCCTGCTTTGTGGTTGCTCCTCCACAATGTTCGAGTGTATTGTGGTGGAGTATTTCTTTGAGTCACCTAGGTCAATGCTGTTAATAAATTCCTCATACTATTGCTTTTGCATGGCTATGAGGCATAATATAAATATTTTAAAGATGAATATTATATCTGGTGATAAAAAAGAGCTATCATTATGTTTCTTATATAATACGGATAGGTGCATCTATGGATATGCGTGCTGTACAGAGCATAGGCGCTCGATCTAGCAAGCATTCTGCTGCGCTTCAGTGCTGGTGATAACTTGCTTAAATTATGAGCAGAGGTAACAAATTACAAGACCAGTGTGAAAGCACCAAGCTGCTTGTGCGAGCGATGGTAAAGCTATATGCACGTGCAACCGGGTGTGAAGACATATATCTGAGGTTTTTTGGGAGAGGTGGGCTTGTTTTACTTCATCTGAATGACAGCCGACGATGTAAGAATGGGAAAACCTCTATTTGAGGCTCCTCGAAAGTCACAATATGTGGCATGCAACTTGCAAATGTTTCGCAGAGAAGAGTGTTGCACGCCGCAGTAGTGCACTGGCTTGCAGCACCCACTATAACGTTGGACGAGATGTAGCCATGGGCCGGCAGCTACATCTGCCGTACGCTCAGTGAGAATGAACAGTCTGTCATGTGTATCTTTAGACACTTCAGCGAAAGAAAAGCGGAAATTAGAAAAGCGGAGAGTTTAGCTAGGCTTGTGTTGGATACATTGTGCTGCGGGAAGGACGGAAGAAGAAAAACATAGAAAAAATTCTTTTTACACTATATAATATTGTCACGTATCATTTTAGTGTTTGTTCGTTCACGCTCAAGGCTGCAGGAAAGGGTTGTTATCACTTTTGTTCGTGACGCGAGAAGCGACCGGACTAATCTCGATTGTTCACAGCCATGAACAGCTGCATCTACGTGTTTCTAGATTACTCTAGATGATCTCGACCTGTTATCTCGAAGTTTCCTTGCCGGCTTTAAATTGAACGACGCCGCGAACAGCGGGCATTCGTAGTTCGACGACCGACGAGCACGTTTGTTGCTTACGCCGCCGCCGAGTGATTCAGTTATTTTGCGGGCGCAAGTCAGCCCAAATAAAGAGCTTCGTTTCCAAGACTGGCTGGTGTCTTCCTGACCACTGGACTGCCGTCACTACAACGTGACATCTTCCCCCCTTCCAAACAAGCATCGTCTCGATGCTTTAAAATGAAAATTAAACACGGATAATGCTTCGGGAACTTAGAGTCCTTTAGCGTTCCTAATAATGTGTAAGGGCAGCGGTAAAAGCTTCAAGTCTGGCCGTGTCGTCGTCGTCGTCGGTGTTGTAGTTTTTGTCGTCGTATTTGTCGTCGTAGTAGTCGTCGTCGTCGTCGTAGAGATCGTCGTCGTCGTAGGGGTCGTCGTCTTCGTAGGGGTCGTCGTCTTCGTAGGGGTCGTTGTCTTCGTAGGGGTCGTTGTCTTCGTAGGGGTAGTCGTTGTCGCAGGCTTCGTCGTCGTCGTAGGGGGCATGGTCTTCTGTTTTCGTCGATGGAGGATCTTAGTTCTTGCGCTCAGAAGCAACCTCACCTCCAGAGGCTGCTTTATTCAGCTTAACCTTCGGGGGCTGGGGGAGCGTCCACGCACAGCGTAGCCTCGGCTAGGAGATACATAGCGCGGTGACGATGGCGACGGAGAACGCGATAGGCGGCTCGGCGATGAGTATTCTTCCCGACGCAAAAAAATCCTCGATTTCGGCTGGTCGCTGGCCGGGTCGGGGTCGTGGGGCGTCGTAAGGGAACCCTCGGATGCCCATTCTCCTGTATGGGCAGTACCGGAGAATGTGACCGGCTTCTCCACAGTGGAAGCATTGTGGACGGCGCTGGTCGGGTGTTCTCCACTCGACGCATTTCCTCGGCCGTGTACGACGCTCGTAGGACGGGCGAGTTGGGGCGAGAGGGCGGCGCTCCAGCGCAGCTGGCTAAGGGCGATAGGGGCTTGGGTCCCCACGTCGAGGTACAGGACGGCGCACTGCTGCGGCGTAAGTCATGGCTGGAGGCTCCAGAGGCTGCGTAGTAGACTGGAGTCAGGTCTTCCGGCGAATAACTCAAAGGGCTGGCGTCACGACTTGCAGGGGTTGTCCGATACCTGGAAGGCTACCCCGCACCTCCACCAGATGTCACGTTGTAGTGACGGCAGTCCAGTGGTCAGGAAGACACCAGCCAGTCTTGGAAACGAAGCTCTTTATTTGGGCTGACTTTCGCCCGCAAAATAACTGAATCACTCGGCGGCGGCGTAAGCAACAAACGTGTTCGTCGGTCGTCGAACTACGAATGCCCGCTGTTCGCGGCGTCGTTCAATTTAAAGCCGGCAAGGAAACATCGAGATAACAGGTCGAGATCATCTAGAGTAATCTAGAAACACGTAGATGCAGCTGTTCATGGCTGTGAACAATCGAGATTAGTCCGGTCGCTTCTCGCGTCACGAACAAAAGTGATAACAACCCTTTCCTGCAGCCTTGAGCGTGAACGAACAAACACTACAATGATACGTGACAATATATACAGATGCCTCCAGAAATGCAGAAAAGAGGGAAGTGTGCTAGGTATGCGTCCAATGTCTAATAAACAACGGCCGGGGGCAGATCTCTGAATGACATGCTGACGCTAGCGCTACTGAAGACGACGACGTGAGGGCATTAAGTGAAAAGGACGAAGTTCGCCACCGTCGGACTCGGCACCGGACGTTCTTGGGAGCCTTCCAAACTGCCTTGAGCGTTAGCGCGTCTTAAACCGACGTGACATCTGGCGGAGGTGCGGGGTACATCTTTCATGTACCGGACGCCCCCATCAAGCCGCGATTCCAGCAGAGGTCGACCACCCCCGGTAGACATGCCCGTTCACCAGGGCAGCCGCCGACTACAAGGCCTATCTCCCGAGTTCGGGCTGCTCCCCGACCACAAGTCGACAAGGAGTGCCGGCGCTGCTGCAATGAATCCTCCAGCATCAACTGCGCCAGTCCTTCTCCACCACCAACGGGATCCGCCGCGTTTCCATGGCCTACCCCATGAGGACGCCGAGGAGTGGCTCGACCAGTTCGACCGGGTGGCAACATTCAATTCTTGGGACGGGGACTCAAAGATGCGTCATGTCTATTTTGCTCTGGAAGACTCTGCAAGGACATGGTACGTAAACCATGAATCTTGCCTCCAAACATGGGAGACATTCAAAGCAGAATTTCTCCAGGCGTTCACCAGTACGTTTCGCAAGGAGAAGGCCGACCTTCTTCTGCAGAATCGCATCCAACTTCCGAACGAAAGTGTAATGGCGTACGTGGAAGAGATGACACGCCTCTTCCGTCGCGCAGACCCGAGCATGCCGGAGGAGAAGAAGGTGCGATTGCTGATGAAGGGTGTAAAGGAGCAGCTTTTTGCAGGCCTGGTTCGGAGTCCACCCGCAACAGTAAACGACTTCGTCAAGGAAGCAATGTCCATTCAGAAATCACTCGACATGCGGGCACGACAGTACGAGCGCACTAACGTATCGATGCTCTGCACCCGTACTGAGGGAACATCCATGACCTCAGGAGAATCGCTGCGTGAGGTCATTCGAGCCATTGTAAGGGAAAAGGTGGCGAAGGCTTTGCAGCACACCCCTGCTCAGCCGCAGATTGCGTCATTTGCAGATGTCATTCGCGAGGAGGTCGAACAAGCATTAGGTACGTCGCAGCTTCCGGCAGCCACTCCACCGCCGCCACTAACATTGAGTTATGCTGCCGCCGCAAGTCGTTTCCTTCCGGCCTCGACCCAACGATATGAAGCACCTACGCCAGCCGCTCCTCAGCTTCCACTCTCCCAGTCGAACATTGTCCAGCGACCTAGGCGTCGCAGAACTGACGTCTGGAGAACCCCGGACCATCGACCGTTGTGCTACCATTGCGGGGCACCTGGGCACATCTGGCGCCGCTGTCCATACAAGGAGATGGGTCTTCGAGGGTTCCCCTTCGGTGCTCCCCGTCCGCTGCCTGGAGAGCGACCAAGGGAGATCGCAGATTACATCTCCCATGCGGACTCCGGCCAGCGTCGCATGTCGCGATCACCATCTCCGCGCCGCTACAGTTCTCCGGGACCCGGCGACCAGGGCTAGTCTAGAAGTCCCCGTAGGGGAAACTAGACGCGGCAGCCTCTGGAGGTGCCGCTGCTCGACGACAAGAACAAGACCCTCCAACGCCGCCAGACACATCGCCAATGCCGTGCAACACACCGTCCTCGACGACCCACGAACGACAGCATGTTAAGACAAGCCGACAACCCGCCGCACTTCTTCGTAACCACGACGCTTCTCTTCGACGCCGCATCCCTTCGACGCACCAAAGCCGCGATCGGACTCCTCGACTGTACCGCAAGACGCCAGCACCGGCCGATTTAGACGTTTCAGTAGACGGCACAGCCGTAACTGCTTTAGTTGACACTGGTGCCGATTATTCTGTGCTCAGTAGACAATTCGCCGCTGTGCTCTAAAAGGTTATGACAGCTTGGGACGGCCCGCAGTTACGTACCGCTGGGGGACATTTGATTACGCCGATAGGAATGTGCACGGCTAGGGTCACGGTACAAGGGCAAACGTTCCCTGCAAAGTTTGTTGTCCTTGCTGATTGCTCTCGTGATGTTCTTTTGGGTATGGACTTCCTAACGGACAACGGAGCCATCATCGACCTGCAGTCCCAGTCCGTCCAGTTTTCTACAGCGGATGCCATTGACACCACAGATGCCCTGCCGTCGGCGCTCCATATTCTTGACGAGCAAGTGACCATGCCTCCCCGCTCCAGTATCCTGGTGACTGTCGGTTCGCATACCATTCGAGACACTGAAGGTATAGTCGAGGGTAAACAACTTTTGCTTCTCGACCGCGGTATTGCAGTACCTCGGGCGGTCGTGTTTCTGGAAGACGGCAAAGTTGATGTACTCCTGACTAATTTCAGCAATGAGCACCAGCACCTTAACAAGAGGACGGCTGTCGCTTACATCGATGCCGTCACTTATACCAAGTGCGCACAAAGCCTGACTCGTGTTTCACGACCGGATCCAGAGGACATAGTCGACGTCAAGTACGACATTAACCAGACATTGCCGCAACAACAACAAGGCATGCTGCGTGACCTGCTC
The DNA here is from genome assembly GCF_055824585.1 of Amblyomma mixtum. Taxonomy (NCBI): domain Eukaryota; kingdom Metazoa; phylum Arthropoda; class Arachnida; order Ixodida; family Ixodidae; genus Amblyomma; species Amblyomma mixtum. The sequence goes on from NC_143013.1 coordinate 162,178,830, forward strand.
AATCGCTACAGACACACATTTGCGTCGTCTCCGCGCGTCGGCAGGACACACCTTGCTAAACATCGGATTATTACGGACGACACGGCGCCACCACTGCGACAGTCACCCTACCGTGTTTCCCCTAGAGAACGCGCCGCCATCAGCACGCAAGTAAAGGAAATGCTTGATAACGACATCATTCGACCGTCTCGGAGCCCCTGGGCCGCACCTGTCGTGCTCGTAAAGAAAAACGACGGAACATTGCGGTTCTGCGTTGATTACCGGCGACTGAATAACATCACTAAAAAGGACGTTTACCCTTTGCCCAGAATCGACGACGCTTTGGATCGTTTATGCAACGCCAAGTATTTCTCCTCCATGGATTTGAAGTCTGGGTACTGGCAAATAGAGGTAGACGAGAGGGACCGCGAGAAGACGGCATTCATCACTCCAGACGGGTTGTATGAGTTCCAGGTCATGCCATTTCGTCTTTGCTCCGCCCCAGCGACCTTTCAGAGGCTTATGGACACAGTACTCGTGGACCTGAAATGGCACACTTGCCTCGTATACCTGGACGATGTGATCGTATTCGTCCCAACTTTTGACGAGCACCTTCGTCGCCTCGAGGCGGTGCTGCAGGCCATAAAATCCTCTGGACTCACTCTAAAAGCCGAGAAGTGTCACTTCGGTTACGAGGAGTTGATGTTTTTGGGTCACCTAGTGAACCAAGAAGGGGTCTTCCCGGACCCTGAAAAAACCGTCGCCATCGCGAACTTCCCGCCGCCACGCGATCAGAAAGAAGTTCGGCGTTTCCTTGGACTATGTGCGTATTATCGCCGCTTTGTGAAAAACTTCTCTAAAATTGCTGCGGCCCTTACTTACCTGACCAAGGCCGATGTCCAGTTCCAGTGGGAAGCGCCGCAACAACAGGCGTTCCTAGAGCTTCAATGCCGCTTACAGTTACCACCCATTCTGGAGCACTTTGATGAATATGCTGACACTGAGGTACACACCGACGCTAGCAATGTTGGTTTGGGTGCAGTCCTAGTTCAGGTCCAGAAAAATCAACATCGTGTAATTGCCTACGCAAGTCGTGCACTGTCTAAGGCCGAAGCAAACTACTCTACCACCGAAAAAGAATGCCTCGCCATCGTGTGGGCAATTTCCAAGTTTCGACCATACCTTTACGGTCGACCTTTCAAAGTAGTGACCGACCATCACGCACTTTGTTGGCTGGCCAACATAAAGGATCCTTCAGGGCGCCTTGCACGATGGAGTCTCCGACTGCAGGAATACGACATTTCTGTAACCCACAAATCCGGCCACAAGCACTTGGACGCCGACTGCCTTTCCTGTGCCCCTGCGCAACCAGCTCCTGACGACGTTGCGGACGACGACGCGTTTGTGACCGCCCTAAACTCTACTGACTTTGCTGACCAACAACGCGCCGACCCGGACCTTCGAGACGTCATTGATTATCTTGAAGGTGCCAGTGGCAGAGTACCTGCCGCCTTCCGGCGAGCTTCGTCTTCCCTCTGCCTGCGTGACGGCGTACTCTACAAAAAGAACTTTTCTTCTAACAGTCGCGAGTACTTGCTCGTCGTGCCCGAGAACCTACGCCTCGAAATTTTGAATGCCTGCCACGACGAACCTGCGTCCGGCCACCTTGGCGTCACTAGAACGCAAGCCAAGATTCGCGAAAAATACTACTGGCCTCGCCTTGGACATGACGTTACGCATTACGTTCGCTCTTGCCGTGACTGTCAGCGCCGCAAGGTTCCTCCTGCCAAGCCCGCCGGCTTCCTCAAGCCCATTGACCCGCCGTCCCGACCATTCCAACAAATCGAGATGGACTTGCTTGGCCCATTCCCCATATCAAACTCCGGAAAGCGGTGGATAATAGTCGCCACAGACTATCTCACGCGTTACGCGGAGACAGCCGCTCTTTCGAGTGGAACCGCTATCGATGTGGCCAAATGTTTTGTGCTTCAGATCGTCCTGCGCCACGGCGCACCCCGGGTTCTCATTACTGACCGAGGAGCTGCCTTTACTGCTGACCTCATGCAGAATATCCTTGCTTTCAGCCACACGAGCCACCGCAGGTCGACCTCATACCACCCCCAGACGAACGGCCTGACCGAACGTCTGAGCAAGACTCTCGCGGATATGCTTTCGATGTACGTTGACGTGGAGCACAAAACGTGGGATGAAGTCCTGCCTTATGTCACGTTCGCCTATAATACCGCCGTCCAGGAAACAACCAACATGACACCGTTCAGTCTCGTCTGTGGACGACAGGTGACCACAACACTCGACGCTATGCTTCCCCACGTCGACGACCACCCAAATGCCGACGTTGCCCACTTTTTACAGCGTGCCGAGGATGCTAGTCAACTAGCCCGGGTGCGAATTCGCGCTCAGCAGGACCAAGATGCCCGACGGTACAACCTGCGGAGACGGGCGGTCGAATATTTCCCAGGCGACCTTCTCTGGGTTTGGTCCCCAATCGGACGTCGCGGACTCAGCGACAAGCTATTACGTCGTTACTTCGGCCCCTACCAAGTCCTGCGGCGCATCGGCGATCTCAACTATGAAGTCATTCCTGATCCAACGCCACGCTCACGACGCGACGCGCGCCCCGAGGTGGTCCACGTCGTTCGCCTGAAACCGTATCACGCAAGGACACCGTGACACTCCCTCTGACGCTGGTTTCCTTTTAGCATCGGGACGATGCTTTTCGAACGGGGGGGGGGGGGGGGGGGGGGCTAATGACGCTAGCGCTACTGAAGACGACGACGTGAGGACATTAAGTGAAAAGGACGAAGTTCGCCACCGTCGGACTCGGCACCGGACGTTCTTGGGAGCCTTCCAAACTGCCTTGAGCGTTAGCGCGTCTTAAACCGACGTGACAATGCAACTTTTCATTTCCAGCAGTTTGTAGCTTGCATGCCAGTTTCCTTGCATGGAGTGAAGGACCCCATATTTAACTAAGTAATCAGTGATGACAGATACCAAACAGCGCTTTGCCAGTAGCTTCCCTGTCTGTGTGCACAGTCATATACGGTAGCAGAACAGTCGCTCAAAATACACAGTGATTCACCAGTACCACCTTAAGATGTGTCCCAGCCTCCGTACTTTCTTAATTTTCTCCTTTCACTAAGTGTAACCCCTGCAACATTGCCAGGTAATTTTGGCAGTATCACATTGGCTCAGGGACGACCTTACCGCACCTTGTGTGAGCCCTTGCTGAGGCCCATACTTGCAAAGCCTCTCATTATTTCCTTTTGTTTTCATTACCTTTTTTTACATTGCTGTTTTTTTCGGTATTTTTCAGAGGGAAGCCCAATTGTGAAACAAAATTGTGTTTTACAGTACATTACCACAAGCTGTGCCCTTAGATGGCTGTAGCCTGAAGGGATACTGCAAACCAATAGCGGCAAACGGAAATCGCCACCACAATGCCACGGAAGGTCATGGACCACCAACTTTGCAAGCAGATAGTACGGTTTAAAGTATAGAAAAGCAAAGAGGCTTGCCACTGAAAGATGAGTTTAGTTACATGAACTGAAAATGCTGACACCTTCAGATCCTCTTCTAAAAGTGCATGCATAAGCAATGCATAGATATTATGTGTCGGATTAAAATTTATTTAATAAATCAACCAGTCCAAGGGACATCAATAGAATGGGCATCAAAGTGGCACAAGTAGAATAGTTATTCAATGAGAAGTGGCAGCTACAAGATCCCAGCAATGAAGGCACTTTGATAAAGTGCCTATTTGTTAAGAAACAGTCGCATGGAGTGAGCTCCCGACTTATCCAAGAGAGTCGGCTGTTGCTGTTGCAGTGCCTCAGAAGCACTTGCACTTGCGTTACGGTGAAAAAAAAATAAACAATACTTATTAGATGGCGCAGCATGATGCACTTTTCACCAAGGTATCTTTGCCACCATAGTACACATTCCTTTTCCAGTACTCATGAAATTGCTAGCCAAGAAGGGAGGCATCAGAGGCAAAAAAGCACTCACTTCAGTCATTTCATTTTCTGTGGAATGCTTGATCACATTCTTCACCATCACGTGAAATATTTTATTCTAATTTGTTTTCCTGCAGTAGTGATCTGCCACATCTGGCACACACCTAAATGCTCTTTCATGACTTTGTCGTATTAACCAAGGAGCTCAGGTAATCGCAGAAACTTTTCATTGCTTACTGTGAAAAGCTAGAGCAACACTTTCTTTTGGGCAAAGAGCTGCACAGAAGGTGGCAACGTGGATGCTGAACTGCCAACTTTTATATCAGAAGAAACTGGGACAGCTATTTGTACACCTTCCTAGCTGTCGGATACACGGCAGAAAAAGCTAGGCAAGGTCCATTTGATATGAAAGCTTGTTTCACGGAACACCAATATAAGATAAAAACATACGACAAGCAGATTTTTTTTAGGCGGAAAAGACACGGAATGGGCTAGCAAGAATTTGCGCAGCTGTATCTATGAAGCAGCAAAAAAACCAAAGGTTGCGAAGAATGGCCAACAAGAAACATACCAAAACCACGATGAAAACAAGTGAAAAAATAAGAGATGCTCTTGAAGGTTACAAGTGATAGAAGAGATAAAGAGCTCAGAGGGCAGCAAGTAACAGGCCAAAAAGCTAAAAAGTTAAAAGTCATAAAAGTTGACAATGAGAGAAAAGACGAAGTGTAAAAGCAGGAGCAAGTGGCAAAGGCAAAAAATAAAAAAATACTGCTGAATGCCCAGGATACACATGATGAGACAAGTGCTGTGTAGCTAGAACCAGGCATTGCTTGGCAGATAGGCTAGTTCTTTTTCTGATAATGAGTAATGCTGCCATCTTGGCATTCACTGTCGGAACTGTAAAATTTTGGAAACAGGACGTTTAACCGAATTTCAAAGAAGGGAAGTAATAGCGAAGAACAAAAACTCACTGGCTTGTGAAATCATCAAAGCAGGCAAGATACTGGCAATGAAGGACCAGTGCATAAGGAAACCTTCAGTTTCGTTATTTGAAAAAGTACGAGCCTATTTGTCATGCAATACCAGATTTTAGATATGCGACAGTTGTCTCACCATGTGCACCCTCGGACTTCAGTCATATTTTTTTATTTTTTGCCTCCACCACTTGCTTCTGGTTTTACATTTGGTCTTTGACCTCAACGTCACTTTTGCGACTTTAATTTTTTTAGCCTTTTGCCCTGTTATTCATTGGCTTATGACGTTTTTATCTTTTGTATTGGTTTTAGCTTTCAAGACCATGTCTTGTACACTTGTTTCCACCCTTATTTCCTGCATGTTCCTTATTGGCCATTTTTCACTAACTTTGCTTTTCTGCTGTGTCCTAGAAACAGCTGTGCAGATCCTTACTGGCTTATTCGCTCTGTTTTTTCAGACTAAAAAAAAACACTTGTCACATTGTTTCGGCGTATCTCCTGATATGGTCTCATCTTTGTTTGCGATGTGTGCTGACAGGAAACGGTTTGGTTTGGTTTATGGGGTTTAACGTCCCAAAGCGACTCAGGCTATGAGAGACGCCATAGTGGAGGGCTCCGGAAATTTCGACCACCTGGGGTTCTTTAACGTGCACTGACATCGCAAATTACACGGGCCTCGAATTTCTCCTCCAAAGAAATTCAACCGCCACGGCCGGGGTCGAACCCTCGTCTTTCGGGACAGCAGCCGAGCATCATAGCCACTGAGCCACCGCGGCGGCTACTGACAGGAAACTGTACGAAAGTTGATCATTCAGTACTTCAGTCAGTGTGCTCCTGCTTCTGTGTAGTCTGTTGTTATTTTTTTTTGCCCTGGTTCCTCACAGATTGCAAAAAGCCAGTCTGAACAGCCATGAAAAACCATATATGCTTTTTATCTTGATCAGGTGGTCTAAGACTTTCTTGAAGAGTTTCTTCGCTTGCGCCATGATGAGTTCATGCTCCGTGTTAATACATTTGCGATGCTTCATTCTTAGACTTGCCTCTGTGCAAGCTTGATATGGTGTGAAGTGATTTGTCAAATATTCGACGCTTCTAAGAATCTGTGCCATGTGCCTTCAGTCATTTTATCCAGTTGCCGCTGGTGTTTACATGGGATCCCTGTGAAGGAGCTTGCAGCAGAAACAGAATACTCTGTCTTAGTATGTTAAATATCCAGCGTCCACTAAAGACTGTTGTTTTTGAGGTGTCTTTGAGAAACCATGTTTAGGATATATGGTAATGCTCACCTAGGAGAAATTAGGAGAAATTCATTAAAAGGAGAGGATTCCCGCTGGAAAATATTAAATAACAGCCATGTTCAATCTCATTTCTTAGATGTCCAATTGGAATACATGGTTCTAATGTACCCCGCCCCCCTCCTTCAAATCCCCCCCCCCCCTTCCAGCTGCACCCATGAATCTGCCCCTGCAATATCATCACTAAAATGTCTTGAATGGTTGTAATATTGGGTCACGGACGAGACCGGCCGGATTTACTTTGGCGTTATCGTAGGGTTCGTGGTCACAGTCAACATGTGTTAGGTTGGTGTACATATCCGTGAAGCAGCAGAGAAGTGGCATCCAGATTTTTGAGTTGTGCGTTAGTTCCCTAGAATCATGAGTACACTCCACCTGTTGCACTTTTCATGCAACCTCTCTTCTATGGGTCGCTGTGTTTGACGATACTGGCTTTCACAGGGCATTCCACTTCTTTTGAAACCATTATTTAGCTCATTAAGCTGATGTTTTAGTCCTCCCTGCTCCACTCTTAATAGTGCCTACAAAAAAGCCAGCATAACAAAATTTTGATAGCGTTAAATTGGGTGACAGGAGAATTGATATCTTTTTCCAGTTGGATATGTAGAAAATAGTACACGCATTATATTTATCGTCACGGATTCCTTCTGTTTCTAATAACAGTGCCTTGGCTGCAGACTGGTGTGAAGAAGGTCTGGCGTGCCACTTTTCTGCATACACATGGGCAAAAGTTGAGTGGGGCAAAACAGCTATTGTCGACATGAACTGAACTTACTCAGGTTAAACAGCAGGCCATGCAAAGTTAGCCAGGCTAGATGATGTTAGTTTTAACCTTACTGCGATTATTCATCTTGCTCCTGTACTTTAAACAGGGCTTTTTCCATCGCCTCTGCTTTTCCTTGAAAACTGTCACAATTCATCAGCAATTTTAACACTTCGGCATTCTTTTTCTTTTATAAATTATCTTGCTTAGAACTGCGCATAAGGCAAGACAGCTTGTTAGGAGAGTTCATTTTGCACAGTCCATGACTACAATGCAAGAGGCAGGACAGGTGATTGGGTAGAAGCAAATGAATTTCAAAATAAAAACAAACCATGCCGACATAATGCCAGACAGAGGAAATCAAATCTCTGTTTCTAAGTTGCCAGAACGCTGCACAAAATTCTTGTCTACATCTATGCACATAGCAACAATATTAGCACTACAACAATTCTCTACAAAATCATTCAAATTTTCTGTGCCCATTTTCTCTTGGCATTCAGAATTGAAAACATTTCTTTGTCCAAGACAAGTATTTCTTATGAACGAGTAACTATGGGCTCACAGTCCAAAATCCTGTGAGTCTCAAAGATGATGATTAGCAAAAAGCCCCGTCTACATTTACTAAAGGTCTGTAATTACCGCCTAAAATCAAGCAATGCCACTCTGTAGTGGCAACCGCTGGGTGGCTAAAAGAAGAACTAGCTATAATGGAATTCTCACAGAGCAGAGCATGCAAAAGGGAGAGAAATGGTGCACACGTTATTTCCTGCCACTATTAAGGGCAATACAGCTTGACACGGTCAGATGTGTTCCAATTTAGATAATGCACAGGGCGTGCTGAAGGCAGTTTTAAGTTAAAAGATTGAAAGAACCTGCACAACTGAGACGGGACAAAGGCTAAGCAGTGGACTGACAAAGCTCTCTAAGCGCAACTGTCCTCCCCTACCCCTTTCCGTTCTGCCACAGCAGAGCTTACAGGTGGAAAGAATGTCATTTAGATGGTCCTGCCCGCAACAAACGACGCCTGCAACTATGCTGCGTCTGTAAGGTGCATGCACCCTCAGCAACCCGCTGCAGCAGCGAGTTATGCTCTCATTTTGGCATGCTTCAGGCATACATATTGTCTCCCTCATATTGAAAAGCTCTGGAAATGTCTCTTTTGAAGCTCAAGGGACAGAGGGAGGGCGGGTAGAGGATGTAGCATGACACCCACAGGGCCACTCAGCATCCCCAGCGTGATTGCACCGGTCACCCTCCCCTAAGGCTGGCATTGCTACCACTTGTCGGAGACAGGTTCACTGCTAATAGGAAGTTTGGGTTTTTTCTCTTTTGTATTTTGATTTGCATTCATTTCAGCATGAACTGTTAGGCAATGCTTCATATTGTGACTATAGCTGGATACAACTGAAGAATGCAGCGGCAAATGCCCCTATAGTGTCGAATGATTCTGACGACTTCATGGTTAATTCCCATGCACTTGCTAATCCATCACACCAGCTTGCAAAGGTGATGTATAAACCACAAATTAGCCAAAATAACCACAACATCGTAAGGGTTGGTTGGTGCCGTCGACTGGAAGACTTCCTTTTTGCGGTATTTGAGCCTACAGTCTTGAGCTGTATACTATGCAAGATAACCCATGCATACAGAATTGCATATTGTGGTGGCACATACCTCGCTATGTGTGCCTCAATAAATTGGCTCCTCAGTCAATTACGTGAGGATTGCTGATGAGAGATACAGCATTGTTACTGCTGCATTTTACATGAAGCTTTCTTGATGGGTGCCCTGTAAGCCGCACATATTTCTTCCAGAGTGCATCTGTAGGGAGGAATTTATATCTGGAAGGAGTGAGGAGCCCAGGATGATGTACAGACACGCTCAGCTGTGTTGACTAGCCTCGAGGACAGCTAAGCGTGACAGTGAAAGTACCTTTTCCTTGCATCCCAGTTCAAACTGAGCATAAGCCAGGATACTGAAAAAGGCTGTTAATACTTGCATTATTGAGGCCTGCATGTGAGCCGTACTAGCGGCGTCTGGGAAAAATGCTGCAGCACTGAAAATGTGCGACTTCCAATGCTCAATCAAAAAATCTCTGCCTCTCCCGTAACCGAGAGTAAAGTAAGCATGAAATGTTTACGGGCCTAATGTCATCTCGGTGGACACCCGAACCGCACCGTACAGGAAGGGAGGAACGCCACCACCCGTTCAGCGCGATGCCTTGCCATTTCAACGGAAGGTTTTTTGAGGAAAGTAAATGGCGCAGTAATTCTCTGCCATCTCGGTGGACACCCAAACCGCACGCAAAGGAAGGGAGGAACGCCACCACCCGTTCGGCGCGATGCCTTGCCCTTTGAACGCAGCGCTTTTCCCCCGGGCCCCTGTGTGCCTGCGCGGCTTTGCTTCAATGCGCGAAGCCCTTAAGAGATCACGTATGACAACGAAGTGTACCGTGACATTTATGTGCTTTTTGCACGCGTTATTAGAAATCGGAAATTGTAATTCCGTGCATTATCAAACGCACAGCTCGACTGATATCTTGATAAACATTGAGAAGGCACAGGCAGCAGTTATTTTTTGTGACTCGTTTGGAGACCAACCGGCGCTTGCATGCCGGTCGCAAAGGAGGGCTTAGAGAGTATCGTTACTTCTGTGGAGGAGTGGAGTATCTGATCTCGATTCGGCGAGCGCGGCTTCGGCCGCTTATCTGGTTTTTTCAGCAGCGTCCGCTCTGGCGGACGCAGTTGCTGCTGCGACGCGCGTCTTTTCTTGCCTTTTTCTCTTTCCTCTGATCTCTTACCTCTCCTCTATCTGCACGTTGGCAGCGGTGGTGGCTTGGCTAGAGCCAGTAGCAGGCCCGTGCAATTTCCTTTTCATCCTTCTCTCAGTCACAACAACAACTTCTGTGGAGTATCTGTCCTCGCTTGGGCGAGCGCGGCTTCGGCCGCTTATCTGATTCTGTCAGCAGCGTCCGCTCCGGCGGACGCAGTTGTTGCTGCGACGCGCGTCTTTTCTTGCCTTTTTCTGTTTTCTCTGATCTCTTACCTCTCTTCTATCTGCACGTGGCAGCGGTGGTGGCTTGGCTAGAGCCAGTAGCAGGCCCGTGCAATTTCCTTTTCATCCTTCTCTCAGTCACAACAACAAGAACTCTGTCGTTAAAATCTGTTCTCGCTTCGGCGAGCGCGGCTTCGGCCGCTTGTCTTTTTTTTGAGCGGCGTCCGCTCCGGCGGACGCAGTTGTTGCTGCGACGCGTGTCTTTTCTTTCCTTTTTCTCTTTCCTGTAATCTCTTTACTCTCCTCTGTCTGCACGATGGCAGCGGTGGTGGCTCGGCTGGAGCCAGTAGCAGGCCCGTGCAATTTCCTTTTCATCCTTCCCTCAGTCACAACAACAACAACTCTCGTTAAGTATCGTACGGTGCCCGGATGTTCTCGCTTCAGAGCCCGGATGACTGGAATTTAGTGGATTTCAGTGCCCGGATGATGGCTCTCGGTCTCGGCGTGACGTCACCACATTGCCGACAACGGGAGCTAAAAGCATTTCATGCTTAAAAATTTATTCGAAGCTATTGCTTAATTTTGTTTTCATACTGCGTACAGCTAATATTTTATGTGCATTCTGCATGCACCTTTTGCTGGGTTATTGCTTGATGTTGTGGTCAAAAAATTTTTTCACTCAGGGAAGCAGGCACTTTGCACTATTCTGGGACAGTGGAAGCTGTGTGCAGATGTGAGAGGGCAACGTCACATTCACGTAACAGCTTGCTCTGCAGCACATCATTTTAGACTTGCGCATCACTAGTGGGGCGTTAGTAATACAAACAAGCCTCTGCTCAGTTCTGTTAATTCCAGCTGCACTAAAATGTGCATATCCCTCGTCATGCATCTAAATCTTTGTAAAGACAAAGCACGTAAATATGTGCCGCAAACTTATTACCTGTCAAAAAAGATTTTATGCGACGCATACTAAAATAGCCCAACCCAGCTCCTCGAGCGCGGTGGTGTCGTTACCATTGACCTTTCGTGACCTCCATGTCATACCACGTGATGCGTCACGTCACAGCAGATGAAAAACGGGGGCCCAACTCGCGCCGTCGCGCGAGGCGTCGTGACCAAGGATGACCACGTGGTGCGTGACGTCACAACAGATGAGAAACGGGGGCCCAGCTCGCGCCGTCGCGCGAGGCGTCACGACCAAGGAGGACCACGTGATGCATGACGTAACGACATAGGAGAAACGGGGCCCCAGCTCGCGCCGTCGCGCGAGGCGTCGCGACCAATGTGTTTCCTGCTTCTGCCGCTAGGTGCGCTGTAGTGAAGACGTGATGCTGGAGCGGCGGTATACAAGGGAGTGCGCCTGCCTGTGCTAGGCGTACACGGGATAGAGATGCCTCCTGGAGACAGGGCTGCTCGTTGGAATGAGAAGCAAAAGTTGCGGCGTGCTACAGGGACTGATGAAGAGCGTGAAGAACGTCTAGCCAAGCGGCGTGCTCGATATGCAACTCGGCGACAATATGCTTCGCATCTGACTAGGCTTAACCTAAGCTAAGCCTCAGTCATATTTTTTTGCTTACGGCTGTACTTTCGGGTGACACAAAATAGGCATGCTGATGATTCGGCTTGTGTATACATAGACATTGCTACTCTGGTGTCAGAGAGCGCTTTCAAAAGAACATTGTATGCAAACTGAAGTTGGCCTTTGTCGAGAGGCTACTGTCTGATCGCAAGGAGACTGCAATGGTGCTTTTATAAGCTACATGAAATGAAGAAACAGAGTCCAGGTGTTGTCATCATTCCCTCATTTTCTAAGTAGACTGCAGTCAACTGACCCGTCAGATTTCTGGGTGCAGATCACAAGGCCCTAAGCAGCCCCGCAACTAACTTCAAAATGTGGTGATGAAGTCCTTTTCGGCGTATACGTCAGAATTTGAATTGAGTGACCGGCAGATTTTTAAGTTTAGTTTTCTCAGCAATAAATGCATTTTTTTCTGCCACACAGACATCAACAAATTGGTTTGATTCGATTTATTGGGGGTTAACGTCCCCAAGCGACTTGCCCTATGAGGGACGCCGTAGTGAAGGGCTCCGGAAATTTCGACCACCTGGGGTTCTTTAACGTGCACTGTCATTTCACAGCACACGGGCCTCGATAATTTCGCTTTCATCGAAATTCGGCTGCCGCGGCCGGTATCGAACCCACGTCTTTCGGATCAGCAGCCGAGCGCCGTAGCCACTGAGCCACCACGGCGGGCAACAAATTGAGAAAGTGCAGACAGAATGAATTTTTCCCAAGAACAACTCGTTGCATGGAGTTGTTTTTGCATCCCTTTAAAACCTAGTGTTGGAGTTCAGTGAGCAGCTTTCACGCAAGTAACAAAACACTATGGTTGTTAAAAACCCTATTAAAGTGAACATTTAGGAAAGGTTTATTTTGGCTTGAAGTCTGGTTTTGTACTGAGTACTAAAGACTACTGGATATATTCACTAGTGCACACAATGAACTAAAATGTGGCCTACAAAGGAATTAAATTTTGGGATAGAAGGAGGGGCGCAGTCTTCTTGCAGTGTTTATTATTTCTTTGAAGGCAATATAGATATGCTCAATGTCCGAGGAGTAACAACGCTCTGTCCTTGTTTCTGGACCATTGCAGCTGTGAATCCTGTCCGGGGAACGAAGGCAGAGCACTCGAAGAAGAAGCAACACTGCCCCTCTTCAAAAGTTGCTTCCCTCATCATGCAAGACTTTGACTTTTAACTGTTTTGAAATGTGACAACTTGTTAAATCAATATTTTATGTGTACGATGTGATAAACCAAACAGCCTGTGGCATGCCTTATCATGCAGTAGTCACAAGAGTGGATGTACTATGTATAGAGAATCAATGTTATATGGTTACACTGATAAGTCAAACAGCTTATGGCATGCTTTATGTCCTGTTGCTTGTATCTCACTTCATTTCGTACTAGTGTCAGGGAAGACACAATTTGCTTAAGATGCCTTATTTATGCTTATACTTGCTGTTACACTTCAGTGGCTGGTTGCATGAATTGTAGAACTACTTTCTATCTTGTCTGTGTTACTTTTTTCATTTTAAAGTTTTTGTAGTCTCAAGATAAGACGTACTAACTGGAGTGAAAAAATGTTTTGCAGTTACTCTGTGATAAGGCAAATAGACCGTGCCATGCCTTATGTCCTGTTGCTTTCATCTTACGGCTTAATGCAGCACTAGTCATGAGCAAAGCATATTTTTCCAATACTCTCCTTTTGCGTATGCTTGCCATTAGTTTAGTGACTGGTTGTGTTCATTGTTCAGGTATTATTACTTTGTGTCGTATTCATTGTATTGTATTACTATTTTAGAGTGATTCATGCCATTCTGTATGACAGAAAGGCACAGGTTTCGTTTCTACTTTACTTGCCATTACTGCATATTTTGCATGCTTTTACTGTATGCCTGTAGTGCAGGCAGGGCAATGTAAGTTTCTTTTTTTCTTCAGCCACCCACCTACAGTTTACCTTAATTCAGTGATGCTGAAAGATATTACTGTATAGTAAAATACCAGCCATGATTGCATTGTTTAACACTGCATATTTTCCGATATTCTTGAATATTAACTTGCCTTTGCTTGTGATTGTTTAAAAGCGGTGAAATATTTTATTCTATTGAATGTGGCAGTAGTCCTAATGTCCTGTATCTTTTTTTATGTCAGTCATTAAAAGATGATGTGAAAGAAATACAGTGTGTGAAATGACAGAACATGGAGCTCCACAGGAAATTTCTGTGAGTCATGAAAAAAGAAGCTGTTAAATGACAGAAAATATGGTAAGAGAAAATAGAACATCACAGAATGTTTCTGTTAGCAACAAACCGAAAAAACCTTTGAAATGACACAAAAAAGTAAAAACAGAAAATTTCTGTCATCCTCACAGACATTTTCTGTTAATTGCAAACAAAAAACCCGTTGAAATGACACAAGAAGTAAAAACACAAAACATACAATAACAGAAAATTTCTATGGTCTTAACAAAAATTCTCTGTTAGTCGAAAACAGAAAAGATCTGTAAAATGACAGAAAAAGTAAAAACCGAAAACCTAGCATAACAGTACATTTCTGGCAGGCCAGCTGCCAGAAAATTTGTTTTTTTGTCAATAAATATATTTTACAGTGTAGTGTTTAATCGAAGATGGTGTTTTGCTATAGCTCACTTTTTTCGTACACTCAAAGCCTAAGCAAACCTGTTCCGGCGTACGTCCCCAGCGCAAGTGTGAACGCCTTCGTATCTGATACATTCGGACACTGAAGTAAGTTGCAGCTTACACAGCGTGCGCTGAGGCCTCTGTAATTATGAGAGCACAGGCACGAAATAAACGCGCGAAGGCGAAAGTGGAACGTGTGTGAAACACTTGTAGGTCACGTGCCCGAAATATGGGGATGCTAAGGATGGCGTTTCTATCCACGAGGTCACTCCAGGCCAACTTCTTGAAGCCAGCCTGGAAGTGTCACGCGCGGCGTAATACACGTTCATTATCAATTGGCGAGGCTTGCCAGGAAAGCTAGGACGACGCTTAAGCTCCGCCTCAAGAGTAGACGCGATAGCGCCTACTCCTTTTAGAGCGCATCTCTTAGGCGCCTGTTTCTGCGTTTCGTGGCATCGCCGTCGCTATTGTCCATTGTAACCAGCACTGGACACGCTTTAAGCTGCGGAACCAATGAAGCTCGAGCTTGGAAAGAAAGTAAAAGCGCAACCTCCTTCCCCCCCTTAGCAACCAGCAGAACGAGCGCGCGCGCGTCAGCGGTGGCAGCTGCACCGCCACTCCTTCGCCAGATTGCAGTCGAGTAAGTGGGACGCATGGCTCTGAAGCGGCCCAATGATTCCGTGCCAAGCGGTTCAGGGAATCCGCATTGGGCTGACCACAAGTCTTTCGCCAAGCACACTTTAGAATTTCCAATGTATCATCGGTATTTCGTTGACGAAAGGAAATGTCAGTATATGTCTCCCACAGTTGCGAAACCAATAGATCAGGGGCTTGGAAAAGAGAGGGTAAAATTTGTAAATTGGTTTTTGAGGAAAGGAAATGCGCAGTATGTGTCTCAGACATCCAGGTGAACACCTGAACCAGAGGCAAGGTGCATAACTGGCCTCCTGGAACAGTTTGCACCTCAATCGTGCTTTTAAGCGACGTGGCTGTAGTGACAGATGTGCGCTGCATGCTCCGGGAGTGGCTACGTTGTGCCAGAAACGGTGCCACCTGCCAGGGCGGCAGAGCAAGTGGAGACTTTAAGGTAGACATAGAGACAAGCGAGAATTTCTTGCCCCTTATGCGGGAGAACACCCCGTTTCTCTCACTCGTAACGGCTCCCACAGCTGTGACAACCTCGCGAAATACTTGCGCAGACCTCATTTTTGAGAACCATGCAGAAACTGCGCTTCTAAGCTTCGGGACTGTGTCTCCCTGGTGTCTTAACCCTTTCGCGTAGTTAACTCTATTTCAGCAATGGTGCAGCAAGTCGAGCCTATATCCATCTATTTCTCCGTCCACAAAGCTTCCTTTATGACAATCGAGAACTGTTAGTTGAGTGTTTCTTGAAGAAGGAATATGTGTGAAAAATAACAAGTTGTCTGCAATTGTACATACATATCCTACTCGAATTCTTTGCCTCAATCTATCGAAAAGCTAAAACAGCTGATGCGCTCCGCTCAAATTTTGCATTAGGAAGTAACGTAATCATCGGCAATTTTTTCCTCTTCTCAATCCTTTTTCTTTCTCACTTTTCACCTAAACTCAAGTCGCAGTCGTAGTTTGTCAGCACGTCGTTCCTCAAACCCGATGCCACGAACGCTAGCATAAATTCCGCGCCAAACGAACGTTCAGCAACCTTCGTGGTGAACGCGCCTTGGATGTGCGCTGCGTTGTTCCCCGCTCACCGTTTGATTCCTGCCTCCCCGCAGGGCCCCACTGCGCCCAAACCCCGTCCATGATTGGGTTTCGAGCAGGCGTCTCGACTGAGGACATCACGTGGCAGATACAACAATACGTTACCCAATCCAAGACCCAGATCCTCACCTTCTCCGTTTATGGCGTCGCCGTAAACGTCTTCAACGCTCCTTTCGCTCCCAACCACACAATGCCCAACTTTCCTTCCGGATCACTGCTCTGCGGGCCGAGATCGTCGCCCACTGCGCCTCCCTCGAGCACTCTCGTTGGAGTGCTCTTTGTGCTGGCCTTGATTCTGCATTGCACTCGCGATCCGCATGGTCTCTCTTTAAATCCCTTCTTGGCACTAGGTCTGCCCTTGCTCCCACTCTAGCTAAAGCCCTCACTCTGGGGATTCCCTACGAAGTTTTTGATCAACTCGCCTCTCTCTACCTCCCGCCCCCTCTGGCACCCTCCTACCCGGTGTACTCAGGTGGACTTAACCCCGATGTGGACCAATGCTTCACTCTCCGGGAGCTCGAATCTGCTCTGGCTGCTAATGCTACACGCTCGGCTCCCGGTGAGAATTACATACACCATACTTGCATTACATACCCATTACATACCCATTACATACACCACACTTCGTAACCTTCCTGACTGCGCCAAAGAATTCCTCCTTCAAACCTACAATGAGGCCTGGGAGAGCGGCTGCTTGCCGTGCTCCTGGACATCCTTCCTTATTTCTATGATTCCAAAGCCTGGCAAACCTCCCTCTCTCTCTAACCTCCGCCCAATCTCCCTGACGTCGTGCGTTGGTAAGACCCTTGAGCGAATGGCTCTGACTCGCCTCTCTGATTTTCTTGAGGCACGGGAGTTCTTCCCCCATTCTCTCATTGGCTTCCGACGCCGCGTCTGTGCACAGGACATGTTTCTGATTCTCCAGCAAACGTTCCTGTCCCCTACACCCACACAAATTTACGCACTTATGACCGTCGATGTTCGCAAGGCCTTTGATCCTTTCTCAACTCGCCTCTTTGGATTGTGGCTCCCGCATGTACTCCTATATCCGCTCATTCCTCTCTAAACGTGTGGCTCGCTTTCGAGTAGATACCCACTTGTCTAACCCACACCACCTCACCCGTGGCACTCCTCAAGGTGCTGTTCTCTCTCCTACCCTTTTCAATCTCGCTATGGCCCCTCTCGCCTCCCAGCTTGCGGAAATTCCCGACCTGCATCATATATTTTACGCCGATGACATCACACTCTGGTGTTCATCTGGCTCTCTCGGTCACGCTCAGGACACCCTGCAACGTGGCCTAGATCTCATCGACTCCTTTCTCACCACCGCTGGCCTCTCTCCTGCACCTGAGAAATCCGAGCTTCTCCTTCTCAACTATTCCTCCTATTAGCGCTCACACAACCACTTCGTCTCTCTCCACCTTTCTGGCTCTCCCATTCCTGTCGTCACACAGTGCAAAGTTCTTGGCTTCCCTTTGCATGCGGCTAATAATGTGCAAGCCCTCCACCGCGCTGTCACCACCTGCCACTCTGTAACTCACCTCCTGCGGCGCGTGGTGACTCGACGCTCAGGTCTCCACGAGGCTCACGCGTGCCGAGTTCCCCACGCGCTGGCCCTCAACAAGGTCTTGTACTTTGCACCCTACGCTTCCTTCACTCAGACTCAACTTAACGCTCTCGAGACTGCCCTTGTGGGCCTCTACAAGGCAGCTCTCAACCTACCTATCACTACCTCTACCACTAAGCTCTTTGCCAGAGGCCTCTTCCATCCTCTTCGTTCTCTTCTCAGTCTCCATCGTGACTCGCAGCTTGCCCGGCTTTCCCTTACCCGTCAGGGTCAGTGGTTATTGACTCAAGCGGGTATCTCGCCCATTCCAATCTCCCCGTTTACCTCTCCTATTCCCACCCCCGCTCCCAATCTTCGTATCCTTCCCCTCCCGACCAACATGTCCCCCGTCCTGCACGCCGGACGTCGTCATGCGGCCGCACAGCACCATTCCCCTCTCTTTGATACCCAGGGTGTAGCTTACACGGATGCCTCCTTCGTGGCTCCTCGAGGTTCCTGCGGCTACGCCCTGTACCATCCACACCGCCCTGCTCCTGAAACCCACACCAGCGGGCCGTATCTACACCCTCCCGACGCATTGTCCCTCGAGGTTCTCGCCATTGCGCATGCCCTCCAGTCATTTGCCCTCCTTCCCTCTCTCCAAGAGTACGCAGTGTATTCAGACTCACAAGCCGCTATACACCACATACAGAAACGCACCCTTAACCCTTCTCTCCAACAGGAGGTCGAACGAGCGGTCTCCGCACTGCAGCCTTCCATCGTTTTCCTCCGCTGGGTCCCTGGGCATTCAGGGATTGACGGCAATGAGCTGGCCCATCAGCTCGCCCGCGACACACTTTTCCGGGCACCGTTTATCCCCTGGCCCAAGCCCTCGGAGGACGGTGGGAGACTCACCCTTCGCCGCACCATCAAAGATGTCTACCTTGAGCTCCGCCTCGACAAACGCCTTTACCATCCCCCTCATCCATCACTCACGGTGCCGGAGTCTCGCCTTCTTCGGCACATTCAGATGAATGCAGTTATCACCCCGTCCCGCCTCTTCCTCTATCGCTATCGATCGGACCCTTCCTGTCCCAACTGCCCCTGTATCTATGCGGACCTGGCCCATTGCCTCTTCTATTGCCCGGCTGCTCCGAAGTCGGGTTCCTTCCCCCCACCCTCTCTATCCATCACCACCTGGCTCGACTGGCTTGGCGCTGAAGGGGAAGAACAGCGGCTTCTGGTCGCCCAGGCGGTAGACGTGCTCGGCCTATAAATTATGGTCGAATAAAAGTCTTTTACTACTACTACTACTACTAGAATGTAGATGCAAATCGCATAAGAGCCACGGGTGCCATCCTGGGAATCGATGTTGGTAAGGTTTTTCACAATGTTTCACACGCTTCCATCCTCTCTCACCTGTCGCTGATGAACGTAGGCGAACGCACATACGACTACATAGCCACCTTTCTGAACCAGCGCATGGCTACGCTGCATTTCGGAGACAAAAGGCGACAGAATTGCACTCGGCACCAGAGGAGCCCCGCAGGGCGCTGTACTTTCACCTTTCGCATCAGATTTACTATGAGTGGCCTCCCGCGACTGTTAGATGCCATCCCACATATACATCATTCTATATACGCCGATACTACCGTATGGACCAACTCCGGATCAGATAGGGAGATTACAGAGTTATTACAACGAGCTATCGACACGGTACACTCTTTCGTGCAGGAGAACGGCCTTGCGTGTCCATCGGCTAAATCGGAACCCTTAGTTATCAGGAACAAACAAGCCTCACAGGCAGCACTCGACCCTCGTTAACATATCGAGTTGCACATTGACAACCATCCAATAACCCTGTTAGCCACGATCAGGTTTCATGGCATGCATGGTTATTCAGAATAATACTACCGAACTGATCCGCCGTCTACGCGTCACGGACCACCAGACAGGCAGGCTGGTGAGCAGCATTGCCACCAGTTGCAGAGGCATGAGAGAAGCCGCCCTAAGCAGGATCATGCAATCATTCATGATAAGTCGAATCACGTATGCCTGCTCGTACTATCATCTGCGTCGCAGGGACGAAGACGCACTTATTAGCATCATTAGAAGAGCATACAAGCCGACTCTTGGCCTGTCGGCATACGCCAACTCCGACGTACTGCTGAAGTTGTGAATTTTTAACACGCTCGCTGAGCTAATCAAAGCCTTTAAGACGGCACAATTGACCCGCTTGTCGCGCAATACTGTCGGACGCGTAGTTCGCGACGAACTCCACATCAACCACGTTGAGGTGGTATGTGGAATATCACATTTATCAGTCGACATTACTAGCAGACTAGTTGTTAAACCAGTAGCCAAGAACATGTTGATAGGCAGACACGACGCGCGCAGGAAAGCAAGGGCGCAGGCCCTTGAGAAGCAGTAGTAGAACGGAGCACGAGCAGTGTACGTGGACGCAGCTCAGCACATCAAAGGCGAAACATACGTGGCATATATGGCCACTCCAAAGTCTGCCCTCGTAAATGCCACAACCTTTCACGCTAGCTCTATAAGCGAGCCAGACGAAGTAGCTATCGCGCTGGCCATCGCGGATCCCCGCACCAAATTCTAAGCGACTCTAAGAGCGCTATTTAAAATTTCACCAAGGACTCAGTAAGCGCGCTTGCAATGCAAATTCTGCCCAACCAAACTCTCGATGACAACATCAATCTCGTATGGGTTCCGGCTAACACGGTAACTCCGGAAACTGGGGGGCCGACCGTCTAGACCGAGGTTTAACCGTCCGGGGTACGGGAGACCTCTCGGGAACGCACGCCCCCGCCGAGGCGCCTGACTCGTACGCGGAGATTACAAATTTTTATCGCAAGCAAAGAGGCACGTATCCCGCCCCTAACCCCGGCCAGGACAGTGCGCAAGCCGCGACACTCAGGCGCGTACAAACAAAGGCAATTTTTAGCCCCTACTGATTATGTTTAATAATAATAATAAAAATATTTAAATATTTAAATTTAAATATTTATTCACAAACGGTGAATATGACCCTACATGCCCGCACTGCGGTGACGGGACGCACGCCATCCAAGACCATATATCATGGGAATGCGCTAGCAATTCTCCACCGACGACAATCTTGACAACTCCATCAGCAGAGGAATGGGACAGGCTCTAGGCCGGTTCAAGGAAAACAACCCAACTGGCCCTCATCAGGCGAGCTCAAGAGGTCGTCCCCGACTGGAGGCTACCTTGGACTCGCCCCAGCCCCAACTAATCCCTTCAAATTTGTGGCAATACAGCTGTAACCATCAACACCACCGAAACAAACGAGCGGCAGGCGCTTCTGTCGTCCGCTATCTCTTGGGGCAGTGGCGCACATTGCGAGGAGGCGAGGCAGTGGTTTTAGTAGGCGCCGCCTGATGACGCTACGTGCGCGTCAAGCGAAGAGGAAAAGTAGCGGAATCGTACTTCGCTACTTCACTTCACTTCACTTCACTTTATTTTCCTTAAAGACCCTTTTCCAGGGTGTTACATAAGGGGTGGGGTTTACAAAATGCACGAATCAACAGTGCTTGAAAATGATGATGAACATGTTATGGCAGCAATATTATGGGGAAGGCCGTTTCAGTCAGCTGCTGCACGAGAAAAAAATGAGTTGGCAAAAACAGTGGTACGGCCACGTGGACGCAAAACTTGAAAAGAATGACCGATGCGATGGGACCTGCGTTCTGGAAGTGCGCAAATGTATGGTTCTTGTTTTAGAGGTGAATAAAAGAACTTGTGAAACAGGACAAGACTGGCTATGCGACGGCGACTAGAAAGATTAGCTAGACCTGACTGAGATCTGAGGGATGATATGCTCACGTCGTACGAGTATGAGGAGTGAATGAACCTGATAACCCTGTTTTGAACAGCTTCGATAGCGTGTGTTAAATATTCTTGATGAGGGCTCCAGATGGGTGATGCGTATTCAAGTTTAGTTCTAACGAATGAGATGTACGCTTGTAGTCTTACGTCGCTTAACTGCAACTTATACAATTTCCATGCTCATAATTACTAATATACACCACATTACATGTCTGTAAAGCACCCTTCTAAGATAACATCATATTCACTATCACTACAGGCGCCTTTGTTCACTCCAAACCATCGAGGTGGCGTTGCGGAGTGGTTGGCGTGCTCGTCTCGCACTCAGGAGGCTCTGGTTCGGTTCCCCGACTCGACCAATTTCCTACTCGGTTGTATTGATGAATGCTTCTGGGATTTCCCGCTGACGGCCAACGCCGCCAACGCCGACGAGCTTTAGGTCGAATCTCACTTTTAGCAAAGTAGGGATATTGTGGAACCGCTATACAACGGTTTCAATGTGACATGTCTCGGCGGGTAATACTGACCGAGAACGTTGGGCGTGATCTCAGAAAGGCAATCTAAACACCAAGTTAATATAATGATTTTGCCAATATAAATGAGCAGCGCAATTTCCTCCCGAGTGCTGTAGTGGGGACCATAGGCCACCCCTCATTCCATAAATATATTGTAAAGTATACGGAGAACACTCGTCCCCATCTTTCAAGACACTTAGTCCATTTTAACTTACTTTTGGCACTTTCGGCAAAGGTACGTTGCGAAAACGTTGAAGTTCCCTAAACTATACAGAGCTAGAAAGCGTTTCTACTGCTGAAATCGCCACTGATGTTCACATCAGGTTACGGTGTGCAAACCGTACCGTGCCTATTTCTTCGATGGCAACTGTTTTTAGGTCGGTCCCGTCACAGACCGTTGAGGTAAAGGATGAACGATGTCATCCCTGACTGGAGCGTACTGCCATCGTGGTCCGAGCAGACGTCATTCACCCCGGTCTACTTAGACGTCTCCGGGTGGTTCGGTCCTTCCTTTCGACGTTTTAGTATCTTCTTTCTTCTGCCTTCTGAAGCAGGATCTGGAGTTGTGTCCGCTTATCGGGTTGAACACTGAACTTTTTTTCTGGCCTGTGTCTGCATACCGAGATCTTTTTCCACTCTTCGACGGCACTGCTTGCACCTAGGAACAGCTGACGCACCCTCTCTATCTTTCCTGCTGGTCCTGGTGCCTTAATCTATAGCTTTCTCTCTCAGATCGTTGTGATAAAGTAGACGCCGATCACTTTTAACCCGGAAGCGCGTCTTCAATGCCTCTCGCTTCTCAATGCGGTTCAACATATGGAGCTTGGGCTCTATCTCCATAATATGTTCCGGCCAGCGCTGAGGAACCACCGCCAGGGTCCGAGACTTCGCCCTCCTCGGGGTCGGATGAGGACAGTCCGCTGCTCTCGTTTTCATTCTCGCCGCTGGACGAGATGTTCCTCTCAACTGTCTTCTTCGGCAGCTGGCCATTGCGAGGTTTAGCGCCTCCTTTGCCGTCCAGTAGTCGTCGCTGTACGTGGAAGAACTGACATCTCCGCTGGGTGTGGCTGTGGCTTGTCTGCCCAAAATCTCTTCCTTCGGCCAACCGCAGCCGTTGCCCGACCAAGTCGTGAATGCTGTCTATTTCGTGGTTAGGGGCCTTCAGCACCGCAGAGGTTGTACATTTCTCCATACTGTTTGCAGGGGGCTCACCCGGAACCACGTCCATGGTCGGCATTAGGCAGAGAATGCCACGCCATCGCTAGAAGCACTCAGTGAACCAAAAGGAGGAACTGTATGATGCAGCAGCTTACCCCGGACGCTCAATCGCACTGGCCATCCACTGTTCATCCACTGTCTTTCTGCTGCCCGAAATGGAGCGGTGTGATGTCTGTGCAGGACCGAAGTAGTTGTTGTTGCCAGCCTTTCACCAGATGGCACATACCCACACTAGCGGATCGGCCAATGGGAGGCAAAGGTTGCTATTCACCTGCACATACTAAAAGCAAAAGAAAAGCACACGGGAGAGCAACACTGGGGGGAGTCTACCACAAGGAGGCCAGGGAGTCAAAAAAGGTATGAGTTTGAATTGAAGAGAGAGAGAGAGAGAAATGGAGTAGTGATTGTTCAAAATATAGTGAAGCATAGAAAAGAAAATACTCGGCGCTTCTTCTTTAATAACCTTTTAGTAATCTACTTCACTTCAGCCCGTGGGGAGTGCGTGACAATGCATATTCCACAGGTTTGCATTACTCGAACCGAACGAAGGAGTGATAGCCAAGACACAACGATGAAACCAGAAACGGCAATCATTTAGTGTGGAATTCCTGGAGGCTATAAAAATATTTAATACCAAAGTACGTTTATACAGGGTGTACAGGCTAACTTTATCCAAGGGTTAAAAAATAAGATATTTGATGTATGTCAGGGACACCACTTATATACAGCTAAGAGCCGGTTTGCGCATCTAGGCAATTTTTTGTATTGCCATTATTTAAGGATTAATTTAAGTAATTTTTCTAAAAGCGTAAACATTGACTTTATACAGCAGATGATAATAGCAAAGTTGGAGACCACCTTCAGAAACCCCCATTCTACTATCTGCGATAGAGAAAGCCTCGCGTGTAATCCATTCAAATTCGACTCTGTGATGTGCACACTTATCTGTCGAGGGATTTTTGGAACGCGGCGTGTCGGCAGTGGTGCGTCGGACAGCGGAGCGCGGTGCGTGCCAGCCCCGTGTTGGCATGTGCGCGTGCGAGTGGTATGCGCGAGGCAGGCACGAGGAGCACAGGCCTGAGGTGTCAGGAAACCGAGGTGTAGACAAAGACACCGCACCAGAAGTCTGGTCATTCAAGCATTGAAGTGGCAGCTGTCGGTCGTTGGATCCGAGCTGCCAGTGACATCCCTTGAATCATCGACGCAAGACCATTGAGCCTCATTCAAGCGTAGAGTTGGCAGCCGTCAGACTTTGGGTCTGTGCTGCAGTGGACTTCACTTGAATCATGGAAGACAATTGGGCTAGTTGGTGTGAATTCGTTAGTGACTGCGACATGGCAACTAGCGTGGAAAGCACAAGGACAGCGACAAAAGGAACCGACGGGACAGCACGCTAGCTTCAACTGACGTTTTAATGCACACATAACAGATTTTTGCACTTCTATTCGGCGCATGCTCAGGAGACTGTACCCCCGCCCCCTTCTCTTTATCACGAATCAGGTTGTCATAACAAAGAGTAAACATTTAAACCAAATTGACGCGCAAGCTTTTTGACAGATAGATTATCTCTTTTTTTCGTGAGGGCTACTGAGGGTGTGCTCACGCACTTGTCCCCTGCCTTATCAATGCAAAATGCTTCAAATATCTCCCTATCACCCTGCCTATGAAGCCGCCTCAGCACTCTCGTGTGGCTAAAAAGTGGAACGCATTTTTCTTCATTACCGCCTGTAGTTTTTTCTTTGCATTTGCGGCAATGTGCGTCCAAATGGCTCTCCGCCATCAGAGCTGCGACTGTAGTCCGGTGTTTTCGTAGCCTTTCGTTCAGGCACTGGCCTGTTTGGCCAATATAACATTTACCACAGGTCAGTGGGATAATATACACCACACCGATGGTGCAGTTCACAAACCGCGAGGCATGTTTTGTTGCGCAGGTTTTTGCCTGGTAAGCATTGTTGAAAATTCGGCACATCCTAGACAGCTTTTGTGGGGCTGTCAAAACGACAGGGATGCGGCACTTTCCCGCGGCCTTTTTGAGGCGATGGGACAAGTTGTGCATGTAGGGCCTCAGTAGCCCTCACGAAAAAAGAAAAAAAAGAGATAATCTATCTGTCAAAAAGCTTGCGCGTCAATTTGGTTTAAATGTTTACTCTTTGTTATGACAACCTGCTTCGTGATAAAGAGAAGGTGGCGGGGGTACAGTCTCCTGAGCTTGCGCCGAATAGAAGTGTAAAAATCTGTTAAGTGTGCATTAAAACGTCAGTTTAAGTCTGGCGTGCGGTCCGGTCGGTTCGTTTTGTCGCTGTCCTTGTGCTTTCCACGCTAGTTGCAATGTCGCAGTCACTTGAATATACGACGCAGGCCTACTGCGTCCCTTTCGGGGTAGGAAGAGGAACCAGATGGATTGAGGGTCCTTGCTACCAAGGCTTCCCTGGATAGGCTGCACAAGCATACGGTGTTTTGGGACCCGTCGAAAGGACCTGGCTATGGTTTTCCTGCTGCAGCTGCCCAGTTCTTGGGGGCGGCTGACAGGTGTTCGTCAGCGTCTCCTATGTCCCTCTCCGTTCCTCACCTCCTGGTGCTCTACCACCGATTCCCGGGACGCAACGCCAGCGAAGCATCGCAAGTCGACAACCCGCGTCTGTGCTGCCTGCAAGCCATTCCCGTTCCACCTGGGACGTTTTGCATCCGGTGAACACTCTCCTTTTTATCCGTAGTGCTGAGTGCGCGTCTAGCGTGTTTTCTTTCGTGTTTTCTTTCCTTTTATTGGCTCCTTTCCTTTAAAATATAAACACGGCTTCGTTTTAATTTGTTTGATTCGTTTGTTTTCTTCGTTTAACCTGCACGCGAAAGCGTTCCCCTTCAGAAGTCGGGGACGCGTTACCCCAAATCGCGACAATTTGGCGTCCGCGACAGGACGAAGCCGTATTGTTTTTTCTTTCCCTTCTTGAGTCTGTAAAAAGAAACGATGGCAACGCTACAGCATTTGATTGAATTAGGCAAGGAGTTGGGGTTGAGAGACGCCGAGCTGTGTTCGTGGATTTCCGCTGAGCAGGAGAAGGAACGCGCGGCACGGGCGGCAGAATGCGAGCACGAAAAGGCCCAAGCAGAAGCCCAAAGTCAGCATGCAAAGTCGCTATCAGAGGCTGAAGAGCGGAGATTGCAGCTCCAATTAAGGCTCGCAGAAGCTGGTGGGGGTAATAGAGAACCTCCACCGGGGTCCTCAGCAGCGGGTAGCCCACACAAATTGATCCCGCCTTTCGACGACCGCAGGGATGACTTAGATGCACACCTCAAACGTTTTGAGCGTATCGCAGAAGAGCACAGCTGGCCTAAGGAAAAATGGGCTACAGGACTCAGTATGTCTTTGACTGGGGAGTCTCTCCCTGTGTTCAGTCGACTATCTGCAGCAGATTCAATGGATTACGATAAGGCAAAGCTAGCCCTGCTCCAACATTTTCGGTTCACACCAGAGGGTATCGCGAAAAATTTCGTGAAAGTAAGCCGCTTGATAAAGAAACATGCAAGCAATACGTAGCGCGCTTGCTCACTCTTTTCGATCGATGGGCAGAGATGTCGGGAACGGACACAGCGTACAATGATTTACGTGACTTGGTGGTGAACGTACAGTTCATGAGAAGCTGCAGTAGTCGTCTGGCGATTTTCCTTCGGGAAAGAGAATGCAAGACGCCGGACAAAATGGCTGAGGTAGCAGACAACTTTCTAGAGGCCCAGCGGCAAAGAAACTTGTCTGTGTTCAAAGATCCGTTCGAGATTGGCATTCCGAAAGAGAAGGATGCTCCATCAAATAGAAAATCGGTAAGGTGCCTCATTTGTAATCTTCTAGAACATAAGGCTGCCGACGGTCGCTCAAAACCGAAACAGCTTTATTGCGTTTATTGCCGGAAAACAGGACATGAAGTAAGTTCTTGCTCAAGAAAGCAAGAAAATCAACAGCAGTCGTCCTGGTGTGTTGAGACAGAGAGTGTTGCGCCTGAAGCGATGAACACAACAGCAGGTATGCTTGAACCAGCTGAGGATAAGGTGGTGGTCGGACTTGTTCGGGAAAACCCTGCAGACGTACAACACATGCCTGTCCTGGAGGGAGAGCTCCGTGGCCGACCCGTACGTGTTTTGCGGGACACGGGGAGCAATACGGTGGTTGTGCGGAGGGCCCTAGTTCCTGACTCAGCTCTCACCGGCTCGAGGTCCCTTGTGTTCCTTGTTGATGGCAGTAGTCTGGAAGTTCCCGAAGCAGAAGTCTATATCGCTCTCCATTATTTCACTGGGACGACCCTGGTGAAGTGCACGGAGACGCTATTGTACGATGTAATAATTGGAAATATACCAG